>NW_024350927.1:2338667-2625487 GCF_902729225.1 Pteropus medius
ATCACACTGGGGGACTGCCTCCCCGTCAGACTGGGGGACCGCCTCCCCGTCACACTGGGGGACCGCCTCCCCGTCACACTGGACCCTTTATAGGCCAGCATGGCTCCTCTTGCTTTCCTGAGAGGAAGCCTCCCTTCCTCCCCTCCTTTGAGTTCCTGTAGCCCTCACAGCTCGGCAGGACACGGGGCACTGGTCAGGGCTGCTGGATGGCATGGGACTGAGGGGGGCGGGCTGAACTGACAAAAGGGAGAACCAGCTCAAGCTGGGGAGAAGGGGAGCCCTGGGCCCCAGGCTCAGCCAGAGCTCCTTGACCTTCAGGCAGCGATGCAGGACCCCAACACCCGCCCAGCCCCATCGCCGGGGACACTCACCCCATGTTCACCGAGAGCAGGGGTGTGACATCGGTGCGGTCGGGGTACTGGTAGAGGATCCCGTTGCTGCAGGGCACGACATGTAGGGGTGAGGCCTGTCCCCAAAACTGGGGGCCAGGCAGAGCCCAGATCCCTGGGACTCCCCACAAGTTGGGGCCTTGAACCCCAGAGGCCGGGGACCTGTCTTCACTGGCAGGGGGGCGAGGAAGGGACTGCAGAGGGGCAGCAGGGAGCACTGCTCCCTCGGCACACTGGGGACAGCTCGGTGCAGCCCCAGGCCAGGTCTTCGCCTGAGGCATTCGAGGCGGGCTTCCTCGGGTCCCACAGAGGCTGGCTTTACAGAGGAGCCCTAATATCCTGGGATATGTCTACTCCAAAGCCCTGTGGAGGAGGGAGCTACCCCCGCTTTGGGCCTGTCTCTCTGCTGGGGCCCTGACAGCCCAACAACCTCAGGGCAGAGCCTGAGGCTGGAGCTGCGGGGAGTCCCACCTGAGTACCACGAAGCAAGTCTTCCAGTGCTCCTTGCCCAGGTAGGAGGTGCCTGCCTTGTAATGCAGCATGCCTTCTTTGGTGATGACACCCTCGGGGGCTGAGCAGTGGCAGGGAACAGGGCCCAGGGACTCGTCCATGGGGTCCTCCCAGTGCACAAGCCCGTAGAAGCGCACGGTAACAGCGGTCGCCTGGGGAGGGGGCAGCGGACAGAGCAGTGAGGTCTGGGCCAGCACCAGGAGTGGCCACTGAGAGAGTGAGGACACGCCCCAAATGGGGAGGGAGGCAGGATCGGGGACAGGACGGTCCCTCCCAGGTGGGTGATGGAGAAATGCCAAAGACATCTCTTTGTAGCTCCTGACCCTAACGCCAGGGCTGGTGTCTCAGGGACGCCCCCTCTTCCCGGGGTTCTTACTTCACGCTTAGATTCCTGAGCCACAAATTTGGCCAGTGCCAGCTTCTCCATGGTGGCATCAGTCAGGATGCTGGGGTATGGTGGTTCTCGACAGCCTTTGATCATGGCTGACTTCAAAGAAGCCAAGAAGAATCTGCACAGGGAGTGGAGTTTGCTGTCAGAGGCCTGGGGGGCCCCCCACCCCTCAAAAAGATGAGGCTTATTGTTGAGGGCTTCTCTCCCGCAGGGGTGAGGGACCTGGGGGAACCTGAAACTTGGGGGAGGGACCTGGCTGGAACCTGAGCTTAGGGCAGTGGGCAGGGCAACGACGGGGTAGCAGTCCGTGGTCATCCAATGGTGACTTGGAAAAGGTCTAACCATTCCCAATGGCCAAGGGGTCTTGGGCGGTGACAGTGAGGTAAGACAAACCAAGGGGGCACGTTGGAGTCGTACAACAATGTGATCTCATCACACACAGTTTTCGTAGGGACGCACACGGGGGGCATGCCGGCGCCCAGGAGTATAGCCTGTGCTTTCTTTCCTGTTGGGGTAACTCATGCCAGAGCCCTTCCTCTCTGCAGGTCACCTGGGTTGACCACAGGTCAATTGTCCAGTGTCTGTTCACTTCCCTGCCTTTCTGACTAGATTGTAGGCTCCAGAGAGAGCATCTCTGTCCCCACTTCCCACGCTCCACCCCCAAGGGCGGGGAGTCCAGGGCACGGCCAAGCCAGTTCAGCGGAAGGTAGAGAGTGTCACTTACTCAGCCAGGGCCACGTCAGCCGTGTCCAGCAGGAACTGCTTCCTGCGGTTGGTGCACACCAGCCTCACCGTCTGCTGGTCCAGGCCCACCTGCCAGAAACCACACCCTCGTATGAACACAGGGCTTGGCCACTGCCTGGCAGAGGAGGCAGCCACAGCCAGATTGAGGGCTGGCTGGGGAGGGAGGGAGACCACCCTGAGGTCGCCAAGGGACCCTGGCATGAGTTAGGGAGAGGTGGTCAGAAATATGGCGGATGAAGAGGCGTCTTCGAGCTTGGTTCTTATGCTCAGCATCACGTACAGAAGCTGCTCAGAGATGAGCTGGCGCCCACTCTGGGGGCTGTGGCAGGGGACATGCCTTGCTCCGCAGCTCTGAGGGTGGGTGACCTGAGGAGCCACGCCCCGCAGCAAACACCAACTGCAGAGCCTCAACTCACCGACACGTAGTCAAGTTCATTGTAAGAAACGGCCTCTTCCACCAGGTATGGCTTCTCTGTGGCCCCTGAGAGAGGAGAACCAATGTCTAGCACCTGCGGTGGCCTCTTTTCGCGGGCCCTGCCCCACTTTCTAAGACCCGGCCCCTCTCTGAGAAGACCCGGCTGTGCCCTGCGAGCTGCAACGATGGGGGAGGAAGACACGGAAGGGCTCACGCCTTAGGGCCGCTGGGACTGCTGGCATTTCATCGCCACATGCCAGGCAGTTGAGAGACCCTAGGAGTGTGGGGCGCTTGGGGAAAGGGGGTGGCAGGCACCTTTCCGGAGCAGGTAGACATAGCAGTCAGTGAGCAGCACGTACAGCAGCTGCAGGGTGCCCTCCATGTGCCCCGTGCTCATCCGGATCATCTGCAAGGTCCAAGCAGACAGGTCAGGTACTGCAGCCCCGCCCTCGGTGGTCTGCTTACCCCGCCCCCCCAGAGGCTCAGCCCACCCGGCCCCGCCCATCTGCCCCGCCCAGCTGTGCTGCCCTTGCTCATTCTCTGCCTCCCAGGGCTTACTCTGAAGAGCTGCTCCTCGTTTTCCCGAAACACATGGATCATCAGCAGGAGTAAGTGGTTGTTGTCTACTCTGTGGAAGGGACAAGTGTGGGAGGAGAGAGGTGTCAGGCTGGGCAGGGGTAGGAGACGTGAAACAGGCACAGAAAGGTCATCCACGCACCCTGAGGCGATACGGGCACCCAGAGGAGGTTCAGGCACCCAGAGGCAACCCGGTTGCAGTGGCCCTGCCCCAAGCCAGGAATGAAAACGAGGGAGGGGAGGGTCACACGCCTTCCTACCTCCTAGCCCAGGCCAGAGTTCCCAGGAGTCATGTTTAGCTTATTTGGAGGACAGACACCCAATGTCCCCTGCTTCAGGGACTGGCAGAGTCTCACATGAGCGGCATGGCCAGCCTTGCTCACCTGAACTCCGCCGAGTGGGTCATCTCAGAAGGGCTCCCCTGTCCCTCCTCCACCCCAGAGTCCTCAGCGCTGCTCAGACACGGGCTGGGCTGGTCTCGCTTGAGCTGGCAAAGAGCCTCCTGGGTCCCAGGCTCTGGCTCAGGCACAGGCCCCTCAATGACCAGGGGCAACTGGGTCTCCAGTTCCTGGGTCTCTGGCTCCCGAGCCTCCCCCGAGCTGTCCCTTAGGGGCCGAGGCGCCTGTTCCTCTCCGCCTCCTGCTCCCTCTTCTTGGCCAGCAGCCGCAGGGCCACCAGGAACATGCAGCGGTTGGCCAGGCCCTGCAGGGTCATGGTCGCTGCCACCTGATGTAACAGTGCTTGGACTCTCGACGGTAAAGCGGTAGAAGTCCATGGGGGCTGGAAGCCCCTCACTAAAGTCACAAAATGGTGGCCTCTCCGGGGGACCCCCCGGAGAGCCGGTCCGAAAGGAGTGGTCTGAGCGCTCGACGTGGGGGCACCAGGTGCGGGGGTCCAGCTGCCCGTTGAGCTGGTCGATGACCTTGCTCAGGGGCTGCCCCACGCGCTCCATGGAGGTGTCTTTCATCTCGGGGATGAGCAGGCCCATCTGGCTGGGCTCCGAGCGCTCGCTGCTCTTGGCGGTGCTGCTGGGCCCCTCGCCCTCCTCCTGGGGGTCTGGCGAGGCCCGTCCAAGGCCTGCGCTGCTGACGTGGCTGTCACCATCGCCCCTCCTGGCACCGGCGTGCTGGGCAGAGGCTGGGTGAAGTGGACTTGCTTCCTCATCCGATCTGGCCTTCTTCTTCTTGCCAGTTTTCTTTTTCTTGGTGACCCTGGGACAGCAGTGATGGGGAGAAATGAACATCCGAGCACCACGGCAGTGAGGGAAATGAGATGGGTGGGGGCGAAAGAGGTGGCATGTGACCTCTGAGGGCACGGCCAGAGCTTCGACGGTCCGGGACGGTGCTGGGTATGAGGCCCTGCGCTGGGGACAGCCGTGGCTCGGGCCCCGAGGTATCCCCCACGGCTGGCAGGAGCAGGGACCGGCCTGGGGAGGCACGGATGGCAGCGGCCAGAGGCGCCCCTGCACAGGTCCTACAATTCCAGCTGGCTGTGCTAGGGAACAACAGGCACTGGGTCAGACCAGTGGCCCCTCCACCCAGCCCTCCCCTCAGGATGTGAGCAATGACCTTGAGCCGACCTTGCTTCCCACCAGGTGTCGCTGAGGACAGTGCGACCAGAAATGCACTCGAAGTCTTTGGGGCTCAGACTCCTGGCACGCACGCCTGGGAGTGGGCCTGACTAAGCGACCTGGGTCTGAGCGGCCCCGCCTGAGGGAGTGGGCGTCCTGGCTCTGTTCACGGGGCGGTGGTGGACCGGCCAGCAGCCTCGGGGAGGCTTGACGTGCACATATTCTCGCTCAGGGTGGACAGTTTCGAGAGCGGGAGCCAGGGGGGGTCAGGGCGCTCAGCAGGCTCTGGGCCGAGGGTTCCCCAACTTGTCATCCACCTCCTCCTTCCCTTCAATGTCCCTGTCGATGTGACAAGCACACTTTTCCTTGAATGAGCCATGCTGAACTAGAATTAGAACAAATCTCAGAAATTGTGCATTGACGTCTAAGAACTCCCTTGGAAAGGGGTCCAGTCTGAAAGTGCTTTCTGGTCCTGGACGGACTGGACAAATGCCCCAGCAGCCGGGGCATGGACCCAGAAGCCAGCTGCAGCTGTTGCCTGTGTCCCCTGACTTCTGGGCTTGGGCCCGCCGTTTCCTCTTGCTCGAAGTACTACCAAGCGGGGAGGCGGGGGGGCAGTCTCCAGCAAGATGCCCAGCTGCCCTCAAGGGGGTCCCAGTCTGCGGGGACTAAAAAGCGATGCTGGGAATAGACAAGATGGACACCAGGGTGTCCACCCAACCCTCCCCGCCCCTCTGCTGACCTGATGACTTCGAGCTCTGTGCAGGTGTCTGACAAGTCCAGAGCCTGGGACTCCACCTTCTCCTGAGAGGTGGTGTGCACAGGGGTGGTGTCTGAGGACGACACGGTCTCTGCCTGGTCCTCATTGAAGGGGTTGTGGCGCTGGGTGGGACTCTTGGTGGAAGCCTTGCTGCTGGTCAGGTCTGAGGCAGTGGAGCGGGGGCCACTGACAGTGTCAGTGAAGTCTCCGTCTGGGAGGACAAGAAACAGGAGACAGCCCATCAGACCCCATCTGGGGATCCCAGGTCCCCAAAGCATGCCTTATCTCATAAGGAAGGCAGGTGAGCTCCTTCCAGGGAAATCGGACTGGGGTGGCCATTTCAAGAGCAGAAGCCCCAACCCGACAGGACATGGGATTTGTGCTTTAAGAGCCGCTTGGAGGGGACCACCGTCCTCACTGCCATCGTCGCCACCATCAGGAGCCCTCAAGCTGTGGCGATTTGGCCAAATTTGAGTTAAGAGCTCCAGGCTGAAGCCCCTCAGGGGTGGTGGCCCTGATGCCAGAAGAGGAGATGGGCCGCACACCCCTCTGGTGCGCCTTAGAGCCGACCATCAGAGGATGTTAGAGGGTACCCGGCAGCCCCTTTAGCACCATGAGGCACTGGCAGGGCCAGGATACCCTGACGGGTCCCCAACAGAGGCAGATAAAAAGAAACAAAAGAGAGAACGGAAATCAGAGAAAATGAGGGGTGAAGGGCAGAGGCTGAGAGCATAGGACACGGAGCCCAAGGGGTGAGGAGCGTGGGGAAGGTCGGAGAGAAGGAGCCAGAGCACAAGAGAGAGAACGAGATGCGGAGGGGACGAGAAAGGTGTGCCGAGTGGCTGCTCCTCAGCAGGTGCCTCGTGGGCCCTTCAGAGGCTGCTTCCCTCCCTGACACCCTGTCTGCACACTCTAGGGGTTAAGACCAGTGCCCCTTTAAGGGATGTGCCGAGAACTCGGTTTCATTCAAGCCTCAGCTTGCCTACTGGTCCTGGCTCCACGCTGCGGACAAGGCAGGTGGAGGGTGCTGCTGCCCCTCCAGAGTGGAGCTGGTTTACCCCAACCATCCACCCCAGGTCACTGGAACAGGACGTGGAGAGGAAAAGCACACAGGGCACTTATCTGGTGGCAGATGGGAGCCACCAAAGCAGAGAATTGAAGCCTGGCTGGTGGAGCAGCCTGGATGAGGGTTAATGGCGAGGGACATATGGCTGTTCTCGCTCCATTAGCCAGTGTACACACATCTTGCTGGCCATCATCTGCCCAGGAGACATGGCAAGCCTGCTTCCTACCCTCAGCCTCATCTGGAAGAGCCCAGCTGCCGTTAAGTTCTTAGTGGATCTTGGAAACCACTGGCAGCTGTCTGCTAAGCCAGCATATCATCCATATTTTTTAAAAAGTACATTGTCTTTTAATATAAGAATAGAGGAGGAGGCTAGAAGCAATTGCCAACTCTGTCTGTGAAAAACCCTAGCAACATATAAGACTTTCTTCTGATGTCCTGGGACCACAGAGCCTGAGTTCTCAGACGCAGAAAACCTTGCCCTTCCGTCTCCAAGAAGCTTCCCGCAAAGCCCATGTGTTCTGGTTCCAGCCCTGGAGATCTGCAGTTGCTCACGGGAGGAGTCCGAGAGGTGAGGGAACAGACTGCCGGACGCGGTGTGGGTCAAGGCCGGGGTACCCACCAGTCCTGTAAGTGAGCCAAGGACTATGCAACAGCCACCCCATCCCCGCCCTGGGACTCGGAGTTTGGAGCTGCCCCCACGTCTGGCTCTCCTCAGGTCTGAGTCCAAGACCGAGGCTCACGGGGTGAGCGGCCAGAGCACGCTCTGGGAACTCAGGAAAGCAGACCCCTGCTGGGTCAAATCTCGCCCTGCCCTGGAGCCCGCCCGAGCAAGCAGTGCAACTGGGCTGTTAGTCCCCAGGGCACAGGGAGCTCCACAGGGCTGCAGAGCACGGCCAGGCCCTGCTCGTCAAGTGACCACAACAGGCAGCAAGTAGCTGGGGGAGGGGAGGCTGTTAGTGGTTAGAATCAGAGGGGCACATGTCAATGACCAGCAGGTGTGCTGCAAGCAGAAGCCGACAGGATCAATGATGTCACGATGGAATTCTGGACGGCAAGCTAATCTTAACTAAAACGGGGGATTCTTCCACGCTACCCGCTTGGCCAGATGACACAACTTATTTTTCTCAATGCTGTATCTTATTTCCCTCAAACTTAAGTGATTTTATATGCATGTTACTTGGGAAAAGATCATCTGCCACCCCTTACTTAGAGATCCCTGCTCTAACGAGGGGCCAGCTCCGGGGCAGTGGGGAAAGCGCCTCGTCCCTCCGCCTCAGAGGCTGGCCTTCCCCCGCAAGTGGCCCACAGAGCAAGAGGCTCAGATTTAAGGAGGAAGCGTTAACCTTCTCAGAAACACGCCCTATGTTTTGAGTAATCATGGGAATGTGGGGAATAGCTTCATACATTTTCACAAGCCCAGAAGTGGGGTGAGAGGGTAGGAAAATACCCAAGCATTGCTGCCACCTAGTGGACACGGTGGGACGGTGGACAGATTTTATTTCAATATGCTACAAGAAGAGTCAGAGAATCTCCCTATAGGAAGTTTCAGCTGTGCATGGGCAATTTCTCCCATCTGGACCTCAGCCTCTTTCAAAAAATATCCAAGAGGAAGTCATTAAGAATGGACTGAAGGAATGAAGCCCTCTGCCTTTGCTTCTTGATGCTCCTGACACAGGAGCTCATCTGACCTACAGGAGCTTACAACTGACATGTTCAAAAGGCATCGCCTTCCAGACAAGTCGGGCCACCAGTGCCTCACAAGTCGGCAGTTCCCTAGGCACATCCGGTGCCTCGATAGGCATCAGAATCGGGAAGGGTGATCTGTGTCCCTGAAAAGCAGTCACTTAGTGACTCTGCATGGCCACTGTACACAGGCAGGAGTCCTGCCCTTGGGAGAGGGAATTTGTCTAGGGCTAAAGGTCAAGTTCTCCTACTGCAGAATTCCATCTATTAGAACACCAAACTTGTCTTTATTATGATCATTGACGTTATTATAAATAAGGAGCTGATTTTGAGTCATGCAGCAAGCTTGGCATGGAAACGTCGCAAAACAGGAAAAGAGGGTGATAGTGGACTCTGTCCCACCTTCCCAGTCTGTGCTGGGTACAGACGGCACTGCTGGAAACACATCTCCAAAATCATAATCTACAAAAACGAGGGACAAAACTGGAGATTAGAAACAGGCAGTGGAAGGACAGGGAGGGTGGGGACAACACGAGAGAGGAAAAATTAAACTTTCTGCGTTTTATCTCACCGCCTCAGGGGAACTTATTAGGATGCCCGCTGCCTCAGCTCAGCCCTGGCCCAGGAGCCGCTGACCAGCTAGAACGACGTCCGAGGGCAGGGAAGCTGGTTCTGGCAGAGGAGAACGGGGCCCCACCGCACCTGACCTTTTCTCTCCCTTCTTTCCCTCTGCACCTAGCAGCCGAGAGGAGGTGGGTTCGGGGGGACACCTCCGTCCAGGGACATTCTGGCTGCTCCTTCGAGGCCCGTCCCTCTGCTTCCTCAGGCAGCCCCTGAGCCCAACCCCAGGAGACCGAGCCGCTCGCTGTCTTCTGCAAGTCCGACGAGCCACGCAAGCCGAGCTGACTGCTAGTCCGACCGACCCCCGAGCGGACTGCTAGTCCGACCGTAACTGTCCTCCCCCCAGGACGTGACCCATGGGCATGATGAGAAATAAAGAAAAAGGTCAAGGTTTCAATGCTAATGCAGTTCTAGGGAGCTCAGGGGCTGAACCTGTGCTTGGATTCCCTCCCCTGGGGGCAAGGCGGGGTGCAGTAATGAAGAGACCTGGTTTGCCCGTGGGATGAAGGTGGGGAAAGAGCCCAGTTTTGTGAATGAACACAGAGGCCTAAGGTTTGAAAAATGTTGGATCAAGACAACAAAATGACCTACAGACGTGATGACGTTCTTTTTGTCTTTGATGCAACGGATGCAATCATCATTGACACGTTAGGGACTCGGAAATCGGACGGACTCGAGAGGCACGGGGGCAGGGCTTCCCCTAAACTTTGCACCCATCTGGCTCTTGTCCCTTCCTTAGCGTCTTTCTGCCTAGAATCATGGGACAACCTCCCCACCACAGGCCACGCTCACCCCTGCTCCAGTAGGAAGAGTTTCCAGGTCACGCTTTCCTTGATAGAACCCCCACCCCCCCAGGCATGTGACTATAGCTTCTGGAAAAGGGTCTAACGTTCATAAGATCTTTTGATTTTTTTTGTCCCCAGAATCAGCTTAGCCACCACAGGGACTCGGAGGAAATGCATTTACGGGGAACAGCCGACCCTGCTTAACTTCACATTTCAACCACCAGACCAAAACCAGCCAAGAAGGACATCACCCGGCCCTGCGTTAGTGGCTCCAGAATCAGTGTCATGGCCGAGGCGTGGCTCCTCTGTGCCCCGGGCCACTTACCCTCACTGGAGGGGGCAATTGCGCTGTCGTCCCACTCCAGGTTAGTGGAGGTGACGGAGTTGAAGGAGTTGAGGGACAGGCTGTCCGAGCCATGGACCGAGCTGGGCAGGCGGTCCTCGAAGTCCAGCAGGTACTGAGGTTTGTAGTAGTCGGGCATGTAGGGGGCCAGGTCTAAGTAAGGGGCGTCCTGAGGAGAGAGGGGAGGAGGCTTCGGTGTAGAGGGAGGCCTCCGGGGGGGGGCGGGCCATGGATCTGCCTGTCGTCCCCTCCCCCACCCGGTTTTTCTGTGGGAAATCAATGGGCTAATGGTGCTAAACTCAGCAACGAGCTGCTAAAAAGAGTAACGTGAACAGCAGAGACGCCAGAACCCAACTGTGCCTGTGGACCCCTCCTCGACTTCTTTTACTGGGGGAGTTGCTCGTTTCCCCCAATTCTTACTACTTTGCAGTAGCTAGGTTCCTTTTTCAGTCTGTGCTGATGGGACAGGGGCCTAGGAATTGGGCGATTTGGTCAGATGGGGCAGCTGCAGCCACCTTGACGTGTCTGCTCTAGGGCCCCTTGGGCTCGTCCGGGGCCAGCACCTTATTTCCCTAGAGTGTGAGAGGGCAGGAGGCCGGGACGCACGGGGCTGGTGACACTCCCAGGGCCCCAGGGAGCACTGGATGGACCGTCCCTGTCAAACGCTCACTGTCAAACGCTCACGTCCTAATGTCCAGGAGAGCACTTCAGTGCTGAGATACCTCAGGCAGTGTGGCTTTTCTCCAAGTTGGCACAGAGATTGGAAGGAATCAGCTGAACCAGGAATCCTGCCCTTAATTTAAACCAAGAGAGAACTGCCCTCCACTCGCTCCCACTGCTCGGACCCTGACCCTTCCCTCACCTGAATAAAACACTGCGCTGCTCAGGCCCAGTCACGCCCGACCGGCTCCCTGAGCAAGACCCCGAAAATGAAACGCTGTGCCCACCCCACGCACTCCTCTGTTTCCACACACAGCGAGAGCCATGGTGTCTCACCAGATCGAGGTCGAATCGGATGAACTCCAGCCCAGACACCAAGGTCAGGAAGAGAGTCAGGTGATCATGGCTGCAGACCAGGGCGTTCCTGTGACACGCGAGGGGACGGTGGTGGCTTAGGGGCTGGTTGCCAGCTTGGCCCTACCTCATCAACAAGCCTGCGGTGTTGAAATCTGACAGGTGACATCATCCTCACTCCCTGGAGGGCACCCAGCTCGATGCAGCCTTCACCCACCCCGCTCTGGCATTCTCTTCCTGGGTTTGGAGCCACACGACACTTTACCGCTAGTGTCTTCAGATATTGGCTGGCTGCGTAAGGCCCACCTGGCTCTCGGCAACTGCTATGAATACTCTGCTCCTGCAGCCACCCCAGCAAAGGCTGAACATTCTAGCGAGATCTGAGGCCTGGGTAGAGGATCAGGCAGAGGCAGAGCACCAAACTGCTAAGCAGGCAAGGCCCTAATGGCCCTTTGACCATCACTGACACGTCCTCGGTATGCAAGGCTGGGCCAGGCCTCTGATGTGGAACCCTGTGCTGTCTGCGTGTGACACGAGTCTTTGGGATGAGGCTCAAGGCGAGCTCTGGGGCTACGTGAGACAGACCGTGCGGACACTCACTTGACATAGTACTTATGCAGCAGGCCCAGGTTCTCCTGGAACAGCCGCAGGTAGCTCTCCAGGGAGTTCTCATTGAGGGCCAGGTACAGCCAGGCCCGGCCTGCAAAGGAGGGCAGGAGTAACTGGAAGGAAGTCCTGGTGGGTGCTGGCTTTGTTTGCCAGGCAGGGCCACAAAGGGAAGAAGGAAGGGCTGAGGGGACCGCATGCTCTGATGGTCTTGTCTCTTACTGGAGTGCCAGAGCCCCCGAAATTGTTATTTTCCCAGTCAGACCCTAGCCTGCTGCTGGCCAGGAAGCTCTGGTAAAGAGGGCAGATTGCCAGTTTTGGATGGGTAGAGAAACGCAAGGATTCTGCATGATCCTGTAGGCTAACGCCGATCCTCGCTCAGGGACAGAAGCGAGCCTCCTCACTAAGTGCTCGGGCTGGGATTCGATAGAAGTCTGGTTCTCTTCAGCATCTCACTCCCCTTGACCCCATCCACAACGCTCCAACCAACTGCCATATGCAGGGAGAAGAGAGGCCTCATGGAGGGCACTGGCATTTAAATGCCCCTCTGCCTCTGGAGGCCCAAAAGTAATCAGTCTCCCGGGGCTGACCCTGAGCCCAGAGCTCCCCGCAGGGAGGGTGGAGCTGGCTCTTCCCAGCGCCAGCCGGGTACTACTCACTGCGCCCCAGGTTGGTGGTCACGTGCTGCAGCACCTCGATCTGCCTGATGGCCTCCCTCCGGGTGAAATGCACCACGAGCACCCAGTAGCCAGATGAGAGGTCTTGCAGTCTGAGAAAACAGGACAGGCGCTGCTAAGACCTAAACAGGGCACCCTAGGAAGCTGCAGTTAGTCGGTCCACCGGCCTTCGTGTCCGTCGTGGAGCCGCAGCGGGACACACGGGCACAGCTCCCCACCATCATTTCACCTGCCGCTAATTCTCGGAGACAATTTACTGGGATAGCTACAGAGAGCCTGCGGCCTACCCGAGTGGGACGGATCTCTTTCTGCCGAGGGAAAGAAGAAATAAAAGGCAGACGAGGCCAGGAACTTCTCCCCGGAGGCTGCTCGTGGCCTCGGCCGTGCCCTGCTGTGCCCTCCCGCCCTCTCTGGATTCTTACCCGTACAGCAGGGCGTGGTCCAGGTGCTCACACAGACGCTGCAGGACCTTATCGTGGTTCCGGATGGCAGGGGTCTCATCCTCACACGCGGCAAAGTAGCTCTGCAACTGAAGGGGGGAAAAAAAGCAACAACCCCAAATTAGAGAAGGATCAAGGTGAAGGCTGCAGCAGTGCTGGATCGGAGAAGGCAGCTGAGAAATCCGGTCAAATGATGTATTCGTGACGACCGACGGAGGCGTCTACCGTCCCGCATGGGAGGGCCCAGAGGCCGAAGGACGTATCCTTAGAGCCCAGGCCCCAAGAGGCACTCAGCAAGGGCTTTGCATGGTGACAACTCGCTGCTGGCAAGAGAGTCGCCTAGGTACATGCCTAGGTCTCAGGTGGTATCAGGCTTTGAGCCAGAGTCACCGAGCTACACAACCTGAGGGACACTACACATAGTGTTACCTGCATAAGTGAACCCCAGTGTAAATGCCCCTCCCCCTGGAGCTGTGCAGAAATGGAGCCCCTGCTTCAAACTGCTCCTTTGCACAAACTAAGGGCCGATGGACTGCGGCACCTGCTCCGACGGCCTTGCCGGAGGCTGACAAGGGACACTGGATTTGTCTGAGGCACCTGACAAGGCTGGATATGGACCTGGGTACATGCCAGGCTCACGTCAAGCCCTACACCAAGGACACTGTTCCCAGGCTAGACCAATCAAAGGAGGTTTGGAGAGCAGCAGGATGAGCAAACTCCACCCGGCCGATGAGGTGAGCGCAGCTCTCCCGGCTTAGTCAAGGCTAAGGAGGCCCAGATACTTGGACTGAGTTCTTTGTAGGAGTCTTTCCCACTTCATTTTAGCCCTACTCTGGTCTGCCGTTGCCCTTCCGACGGTCAGAAGCGGGAAGGACACAAAACAAGAGCCCTCATCCCTGGACACTCATCTCAGGTTGAAGCTCTTGGCGCTGGACACACGTGTTCTCGAGCGTCTTCTGGAAGCAGCGGTGGAGAACGGGAGCAGCAGGAGAGACACGTCAGCCACGGCACCGGGCACGCGCTCGTGGCGAGAGGCCAACCATTCGGCCCCCACGGAAGAGGGACAAGAACAGTCTCTCTTCTCTACGGCCCCGAGTAAGCCCAGCAGCCCTTCTGGATCTGCCTCCCTCCCGAAAGGTGGGCAAACCGGAGCCCCAGGAGCAAAGGTTTCCAGAACTGGAAGGAAGAGCAACGTGCCTGACAAAATCACACAACTCTCCCTCAGCAATGGCTCCAATCCTCGCACACTAGTATTCAAAAACCCCACCATGTCCACACCCAGGTTTTTCTTCTTTCCTTTTTCCTTTTCTTTCTTTTCTGTTTCTCTCCTTCCTTCCTTTCTTTCCTTCCTTCCTTCCTTCCTTCCTTCCTTCCTTCCTTCACTTCTTTCCTTCCTTCCTTCCTTCCTTCCTTCCTTCCTTCCTTCTTTCCTTTTTTAAATTTCAAAATCCAAGTAAATCTGAGATCTATGAGTCGTAGATGTTATAGGTAGAGGGGTCTTTATTTAGCTAAGCAAGGGAGATGTGTTTGGAACTCAGACTCCTTAGGTTACGATACCTTGCAGTATTTGCTCGTCATAAAAATGCAAGCAACCTGGAAGTGAGTATAAATATAAAGACCTCCTGCTCCCTGTTCCCCGCTGCCAACAGCTCGTGTATGTGTATAATGTTTTTGCTGCATAAACTGACTTAAAAAAAAGTGAACTAGGAGAATCATACTATACTCATTGTTCTGAAACCTGCTTTTACTTAACGCTATATCAAGCATATAGTTCCATACCATTACGTACTACATTCTTTTTCATAGTCACATTGTATTCTAAAATATGATGTATCATGCTTTGACTAGTGTTAGATATAGATATTGTCTCTAATTCTTTGATATTACACAAAATATTGCAACAAACATCGGCAGATCTCCGCCTGGGCATTTCTGCCCCGTGGGCGCTTAGACTGGAACAGCAGAGCTAAAGAACACGCATATTTACAATGTGGCCGGAACCTGCCATTTGCCCTTCCAAAGGCTGGATCGATTTACATTCCCACCATGCTGGCCGGCACACAATGTAATTAGTCTAATTTTTGCCAGTCCAGTTGGTGAAAAACGGTACCTAATTGTTTTAAATTGTATTTTTCTGACTACTAATGCAGTCGAGCATCCTTACCAGCCATTTGCATTTCGTTTTTCTGTGAAATGCCTGTTCATAACCTCTGCTCATTCCTCTCCTGGCTGCTTGTCTTTTTCTTATCTGTCGCAGCGATTTGTTCATTAAAGGTTTCACCCTGTTTGTTGCTATGTGTTTTTTTTGTTTATTTGTTTTATTTTATTTTTTTTCCCTCAGTATCAACTGACCTTTAAACTTTGCTTTTGGTATTTTTTTTCCTATTGAAAAATTTTTATTTTTATGTAATCAAATCTGTCAATATTCTCCTTTCTAGTTTCCCATTTTTCCTAGTCTGATATTACAAAACTACCTTTATTCTTCTATAGTTTTAGGACTTTTTTGGTTTCTTTATGTTTAGATTTTCTGTATATGGCATAAGATAAAGATCTAGCTTTATTATTTTTTGGATAAATAATCTATTTTCCACATTTATTAATGGTCCCTTACTGATCTGTGATTTAATATATCACTTTTCTATTTTGCTTAACTGGTCCATTGTCTATTGCCGTGGCAGCCCCGTTTTTAACTATTTTCACTTTATTCATCATTTCGATATGTGCAGAAGAAATCCACACCATCCTCCAACTATTCTTTTTCAAACTATTTTGACTATTCTGGCACATTCTTTAGAATCAAATTTTATTACAATTCCCTTTTGGATTTGGAGTAGAATTATCCTGAATCCAGAGATTATTTGTGGGGAGAAACAACATTTTTGCAATACTGAGTCTTCTCATCCAGGAAAATGATTTTTTTTTTTTTCCATTTATACCAGTCTTCTTTTATACCCTTTGGTAAGTTTTACAGCTTTCTTTAGATAGGTCCTGCACATTTATTTCAAGGTGGGTTACAGACACACCCACGGTATTATGCCTTAGGGAACAGTCTGCAACCAGGGAACAATTTCTGCAAAAAGTATAAAAGAAAGAGTGTAACACAGTGGGGGCTCTGCTCCTCGAGCTGGGGACCTTTGCAAAGCACTTAATCCTTTGACCCTCATTTTTCTCTTCTGTAAAATGGGTTAAAAAGATGGTTTCGAGCTGAGCTCTTCATACAATAGCCACTAGCTATATGCGACTATTTAAATTTAGATTGAAATTAAACAAAATAAAAAAATTCAGTTCTTCAGTTGCACTAGCGACGTTCCAAATGCTCAATGACCACCCGCATGTGGCTAGTGGCTACTAGTATTGGGCCCTGAAGATACAGAACATTTTCACCACTGCAGAAAGTTCCACTGGACAGCGCTGGTGTAGGGGAGTAAATGATAAAGCCCACAAAAGGCTTAGCATAGGTCCGACTGGTAAGCAGCGAGTCCTCAGTAAACATTAACCAAGACTATTGGAAATAATGAATCGAGTCTTAGTCAAACTAATGACACAGCACTCGGCTGGACATAAGTTCAAGTGCGAAGACACGAGGATGTACTCTTCTTTCCAGGACTAATAGGCCGTTCGCTAGTTCACTAGCAGGTGGTTCCAAAGCCTGTTCTTTAACTATGCTTTCACAGCTGGCTGTTAAGACTGTCCATGATCTCAGGGGACAGGAGAGCTTGAATCAGTGCTATGACCCAGCACCGTTCTTAAGAGGAGCAGGAAGGAGAAAGGGAATGTCTGTGAACTAGTGACAGAAGAACTTTAGGAGCTGTCAACGGCTTGGGCTCTGCTTGGGGAGCTGGTCAGCAAAGCATGACACACAAGTAAACAGCAGGGGTCTTCAGCCAGTAGCCACTTACTGCATCAGTAAGCTCAGCAGGCTCTGAAAAAGCGGGGAGTGGGAGGAAAGCAGACACGGAATAAATGAGGCCCTTGAGCAACGGAATTAATGGAATGAATAGAACTCTGCCTGGAAGCACAAGCACTGACCTTTATTCCAAATTACTCTCCAGTTACATAAAATACCTGCTGGTGGACCTAAAACGGGCCAGGAATAGAGCCATCATTTATTGAGTGCTTCTTAGGTGCGCTAAGAAGGCGGCGGAGTGGTTAAGAGTGTGGATTCCGGGGTCAGACAGCTTGGATTTGAACATGGGCTCTGCTACTCACTCGCTGTGTGTGACCTTGGGCAAGTTACTTAAGCTCTCTAAACTCAGGGTCCTCATCTAGAAAATGGGCTCAGTGACAGCACCCTCCCCATAGGTTGCTGCGAGGGTTCTTATAAATACACTTTACCGTATTTATCAAAGTACGTGGTACCTTGAGGACCACGTACTTTGATAAATACGGCATAAGTGTATTTATACCGCAGCTTACTGTTAGCAGCTATGATGATGACGATGTACTTTACAAACACTAATTTAATCATCACAGCACCCCCCCCACCCTCACCCCATTAAAGTACGTCACAGAGCTAGTAAGTGGCAGAGCTGGATTTTAAATCTTTTCATCTAACCTGAGTTCAAGATCCCTGAATGAATGTGTGTAACATGTCCTGTGCTGTTCTAATATGACGTGGGAGAACCCATGAGGAATGCTGCCCCACGGTGGATGCGAGCTCAGTGTCTCTGCAGCCCTGCTGCTCAGAGCGCGGACCCAGAGGAAAGCCAGTGTGGCTTCTTTAAGAGGAACGCGTGCCCGTTACTGTCTCCATCCCTTTGCCCCACACTGGCATCTTCCCAGTGAGAACTGGTTAACACAAGCCCTACTTGCTCCAGGAAGAGCTTTCCCCACTTCTGGGAAGAAATTTATCCAGCTGATCAGATTGCTAAGTAGTTTTGAGTGTTTCCTTTCTGTCCATGTAGATTTGGGGGAAAAGTGATATTTCAGAGTAGGGAGTGGCAAGTTCTGGCCAGTGGGTCCGTCTCCTATTTTTGTAAATAGAGTTTTACTGGAACACAGCCATACATTTGTTTTTGTCTTATCTACAGCCGTTTTCCTGCTATGATGGCAGAGTTGAGTAGATGCAACAGATACAGTACGGCCTGCAGAACTAAAATATTTACGATCTGGCCCTTTACTACAGAAAAAGCGTGCTGAGCAGAGGTAGAAAGGGATGCACTCCTGTGACAGGCTGGCTGGGAGCTGTCTCTTGCTCAAACCTCAGTTTAGCAGAGGCCAGAGGGGGACTCGAGCCTTGAAGATTCATATATTTCAACAAGTATTTACTGAGCACCTGCCACGTATACGTCAGATATTATTCTTGCACAGCAGTCCCTGCCCTTGTAAAACTTACATTCTGGTGGCAGAGAGACAAACTACGTGCAGGGATCGGGAGATCCGTTATAAATGTGGGGTTAGAGAAGGTCTCACTGAAAAAGGGGCTACTGAGGCCTCTGGGGGAGGAGTGTCCTAGTTAGAGGGACAGCAGGTCCGCAGGTCCGAAGGCAGGGGCGGCTGTGCACGTGGGTCTGGAGTTCAGGGAAAGGTCAGCACCATCGGCCTTTAGACGGTATTTAAAGCTGTGGGACTGGATGAGATCATCTTGAAAATGCAGAAAGAGGAGGGTCTGAGAACTGAGCCAGGGTCCTCCGACATTAGGCCAGGGGTCCCCACCCACAATCACAGCAGAACCACCTGGGGAACCGGAGGGAGAGAACAATGCCCAGGTGCCTTCCCAGACTGACTAAGTCAGAAACTCTGGAGGCGGGGCCCAGGAACCAGAATCTCTTTTTAACATTCCCCAAGTAATTCGAAGGCCCAGTCAGGGCAGAGGAGCATGCTCTAGCCTGAGAAGGCACAGCCAGCGAGGCGGGTCGACATTCTGGGCAGAGCGTGCTCCAGAAGCCAAGCGAAGGAAGCTTCCAAAGGGCGGGAATGACCAGTTCGTCGGGGTCACATTCCCACTTAAAGGGAGGTGCTGGGAGCGCTGACGGAGGCAGTCTGAGTGAAGGGCTGGGAACAAAAGCCTGGTAGGAGTTTCGCAAGGAGAGTCGGAGCTTATTTGGATCCTGCTTCAAGCAAACGAGGTATTTTAAAAATGACGCCGATGTGATACACTCCCCATCAAAATCCCATCGGCATTTTTTAAAGAAATAGAACAAAAAGTCACCAGATTTGTATGGAAGCACAAAAGAATTGCCCAAGCCATCCTGAGAAAAACGAACGAGGCTGAAGGCATCACTCTGCCCGACTTCAGATTATGCTATAAAGCGACAGTAATCAAAACGACATGGTATTGACAGCAAAACAGACACACGGACCAGTGGAACAGAATCGAGAGTCCAGAAGTAAACCCATATTTATATGGGCAAATAATTTTCGACAAAAAAGCCAAAAACATACAGTGGAGAAAGGAAAGCCTCTTCAATAAATGGTGCTGGGAAAACTGGAAAGTCATCAGCAAAAGAATGAAAGTAGACTGTTGTTTATCACCACACACCAAAATTAACTCAAAATGGATTAAGGACCTGAATATAAGACCTGAAACAATAAAATGTATAGAAGAAAACATAGGAACAAAACTCAAGGACCTTGGACTTAAAGAGGATTTTATGAATTTGACCTCAAAAGCAAGAGAAGTAAAAGCTAAAATAAATAAATGAGACTACATCAAATTAAAAAGCTCAGCGAAAGAAATCGTCAACAAGGTAAAGAGACAACCATGTGAGTGGGAAAATATATTTGCAAGCAACACCTTCGATAAGGGCCTAATATCCAAAATATACAAAGAACTCATACGACTCAATAACAACAAAAAACAAATGATCTGATCAAAAAATGGGCAGAGGACCTGAACAGATACTTCTCCTTGGAGGACATACAAATGGCCAACAAATATTTGAAAAGATGCTCAACATCACTACTTATTAGGGAAATGCAAATCAAAACCATAATGAGATACCTATTCAGGTCCTATTAGAATCGCTATAATCAACAGAACAAGTAATAACAAGTGTTGGAGAAGATGTAGAGAAAAAGGAACCCTCATACACTGCTGGTGGGACTGCAAATTGGTGCAGCCACTATGGAAAACAGTATGGAGGCTCCTCAAAAAACTAAGAATTGATCTACCATATGATCCAACAATCCCTCTACTGGGTATTTGCCCCAAAGACTTGAAAACCCATATCCGAAAAGATAAATTTGCACACCGATGTTCATAGCAGCATTATTCACAGTGGCCAGGACATGGAAGCAACCGAAGTGTCCTACAATAGATGATTGGCTAAAGAAGCTGTGGTACATATACACAATGGAATATTACTCAGCCTTAAGAAGAGATGAAATGTTGCCATTTGCAACAACATGGATGGACCTTGAAATAATAATACTAAGCGAAATAAGCCAGACAGAAAAAATTGAAAATCACATGATCTCACTTATATGTGGGATATAAACCTAAAAGCAACAAATGAACAGGACATACAAACAGAGACTCAGGGACATGGACTATAGACTCGTGGTTACCAGAGGGGAGAGGCTGGGGGAGGAGGGAGGAGGTAGATGGTTAAAGGGGGTCAAATATAGGGGGATCAAATATATAGTAGCTGAAGGAAACTGGACTTTGGGTGGGAAACACACAGTAGAATATACAGATGTCAAATGATAATGTACACCTGAAAATTATATAATCGTATTAACCAATGTTACCCCAATAAAATTAATTAAAAAAAAAATGACACCGATGAGGCATTTGGAACTTAAAAACTTAGTAGACATTTTGATGATACTGAAGAAAAATGAGCATCACATTTTTTAAGGCGTGATAGTGGTACTGGGTTATGTGGGAAGAAAATACTCATCCTTGAGCGATGTTTGCTGAAAATGTTACGGGGGCCTGGGATGTGCTTTGAGAACAGAGGGAGGGGGCTCGGCGGACTCGAGACCGAGACCGTCCAGGAGAGGCCGAGAGCTGCACATAGGGCTTCGGTGTACCCTATGGTGCCGCCGACTTTTGGTTAGAAGAGACGGGAAGGAGAGGAGGAGGGGAAGGGAGGGAGGGAGGGAAGGAGGAAGGAAGGCAAAAGAGGAAGACGGCGATCCAGAAAAATCCTCTGACCAGTTTTGCCAAAAGAGTGGCAGGAACACAGGAGCGGAGTAAAAAAAAAAAACAGTCCGGTCCTTGAGCAAGAAAGACAGGATGGATCCACCGTCCCAGGGGAGGAGTGGCCACAGATGGGAGCCCAGATGCAGGTGGGCCGGTGTGCTGGATGCTGGGAGGACGAAAAAGTTTCCAGGGAAGAAAATTTAAAAATACGCAAGGTCAGCTGAGAACGAAGAGAAAGATTAAAAAAAGATTTTTTTTTTTAAGGAAAAAACTGTGGTTTCTCTTAACTCGGGCCTCCTCTCACAGGCATGTCCTTAGACCACACCCTGGGGTGGATCAGCTGCTCTCCTCTGCCTGCTCCAGAGGACTCTCAGGCACCAGGCCAGGAAGAGCTGGGCTCAGCCCACCCGGGACTCCCCGAGCTAAGCGACAGTGCTCCCTGCCGAGCACACTGCGGGGAGTGGCCGTCACGAGACTGTGCCAGGCCCCGCGGTTGCAGGGCAGTGTGGGTGGCACACGCCAGCCGGCCAGCCAGAAATGCCTGACTCAGAGCATTTCAGCGCGGTTGGTCCCACTCTGTGCTCTGAGTGCCACGGCCCAGCCCTCTCCGCCTTCCCTCCTCCTTACAGACACACAACCGCAAAAACGATTTCTGGTTGGTTTCAAGAAATCCTTCCAGAACTGGTCCCTCTAGGAAGCTCAAAGGTAAAGCTGTGAACGACTATAAGTGGCCAAACAAAAATAAGAAGGTCACAGGCGCCCTTTTCTTCCTCCTGGTCGGTCAAGACTAAGGAGGCTGCGACACTGCCCAGTAAACAGATGGGCGATCTGGACTCTAAGTCTGAGACTGTATTTTGGGGGGAGTGGGAGGGCATGGGGGGGTGATCCCCACTCCGATATTCACAGAGCAGAGTAAAAACCCCTGTCGAACAGCAGCAGGAGAGCCTGCGAGGCCGGACAGGCACAGGGCTGTAACCGTGCCCGTGTGAACTGGCCGACCGCTGCGGGCTCCCTGCTGGGCCCGCTGCCTCCCTGCTCGGCACACAGAGGGCACGGACCTGCTGATGCAGGAGAAGCCCGGCTCCCTTCCGCTGCCCAGGGAGGAGGTCACCAGGCAACAGCAGCCTCCCCAGTGGTTCTGTGGAGACCAAGTATTTTTAAATGACAGATGTTTAGAACGGCCTCAGGAGTCCGGTCTAGGAGGTGGAAATCCAAAAGCAGAAATGACCCCAGAAGAAGGAAGGGAGAAATGCCACCTGACCTCAAATCACCTCTTTTAAAAGTTAAATACATGGTGGCCTTGGTACGTGGCCTCAACTCAAACTCAGAGCCACATGGAGTGGCAGGTGACCCTTTAGGCCACCTAATCCCTGAGGCTGCTTCTCACTGGACGCCGCCGCAGGTGCGCTGTGGGCGAGAGACCATAGCGAGAGGACACTGCCTGCCTAGCTTTGGAACTGAGTCACAGCGTGGGGGCCGATGGGGACCGATGGGTGAAACCGCCCCTCTGGGCCTCAGGGGAAAGGCAGAGCTCAAGTCATGTGACACGACTTACTACCTTTGGGGTCAAACCTTGATGCCTGGATCCCCGCCCCCTCCACCCAGTGAAAGGAACCCTAAGAGGGGTCGACCACATCAGTGACAGCTGGAGGAGGGTCAGTGCGGTTAGAACTACCCAATGTCCCCTTCGGGAGGCCACCAAATCAACTTGCCCACCCCGACTTTGCATCGGCAGACCGCACTGGCTTCAGGCGCAGACTCTCAAGGATAGAAAGAGAAAGACCACTGCTCATCATCCACCTCCTCGAAAAGAAGCGAGTAAACAAATAAACGAACAAGGCAGCAGGCTGGAGTCTTTTCAGTCTTAGCAAAGCCGCTGTGAACAACAAGGCCTGCCTGACACGATCCAAGGGGTGGAGGGCCACTGCCGTAGCACTGCTGTGCCAACAAGGCTGGGTGCTGGCCAGGCTGAAGAATTTCCGAATCGGAGAGCAGACGAGCCCTCAGAAGGCATTTGGTTTGTGAAGTGGAGTTTCCTGAGGCCTCTCATTCAGTAAAAAAGCCCAGAGCAGGAGGACACGTTGGGGGAGTCAGAGCGAGCGAGAGATAGGCTCTCAGTGAATGAAAATTTGACTTCTGAATCAGCCAGAACCCTCACTTTGTAGGAAGGGAGACTGGGACCCAGGGAGCCGAAGACACTCCCCGAACCGCCTGGCTTTGTTCCGTGGTCCCTTTGTTTTACTGCAGAGTCTCGGCCAGGTGTGATCAGACGCCCCGGACGTAGCTATTCCTGGACCCCCTCCTGCTTCCACCTTGCCTGGGGATAAAGCGGAGGCCTGGGCACCTGCTGTAACCTTCTGGAAAGTGTTACCCCAACACTTCATTGAGGACGGCAGAGCAGTAGGGGCGTTGGGCTGTTCCCAGGGCTTTGTACAATGAGAGCTGGGGGCTGGGGGCCAATGTCGGCAACGTCCTAATCACTTCTTTCCTAGACAACACGAGACTGTCCGCCGCTCCCCCAACCCCAGGCAACCACAACGCTTCTGACTCGCTCTCCTAATTTTAAAATCCCTGAGATCCCAGAAATGGAAAATATTTCATTCCAAAGACAATCAATTACAGCAGATTATAGAACGAGAGAACCCAGAAATCACCCCTGCGTGAGAACCTATCAGAGATCCTGCAATTCAGAAACGATCAGCCTGGTCGCCCCTGCCTAGGACCGGCTTGTGCCCAGGCTGGACGGCATCTGGGGCGGACGGCCAGCGTCACAAGCTTAGCGTGTGCTGTTTGTTTACCGTGGGCCTACATTGTCCCTTAAGCAAATTGGGTGAAATCCATGCTTCTTAACCATTCATTTGCCACTAAATTCACCCAAAGTATCTAGCTTTCTTTCCCACCTCCCAAATCACACTCATTAGCCCTTTTGCGGGAGAGTTGGCAGGCTCTCTGTTCTAAAGATATGCGAGGGGTGGGGGGTAGAGCTAAAAAAAGCAGGTGCTTGAATTACGTGGTTTCTTTGGTTTCTTTTCTGTGTATGCTGCTTGCTCTGGGGGTGTTAGGACAATGACAGCTCGAGGGGATTGGCCTTGCTGGGCACAGATCTTTTGGGTAATCCGACAGAATGTGGTCTCCAAACGCAGTTAAACGCTTCTCCTTCCTGGAAGGGGAATGTCCCAGCCCCAAGGTTCCAGGATTGTTCTGCCTCTGAACTCGGCACAGGGCTTGACCTCTGACGAAGGGACCAAGGACTGCTTTCGGCGGGGAGGAAAATGGAAAGAGGTTCTGCCGAGACGTCCCTCGGCAAACACCAGGGACCCGAAGGAACACTCACACGCACGACTCTACTCCATACTTTCACCGCTGGGATGCTGGCGGGAGCTGGCAGGAACCCTGCGCTCTGTTTGCCGAGAGCCCCGTGTCCAGTGCTGTGTCTGGCGCTGGCAGGAGAAGGGAGTTTTTCAAGGCTTCGCACTCATGCGTCTTTCACGGCCTGAGAGCCTTCGCCGGTCCTGCGGTCATCTTTCGGTTCCCTTTTCTTCTGCTGCACCTACGAAATGACCTCATGGATGCCTCCCCCACCCAGACAACCATTTCGTTGGAAAGGAAAATGGCCATCGCGTCCCTGTCTACATCACAACATGAGGTTGGGGAGGACGCCGGGGAGACCCTGGCCTCCGGCCCAAGGCCTGTGCAATACAGTCAGACACTTTAGCGGCTGCAAACCTAAATGCAGAGTCAGGAAGCATGACAAGAACTCCACGGACTACGACTCCATGATGGCTACGACAGGACCCTGGGCAGGGCCGGGGGGTGACGTACCTAATCCACGGGGCGTGGTTTAACGTCTGTCTCCACTTCTAGAGTGTAAGCCCCAAGGAGCGGGGGCCTGGCGAGCTCTGTTCACCGATTCCTGAGACTAGCAGAGTGCTCGGCACATCGCAGCCACCCAGGGAATAGCTGCTAAATAAACAGGTGGTTTTATGGAGCCCTGGCCCACGAGATTGGCCCGAGGGGATGGATGATCTGATAATTTCCAGCGAAATGGGAAGAGCCAGAGCCACAAACGGGGTTTAAGTCCAGCTTCTGCCCCTTCTGAGGGTTATAACCTTGGGCAAGTTACTCCCCAAAGCTCGTCTCCCTAACATGTGAAATAGGGATCACGACACATCCTGTGAGCCTGTCGTGGGCCTGACTGGGGACACGCGTGGGAACGGTAGGGGCTGCATGAGTTAAGTGTGAGATTCCTCTGGCATTATTACTCCCCTTCTTGGTGTGTTTAGACATGTCACGCCTTGGTCGTCTGTAGCACCAAAAATAAATCGCTTAGGGTGCCGATGTGAAGAGAGGTGGAGTATTTACAAAAATTAAGTTCGGAGGTTTTCGTGGATTTCATTCTACCTTCTCCTTTCTTTGTTCTTATTTGCCTATTACCGGGTTTCTCAGAATCTGTTAGTTCCAACTTTTAAGTACAGTTACCTCCTTCCTTATGTCTTTCTATAATGTCTGTAAACACTTGTAAGCAAAGGGGGAAAAGATAAATTACAAATCCATAGAATGGGGACGGATGTCTAGGGGGCCAGGCGCTTCGCAAGCAGGATGGAGGAATGCTCTCGGGACCTTGGATGATCATAATCACCAACAGATCGATGACCTGACCTTTCGGCTCCAGCCCAATGGACTCTCCCAGAAACTGTCATTCTCCTGCCTCAGACAGTTCTAAAATGTCCTAGGACGTCCGCACCTTACGCAGGCAGCAGCAAGGGGGACAGGGCGGGAAAGGAACATTCACCCAAACCAACCAGCCCTGCTGCCCAGGCCGGCCCAGAGGTGGTCACTCCGCATTGCACTCAGAGTTCCACCAGGTCCCAAGGGAGAAAAAAGCCTGCTTCCTCAGCAGCGAGGCCACCTGCGGGGGAGCTTTCTATTCCGAGGGAGACAAGCCCCGCAGCCTCCCTCGGGTGTAAGGGCACCGCCAGCTTCCGCGGCGCCACACTCGGATCGTGGTGAATCCCGCTGCTTGAGATGGGCACCGAAGACTCGAGGAGGGAGAGCCCGCCCAAGCGCCCCACAGTACCTACGAACGCCAGGCTCCTTCTTCCCACGGGGCTTCGCACTGCCAACACCAGCTCCTTTCTTTCCACATTAAAACAGGTCTTCGCCACCCCACCCCTCACTCAACATTAGTTTTCAGACCTCACATTTTTGTTAGCTAGCGACAGATTTTCCATTTTGCTGTTAATTTCTTTTTCACAATAGGCTCCATCCATCCAGCTGGATAAGTTTTCGGTGGGCGGGTGGGGGGGGCCTGTGCCACTGCTCCACGAGTGTTACCTGTGACTAGAGAGTGACCGCAGAGACAGCCAGAGCTCCCCCGACTGAGCAGGGGGCCTGCGGCCGCCAGCTGGCAACCTGCATCTGTGTAGCCCCCGGGAGCAGGTGAGTGTCTGCCTGGCCTCCGGTCATCAATCTGGATGGTCCAGAGCCGAGCCACGGACAAAGGGAGGGCCCAGGTGTTCGGTGTCGGGACGGAAAGGACCCCAGTGTCACAAAAGGCTTCAAACAGAAACCTAAGGTTAAGAGAAGCATTTTGTGAAAGGAGAACCATATCTTAAAATGGAATGGGCAGGGCTCAGAAAAAGCAGTCACCACTTCTGCACTAGGTTCTCACGCTGGGCCTGGGTGGGGTCACTCATGGGGTCAGGGGCATACATCTATGCTTCCTGTTTGGGGCCTCCGGGTCCCTCACACCCCTTACTCAACAGCCTCTATTCTAGGAGAGAAACAGCTGGGCCGAGGCGAGCACAAAGGCCGAGGGAGAGGAAGTGAGACGCAATCCTGACCGTCAGTGCTGTGGGTTCTAAGACGCGTGTGTCCGTGTCTTGTTTAGATCTCTGCCCGGGTAACTCGGGTCACCAGGGATTTTTAGAACTCTTAAGCTTTTTAAAACTCTTAAAGAGTCTTTCCATGAAGCCATAGAGAACAAAACTATTGACTGAAACCAAATGGTCGATCAATATGATTCCCACTTACATCTAACCACCAGGCCCTCTCTAGAAATGCGCTGCCTGAGCTCATTTTTAATGTGCCGGCAGACCTCGGCTACCTGAAGGAGCAGGAGGTGGAGAAAAAAGCCCACCACCCACATCAGCCTTTCCGGCTGCCTTGACAACAGCTGCTGCCTCCTCACTAGCACTGGCGGACCCCCGGGTGGAGACCCCTGCCCCCTGCAGGGTATGCCCGCCCAGAAGCAGAACTTCGCTCAGGGCCTACACTGGTGAGGCATACATCTGCCCAAAAACCGCGGTGGCAGGAAACCCGGCCTGTCCTGGGTGAGGGAAGGTTGTCACGACCCAAGAACATTCCCTAAAGGGCAGTGACTTTACCAAGATTCATTTATTTACCCTGTTCAAAGGGCACGGAATTGGGGCTGAGGAGATGGAGAACGGGAGTTGCTTTTTATTTTACACACTTTTCTCTTCTTTTTTTTTGTAAACGATTCCTCATTTTCTTAGAATAATGTCTCATTCTCTTATCCTAGACAGTGTCCCTTCATGGACGCAATAGCACCTCCTTAAGCAAGTCTTCCCGGACCACCTCGTCCCCAGCAAACTCCCCTGCCAATTCTCGATCACATTATTCTGCCTAATGCCTTCGTCACACTTATCGCAACCTGAAGTCATCTTTGTATTGGTTTGTCCACTAACTTACCACTCATCTCCTACTGGAATATCTGCTCCACCAGGCCGGGGACCTTATCTGCCTTGCTCACTTCTACCCCCGTAGGGCCTAGGACAGTGGGGACATATTGGAAGGTGATCAGTAAATATTTTTGAAAAACTGAATGCATGGACTTATGATGGAATTTATCAATGTCCATCATCATTCCACGAGCCTGACATAATGAGCTAAAACACAGTTACGATAGAGACTTGGTTAACTGGGGCGGGTCACACCAATTTCTCTGAAAGTGATCCCTCGCCTACCCCGGCGAGGACTTTTTCGTGTGTGCACACATGCACATATACGGAATCCGGCCTGCTAAATCCAGGAATCCAGCCTGCTGCCTGTCATTGTAAACAAAGGTTTACTGGAACACAGCCACACCCAGACAGGTATGGTCTGTGGCCGCTTTTAGCTACAAGGGCAGAACTGAGTAGTCGCGACAAAGATCATATGGGCTGTAAACATTTACCATCTGGCCTTTTAAGAAGTTTGACAAACCCTGAGCTCGAAGAAACAGAGAAGGTCGTGCAAGACTTTGACTGAAAACTATACAAGAGTAGAGTGCAGAGTTCACACAGACGCTTGCAGGTGAGGATGACAGCTAATGTGTCATTAAGGCCTTGTTATGTGCCAGGCATTGTGCTGAATGCATTACTGTATTATCTCCTGTAACTGCATCCTCATTACAACACCATGAGTAAGTTCTGACCACTGAGGCTGAGGTTCAACACGCTCGGTGACAAACTCAGAATTCGAACCCAGATCCAGGTCTGTGCACCTCTGCAACCCGCGTTTGTATCCATCATGCTGTCTAGCCGCCGTGGAAAGCGCTTTCCAGCCACATCTACCAGAACTCTCAGCACTCTTGAGACCGGTCTGTCTCCTCGTGGTCCTCAGAAAACCACCTGGACGTCCCCACTTCCTTGCGGACGCCGTGGTTGTTCCTTCCATCTGGAGCGCCCGCTTTTCTTGTTCTGAATTCTCCTGATTTGTCACGACTCAGTTAAGCCGTCCTGTGAGGCCTTCTCCTTGCCCTAGTGAATTTTAAAATTCTCCCTCCCACCAATGTACAAACTGTTGGAGGGCAGAGGCTGCTTATTACATACATCCGAGCCTTCGCTCACACTGCATGTATATGCAGTAGACACTCGCGCTCCTTAAAACAAAACAAAACTCGCGAAAACCACTGCCTTCCTTCCCCTAAAGATGCCACTTAGCAGAACCAAATGCCAGTGCAAAATGCCAACGCTGTCTTTGACTTGGACGTTTCTCTTTAACTGTTAACAAATCACCGACCACAAACTTTATTGACCTGGGATGTTTCTGCTCTCCTGTACCTTTCGAGAACACATGAAAATTCCCTTCATTGTTATCATTTTCCTTTACCTGTGCTAACTATTAAGCTCTCCTATCTCTCTAACCCCTGGAAATCCTGCTTTCATATCAAAACACAGGTTCTCTTGGATCCAGGTGAGATAACAGCTATTTCGTCTCTCCGGTGTTACAGTGCATGTTCACCATCACGAAATCTAAGTGTGAAAATAGCTGAACTCGACAATACCGCTCGGGGTGACTGGTTACACTTGGGGGTGCAGTTTCTGAGAGGAGAGCCGGGGGTGGGGGGTTTCTGAGATGATGGTTATGTTCTGTTTCTTGATCTAGGTGCTGGATACGTGGATGTGTTCACTTTGTGAGCACTCATCCAGCTGTACCCTTAGAAGTATAGGTATATCCTGTTTTCTGTAGGTATATTCTATTTCAATAAAAAGTTCTAAAATATCCTCTTCAAACATAATAATACGCGATGGACTAATTTTTTTGCAGAAATACGTATTTCATGTTCTTCATGCAATATCCTTATAAAAGGATCAGTAAGGCCATTTTACTAGTGGTAGGATGGAAGGAAAAAGGTAAAGCACCCCTCGAGGTGCTGTGTAACGAATTTAGGTGAGGCCGGCGCTCCAGGACAGATCCGACACCAAGACTGCCAGCCCTCAACGCCTGCCGTTGTAGATCCTCGGATTCACAAAACCAAAAGCACTTCATGACGCAAGAATCGTAAAACGGTTCTCTGAAACACAGTTTACAAAGGAAGTTCGTAACAAGCCCAGCTGGTGCTGTATAACCTCAGGTGGTGAGGCACTTAGCCATCTTCAGACCCTGTAAAAGTGAGGAATTGGCTCTACCATGAACCAACAGAAAAAAGCTACCACTTATGCTACAGACCGAATGTTTGTGTCCCTCCTTCTCCGCCTCCCAGATTCATATGTTGAAATCCTCCCCCCCCCCCACCCCCGTGTGATGGTATTAGGAGGTGGACCTTTGGGAGGTGCTTATTTCATGAGGATGGCGCCCTATAAAAGAGATCCAGGGGAGCTCCCACACCCCTCCCCCCATGCGAGGCCACAGGGAGAAATCAGCAGCCTGCAACCTGGAAGAGGGAAAATGTGACAGATACATTTGTTTAAAAGCCACTCAGTCTATGGAAGTTTGTTACGGCAGCCCAAACAGACTGAGACAACTTAGTAAGGCTAAATCAAGCCCCGTGCTAAACACTCGGCACACATACTCTCGTGAAGTCTTCACAACAACCCTAATTTTCTCTCTGCTTTACAGACGAGAAAACTGAGGCATGGAGAGGTTGAGGAACCTACCCAAGGTTACAGGGTATTAACCGGCAGGGCGAGGATTCAACCCGGGCAGCTAGACTCCAGAATCCACGTTCATGACCATGATGCCAGTCAGGCCTTCGGCTGTGATGCACCCAGGGATGGGTTTCCAGTTTCTAGTGTGCGATGTCTATCTTCTGGCGTGTATTACAGCTCAATAAAACGTGTGTGTCCAAACGCATACAATTATAAGAATCTTGACAAACAACTCCTTCATAATTTACTGCTCTGATTTACAGAGTGCATCTCTACCTTCAAAAGAGCCGTGCTTACCCAGATGACAGCGCCCACGTCTACCGCCTTTCGAGGCAGGACTTTCCCCATATATCTATTGGAAATCCAAAGACAAAAAGCCTGGCCCACCTGAAGCCAGAATCAGCCCAGATTAGATCAGAAAGGTCAGCAGTCTTTCTTTGTCTTCAATTACAAAAGATGTATTGCCTTTTAACAAAGTATTTGCTCATCCTGCACTCCTTGAGTAAATAAAAAACTATACCCGATTGCATTAGCAAAGCTCAGGAAAACTAAACAAAACTTTTGTTGGCTATCTGCAGTGCGACTATTAGTTGCATTTTTAGGGGAATGTTTTAGTAAGAGCATTTTGAATCTACTTTTCTTTGTAGCCACACTGATCTTTATGAAGGGTAAAACTGCCTACGTTACTTTTGAGGAATTTAAGTGGGGAGAAAAAGTTATTTAAATATATTATCTTCATTTTGGTTTGTTGAAGCGATAAATAATTTGATGAGCCTCTGCACCCCCTGAAAGTCGCCCCCATCCCCAGTTTCTGAGACTAACAGGTGAGCGGGGAATTGAAATTAGGGGAAAAAATCCAACAACATTCCTCAAGATAACTGTCAGTTCTGGTTTGGTTTTAAGTGAATATGAATTCTATCTTCCAGCACTGGGGACCCTTTTTCAGATAAGCTGACTTCCTCACACACAGTTCCATACCCTTAATAAGTAATGATTTTTTTCTACCCGGAATTGGGACAATGATCTCTTTTGCTAGGTGCCTCACACAGCAAGGTGTCTGTAGTGTCACCAAGTTCTCTGAGTCATCATCCAAAATGCAATTGCCAGGTGCTTCAGGTTCTCAATCAAGCTACGAAAAGGCTCTTCAAAACGGCCATCCTTGAGCGAGATTATTCAGGAACTTCCCAGGACCAGAGGCAATGTCACCCAGAACCGGGAAAGCTGGAAGCTGCTTATCAGCGGCCTTTGCCCTGACCGTGGACTCTCGAGATGCGAGCCCGGAGGAGACGGAGGATGCAGGGATGCGGCCCAGAGATGCGCTGCGGGCTGGGGGCCTCTCAGAGCTTCTCTGCGGCTCGAGTGACGGGTACTGGCGGGTCACGGCCCCTCTAAGGGACGCAGGGTCCCCCTGGCCTGGCTGGTGGAAGCTCTGAGGATGCTGACCTCAACTTTGTTCTTTAAAAATAGCTCGAGAGGCCGCCGCGCTCACGTGAGCGGCCCCGCTTCCCCTCCATGGGCCCGGGGTTCCCGGCGGCTCCGCGCCCCCGGGATCGCGGAGGGGAAGGGCAGTGTCCCCGAGCCCCGGTGACAGGAGGGACCCCCGCGCGGGTGAGCGACCCCGGCCACGGAGGGGCCGCTGGAGGGGGCCCGGGGTGGGCCGGCGGGGGCGGCGGGGGCTCGGGGCCGGGCCGGGCGGGCGGGCCGTGCTCACCTTCTTCACCGACAGCGAGATGTTCTCCAGGATGCGGTCCTTCACCTCCCGCGGCTCCATGTCGCCGCCGCCGCCGCCGCCGCCGCCCCGCCGCCGCCGCTTCCCGCGTCGGGGGCCCGGCGCCGTCGCCAACCGCTGCCGCCGGCCGTGCGGGGGCTCCGTGGTGCCGGCCGCGGGGCCCGGCGCCCGCCGCCCGGCCCTCGCCTCGCCCGGCCCCTCGCTCCGCCGCGGCCCGGCGGGGAAGGAGGCCGCGGGCCGTGCGCGGCGGCGGCGGCGGCGGCGGCGGAACTGATGTCAGGCGGGGCGGCGCCTAGGCTGGCGCCGGGCTGGGGCGCCCGCGCGGGGAGACCGCGGGGACCCTGCCCTCGTCAGCCCACAGGCCTCGGGGTCCCCGGCCCCCCCACTCCGGCCGGGGACCCCGGAGGTCCTCGCAGACCCTACCCGCACCCTCCCCTTCTTCAGCCCGGAGGCCCCTCGCCATGCCGGGACCCCCGAGACCCCCTTAGCCCGCGGACCCAGGCGCCCGGGCTTTTGGCAGCCTAGAGACCTCAGCACTCCCACCTCCACCTGCCCGGAGACCCCCGCCCTCTGGCCTCACAGGCCACCCTGCCCCTCCACTCCGCAGTTCTCACCCCACTGCCCAGTCCTAAACTTGCAGGCCACTTCAGGTCCCTGGTGCCCCTCCACACCCCCAAACACACCCTCTCTACTTCACCTGGAGTCCCAATGCCCCTTCTGATTCGTACCCTTATCGGACTTCTTCGGTGGGTCCACATGCCCTGAGGGCCCCCAGTCCCTCTGCCCTGACACCCACCATAACAGTTCTCATCCCCGCACGCCCCACCCCTCCCCAATTCACCGTCTCTTAAAGCCACCTGCATGCAGAGTTCTGTCTCCTACCTGGCTCATTAAATTCATTCTGTCCCATGTAAATACATTCCTGGTACATCCATTAGTCTCTCCTTTTTATTCTTTTTAAAAATGTCTCTCTCTCTCTATATATATTTTTTACTTTTTAAAAATTGAGATATAATTGACATATAACATCAGTTTCAAGTATACAGCATAATGATTCAATATATGTATATATTACAAAGTGATCACTGCCCCTTTTATTCTTAAGACGCCTCAATTCTCGACTTCAGCACCCCAATTTTCCCTCTTCTCTGCTCAGGGTACCCCTCCCCCAGCCTCCCAGACCTAGTTACCCCACACCTATCTGAAACTCTGAGGCTACAGCTTGTCCTAAATGGACCCCACCCCATACACACCCGAAGATCCCTCCCCCACCCTCAGGTTCCCCAGGAGAGACCCAAGACGGTGGTTGTCATTTCGTTTTGTTTTTATGTGACTGGATAAGGGGACAAAAGTATGCGTCAGGGAAAAAAAGAGAGAGAACAAGTACTTGAGAAACTGGGATGCTGCATTCTATTACCACCTCAGGATCCATGGCAAGAGCTGTTAATGTGAGTGAGGCGGTGGCGGTGAGCGCTGAGTACTAACCATACGCCACACACTGAACTCAGTGCTTTGCGTTTGTCTCATGTAGCCTCACACAAAAGTTCTTGTACAGATACAATTGAAGGATGGGGGTCATTTGCCTAAGATCATACAGTAAATGGTGGAGCCCGGAAACCATTCGTATCCTCTTCTGAGCCAAGGATCCCTTGACGTTTTTTCATATTATTGTAGGAGGTGACTCCATAGGGGTTGGTCTACCCCTTTGGGGAAAGTAGCAAAGTCTCCATACCAGGGGCATTTTCTTATTAGTTTTGAGTTCCAGCCTCCGTGGAGCTGGACAGGGGCAGAATGGCAGGCGGGAATGGAGGCTGGATGGGTAGGGTAAAGGCTGAGAGCAGAGGACACATTACTATGAATAAGGAAGGAAAAGATCAGATGTCTAAAGGTGTTTGTGGCAAGTAGGAGGAAGGCTGGCTTGAATGACCAGTCTAATAGCTTTGGAGCACTCCCTTCGCACTCCACCCAGGTTAGGGTGCCTACAGGCCCTAACCTGCTGGATACAACTCTAGTCATGAGAGTCCATTCAGCCCAAAGTAGAACCAACTAGCTTTGTGATTCTTCTGCTGCTATTAAGCAGTAAGCCATCTTCTGGGCAGCATCTTAATGGCTTGGGCACATGACAGTGTCAACGGGCATTTTTATTACTTGGCTATATGCCTGTCATGTGGGAAGGTCGGTGGCATTTCCGCCATATTGCTTTCTTCTTCACATTGGGGGTTGTTCACACACAACATTCAGGAGGAACATCCGGTCTCACAGCCTATCACACTCCTAAGGTGTGCATAGGTGTGTGAGTGGGTGGGAGAAGAGAGGCATGTTATAGTCTCACGAGACTTCTTGTAGGAAAGGGGAGAGGGCCAAGTGTGAGTGTTCATGTGCGGATAATGCCCCTTGCCCAGAGCTCAAATGGGGAATCCATCCTTGTCTGCCAAAAATAGGGCAACTCAGAAAAAACAAACAAAACCCCAAAAAAAAAAACCCAGAATGCCTATCAATCCTGTTATTGGCAGTCATTTAAACTCAAAATTGAAGCCCATTCATTTATTGCATAAGACTGCTGATCACGTGTAAAGTGCATGAGACTCTGAGGCATCAAGAGTCAAAAACCTCGACTGACTCATGTGATGGCCTTGAGCAAATCGCTCTGTCTTACTTTCCAAATCAGTAACACAGGAAAAATGATTTTGTTGCTGTTGTTGGCCTTCTTCTTCTTTTTTAATATTGTCCTCATCTAAGTCTCCTACTGCTAAACTCTGTCAGATGAGGGAAGAAGCTGGGAAAGAAGGCAAGATCTCACTGAGACCATAGCCCTGGCCCATCCAGTCTCCTCTACAATTCTTTCCAAACATGTGTACTGCCTCAGAGAGGAAAAAGACGGGAAAAAATTCTGGCAGCTTCATCCCGCCACCTCCTTAAAAGGTCATTGGACAGGACTGTAAAAAAAAAAAATGTGGAGGGCAGTATAAGAGACAAATTCCTCTCTTTTCCCCCCAACTCAAGGCAAATAGATTTGTGTCTCCAGAGGAGGGAGTAAATATTTCTCCTTGGCCTCAGGCTTGTGGAGTGGACCCCCATCTGAGAGGGGGAGGTGGGAGGGGCTGGTTGTATATAACAGTAGTGGTCCAGGGTCTCACACCTTAATTCGCGCACTACAGGTGCAATCTACAACTCTAGGACTGGGTAAACCCATACAAGCAGCTTTAACCTAGGTCATTTCATTTCAAAATGTGGAACATCCCGTTCCTTCCTCATTACTGTCCAGTCAGCAAGATGGGCTGGTGAAAATTGGTCTATCATTCAACCTCCTCGCTTAAAATCCTTCAACGGCTTCCTGTCATAGCATCTGAAATGACATCTATATTCTTTGCTCTGGCTTCCAAGACCTTAGCTGACCTGACCCAGCCTCCCTCCCTGGCTCATCTCCTAATCTCTCTGCTGCTGTGTGCCAGCCCCCACCAACCTTCTGTTTCTCAAACATACTTTTGTGTTACACATCTGAGGGTTTCTGCTCGGAGGCTCTTCCCCAGTGTGGCAGAGGCCTGAGCTGTTCACCAAAATCTGCTCCCTCCGCAGTGATAGCATTGCAACCAGGCAGTGCTAGGGTACATTTCCCAGCATCCTTGGCAGTAGGCACAGCTCTATTATCAAGCTCTGTCCAACAGAATGTGAACAGAAATAAAATGATCCATTTCTAAGCGGGGCTTCTCCATGCTGTTTCTTTTTCCACTAGGCAGACTGAAGCAAAGGGGATGTCAGACTTACAATAGGTAAAGAGCCTGGTTCCCTGAATCATTGCATGGAGGAGAGCTGCCCATTAATCAGGGACACTTGTCTTGGACTGCAACATAGGCGAGATACAAACTTTCTGGGTAATAAATATTTAAACTTTTGGCCTTTTTGTTCCCTGAACTTAGCCAAACACGATACATCCCAAACTCTCACCTAGCAGGAGACTTCTTGTCAACCAGGTCTCCCATGTTAGCTTATCAGATCTTTCTCCTTACTCAACATTAGGTAGCTTCTAGTCCCTTCCAGCAAGCCAATCTACTATATTTTTATCACAGAACTTATTACTACCTAGCATTTTCTTCTCGGTTGTCATCCTTCAAAGACACTGCTATAATGTAAGCTCCATGGGAATATGCACCTCTGATCAGTTCGGACAATGCTGTATTCACGGCACCCACTCAACGTCTAGCACATGATACTCAATATTTACTGAATTAATATCTTCTGATCTTTTAATTCAATAGGGATGCAGATTTTTTTTTTTTTTAGCTGGTCACAGAAGTAAATGGACAGAAAGAGAACTAAGGCCAGTTATAAGGCTGCTTATCCTTATGTCTGATTTAGGCCTTTCCATTCCAGGAATATAGTAGGTGAGGAAATATGGTCAAAGTGTACAACCATCAGCAGAGAGGTGCTGTTTGCCAATGTCCCAAATTAGTCTGACACATGGGCATGATAAAAAGTATTGCTTCACATGGAAGCCTGCAGACTTACTAACCTCAGAATGTCATCTGTCTTTTAAAATCTACATTAAACGCAAACTCTGCAGTCATCTTGGACTAGAGTCTCTAAACCTGCAGACTGACCTCAACGACCTAGCTCGGTTTCGGGCCCCGTTTTGCTATGTCATCCCACTTACGATACAATCCCTCAGGGCCGAGATGAGAAACTGAGGCAGCATAATTGTGTTCACGGATTTCTTCATTCGAAACCTATCTCAGCGCCTACTCACAGTCGTGGGCACTGGGGATATAGCAACGAAAAGGACAGCCAAGTCCCCGCCCTTGAGGAACTTGCATTGTAACGGGAGAAAGATAATAAACAAGGCACAGAAACGAAATGCATGTTGGTAGTGGTCAGTGCTCAGGAGGAAAATTAAGAAAGGGGGGATGGGTGGCTACAATTTCAGATAAAGGAGCCGGAGGAGGCCTACCTGAGGCGACATTTGAAAAAAAGCCTGAAGGAAGTGAGAGAAAAAGCCATGAAGGTATGTGGGGAGAGAGCGGAAATATGGAGAAGGCCCTGAGGTGGAAGCCAGCAAGGCGAGGTCCAGGAATATGGTCAGGGTGGCTTAGAGCCGAGGGAGGGGAAGGAAACAGGAGGCGAAGGCAGGGAGGTCAATATCGGCATTGTACGGGCTTGGCCTCCACTCTGAGTTGGGGCCTCTCCTTGGGGGCGAGGGCAAGTGTGGCCTGTGTGAGTGAAACTGAAGGATGGCCAGCTGACCACCACTGTGCCCATCTTCTCCGGCACAGAAGCACAGACTTCACAGCCTCCCTTGCAGTTTGGTGTGGCCATGTGACTAAGTTCATGGCCAGTGAAATGTGGGCAAGTGACTGGTGGGCAAGTTACACCCCTTCCAGGACGGTATATAAACTCCATGGACGACCCTCATTCTCTTTTCCTGTTATGTCAGTTGGATGTTAATGTCCAAAGTACCTCAGAAGCCCACGGGCAGAGACCTGACACCCTGAATGACGCAGAGCATGGGCAGAGGCCTCCCTTGTCACACATTAGACTTAGACTTGCCCAACTTCTGGAAATTCCATTTAGCTTTCTTGTCTCTTACGTGATACAATGAATAATAGTAGCTAACATCTAATGATGAGGACTTATTAGGTGCCAGTACTTTTTGGAGGACTTCACATTAGCTGGTCTAATCCCTACAACCCCCAACAGTCTCTGTTTTGCAGATGAGGAAACTGAGGCACAGAAAGGTAAGGCAATTTACCCAAAGTCACATAGCTAGTAAGTGGCAGGGCTGGAATTCAAACCCAAGCAGCCTGGCTCTAGAGACCAGTCTGAACTAAAAAGCCCATTACCAGCGTCCTTTTTATCACTGTGAATCAAATGCTCGCGTGGTAACAAAATGCATAATTTTTACATAAGCAGGTAGCTGGCTGCCTGCAATGGTTACCTGGAAGTTACTTTAACGGTTTGGAGATGCTCATTTTTTCTGGGGTTCAGGTACGCAGCCACAAGTCACAGAGCCTGGGTGTAAGTTATTTAAAGGGGCAGAGAGATGAGACAAAGATAAAAGTTCATGAATCATCTCAATTTAAAAGAAACTGATCAAACAAGAGTCTTATGATAAAAACTTTATTGTCTTAAATATCAAAGTTTTACACATCACTTTTCTTCAGAAAGTTCCTATTAAAAAAAGAAAAATAAAATAAAGTGTTTTGATTATTTAGGGCTGACTTACATTTCATTACGTGACAAAAACTCAAACCCAAATGCATCTAGTTCACTCAGCTGCAGACAGGTCCTACGTCCAGCCCTTAAACCAATGGCACAATGCAACCAACTTTGGGATTCCTGAGTTTGGTTCCCTTAAGTTCTCAGAGTTTTCCAACTCTCAAAACCAAAGCATTATGGAGTGACTGAGCTATTGGCAAGCCTACTTTGCCAATCAGGCCAGTTATTGTAAGATGCAGTAGTCTCTAAGCATAGTCAGGAAAGCACATGTGAGCAATTGCAAGAACAAATAAGGGGGAGAAGTTTCTATTTGCTAAGATTTGCCAAGTATGGCTACAAGACTGGTAAACAAACCTTACTTGAGTGCAAAGGCCATTGGCCCAACTTGCCATGAAGATTTCTGAATTAAAGCGAGCGAATCAATTTTCATCATAGGTGCACAGTGAAAAAAGCAAATGCAATCATTATGCTGAATTGCTCTGAGTATATCACGAGAACTATTTCAAAAGGAGTAGACTAGAGAATGAAAATATAATCATTCAGAGGGAAAGGTCTCAGATGAGTGGCATAAACTCAGAAAGCTGTGGGGCCTTCAGAGAAGGAAAAAGAAGTCTGGTCGGCATCAGGTAATCTCGGACTGAAGGAAATCTGGTAATAATGTGACTGCCTCTGGTGGGAAACAGGTTGGCTCTTTTTTAAACCACAGATGCATTCATTCAAGTTGTGTGTAAAACAAACTCCTGGCAAACTATATCATTTCCCATCAAACATGTATTTTCCCCAGGAAAAAAGAACCCAGCATGCCCCTTCCCCAAGTCAGCTAATGAAAACCTTCTTATGGTACCTAAAGAAATACAGTTCTGTAAGAATTAACCTAATTTTGTATTCCATGCCCCCACTCCAGGTTTTCTGTAATTTGCTTAGCTTTTTAAGAAACAATCTCCAACTCCTATACCCTTGACCACACCCTCCACAGATTTCATTCTACGACTGTGCCCTAAAACTTATCAGCGATATCCTTTCACCTTATAGCCTCGAGGGTCTAGATTACCAATCACCAATATGTAACTGTTAAACCTGTTTTCTCAATGTAAACCTTGTAAGTAACTAGTAGTTAAGGTCAAGAAATTCTCCCTGTATGCGTCAAGATTACAACATATGTGGTGACATCTTAAATAATGTCCTTTTGATGGAGCTGACCTGTAGAAAGGTTCGGTAGAGCCTTGAATCTCCTTGTAAATTTCTGCCCATCATCCGATCCCAGAACCTTGCTTGCTACATTTTCTGCTCTAGATTCCCATTTTCACATCTTACACTCAGCTGCTTCAAAACAGCAAACCCTGCAGAATTCTCTGCTAAGTCCTGTTCCCCACCAGTGTTCCAGAGCAGCCATGCTCCAAGGTGGGGTGGGGAGGATGCCACAGTACACTCCCACCTCCGCCCTGCATGGAAGGCGGTCCTGAAGTGAGGAAAAGTTGACTGTCATTGGTGCATATTTCAGATCTCTACCCTGTCCACCCCCACCCACAACATAAACTGATTTCTGAACACTTTCTCTCTTCAAGTATTTCTATCAAATGTTCGAATTTTTTTTGTCCGCTTCTCTATTTTTTTTTAATTAACTTTTTAGAGAATTTTTAGGTGCACAGCATCTAAGTCCATTTTGAGCCTTATTTTCCCAGTCCTCTTTGAATTTGAATCATTCTAGTATGACTTTTAAAATAAAAGCCTAATAGGCAAAAACACATCTTGTTCTTGAAGCAAAAATTTGTTTCATGTCTCCTTACTACACTGAAAGCGTCACAAGGGCAGCTTCCGCCTGTTTCAGTCCCCCTTGTCCCCCACTAATACCTGGCACACAGGCACTTAATGTACGATGAATGAATCAATGAATTCTCATTCAAAGACTCAGGCGGCATAGCCTTCGAGAGAGTACCAGCTTCCTGTTCAAATAGATTTTTCCTGAACTTTTTCTGTGCCTTAACCACAATACTGAGAGTACAACAAAGAACACGACTAACAGCTAGAAAGCGTGTTTCAGCACTCTCGATGCAAAGAGCCCTGTTATCATGCGTCCATCTGGGGCGATCTGATGATGTGGTGCAGGAATATTCTGAATGAGCAGTAAAGGCGACCTCGGGAGCAAGCCGCGCACGCCCTCTAGCCCCAGGAGGGTGTTTTCCAACTTACCCCCACCCATACTCCCATTTCCATTCCCCACCAAAATCCAATGCCTCTGATATGTGGAGAAACTAAGGCACAAGGGAAAGTCAAGCACATGGAAGGTTCGCCCCTAAGTTCTTCAGTTTATTCAATGAACTCTTAGTGACACCTACCGAGGGGCCACTAAGGTACAGAATTTGAGCCATGATTTTACATTTCCAGTTCTCAAGGACATGCTTGAACTTACTTTGTTAAGAATCGGTATTTTTAATTCATAGACAAAGCTATGTTTATTTTTTGGGACTCCTACCATGAAAGGCAACATCCATCTTCCGGGAAGGGAAACTTTTGATAACTTTGTTTTTCTTTTTGTTTAGTCAGACTACACCAACTCACCAAATTGGAAGGAAAAATTTGGCTTTTTGGTATTTTTGGAATGGCAGAATGCACAATCCAGTTAGCTTCCCTTACGTTACCAGTGATAAGTCAGAAATATGTAACAGTTCAATGATCCTCTTTATCCTCATGGCAGGTGGCAAACAGGTAAGAAATCAGAATGCACTCTCCTGGCCAGTTATCTGCAAGGCAGTTTTTTATACACATGGTGGGAGAAAAGCCACCACCAATGAAGAACATATCTGTAGATATGAAAACTGTTTGCTTTTTAATCTATGTAAAATGAACTGTACGGCATCTGTCAATCACATGTATATATACACATGAGCTGATGGTTAAACCAATGAAATTTTTATGGCTTTTACTAGAGACAGAAGTGCTAAAGGAAGAACAGGCAGATTCCACTTTAACTGGTTATCATAAAATCTGTGATACAAAGTCTCATATATCTTTTCATTTTTATGCAACCCTCTTGCTGGAGAAATGCTTCGGGAAAAAAACACATGGGGTTCATTTCCCTTTAGTGCATATGGAGATAAGGAGCTCTAGGAAGTTTCGTAGGCTGCAAGGCAAACAGTTTTAACGCACACTCACCATCTATCCAGTTCCTTTTGCCAAGCAACTGGTAATCTTGTATATTTACAGCTAAAGCCCAAACTGTGGGATGAAGGCTACTGGCTGGTGTCTGGAGGCCTAAACAGGTCCAAGTAGAAATAATTCTTACCAGCTTTAATGGGCAAAATCTATAGCCTAGATATAGCTGTCTAGTTACCAAGCACATTCTTACAAACAGGAACCATCTCAAGGGAAAATGCAGAAGTTATACATAAAGACCTTCTCCTCTCTTTGGTGAATAAACTGAGACCATCCTTGGAGGTACGCGCTAATCAAGAGAGCTTGTCCAGTACTGGTTATGGCAAAGGAGTTGTCCAGTAAAGTGGCCCATTACTGGATATGGCTGGCTGTTATCAGTTCTGTTGGTAACCAGAGGAGTTTCACAATGATCTTGTCTTATTCTTGGAGGAGTTAATCTCTAATTTCTGCACGTTGAATAAAAGTTGACAATGAAGGTTCACTAGCGTCATGTTCCTTAATTCCCTTTGTGTTCTAGAACTGCCGAATTTAAACATCCTTCAAAACCCTAACAACGGCAACGACTTTACTTTCATACAAATGGACAGGAGGATCTTAAAATTAAAATCAATTATACACACTGAAAAATAAACGATGAAAAAGGGCAAGGATATTTGGCAAGTGGGTTAAACTCATTTGAAGTATTCCTAACAAGAATTACATGTACAACTAGAGGCCTAGTCAACTTTTTTTCTAGAAATAAATATACATATACATTAAAAAGCTATTGCAATGAAACCTTTTCCAGACTGATATTCATACTCCCCCTGGGATAGATCCTCAAATCTCCACATTGTGAAAAATCAGTGGCCAAGCCTCTGAGTGGTATAAGCCATCTACTCACATAGGAAACCCTGAGGCCTCTCTTCACACAAAAGGCCTTTTTGGAGGAGCCTATTGTCATTGGTTAGTTCCTCTACCCAACATCGACCCGACATCCACCCCACTCCGTGGCCCTAAAGATTTATTAGTTTAGAATAAATTCCAAACCACCACTCATAAAGTAAATACAGGGGCCCATTGCATTGTCATTAGATTTTGCTTCAATCAACTACTTAATTACAATCACAGCTCTAAGAATCGATTGACAGAAATCCTATAAGCAGCTTCCTAGCACATCTTACATCTTTGGTGTAGGGCAAGCAAAAGGGTCTCTAACATGTGATTGTCTAAAAGGACATTTTAAAGACAATCTGGCTACCCTGTTGTTCTGAGTGCCCTCTTGAAAACTGTGAACTACAACTCCTGTCAATCACTTCCTAACTTCAGAGGATCATGATGAATCTATGTTACTTTCCGTAACATTTCTAAAGTCTCCTAACACACACACACAAACATCACAGTCAAAAGAAAGAGGATGGAATAGAGTAGAAATGTCTTTAAGTGTACCCAAATTAAAATTTCAAAAACTCCTGAGATATGAGCCTCCATTTTGATTGTGCTAAATGATGTGAATTTTGATGGAAGGAATAAGTTTTCAAAGAGAGTCGGACTTTAGACAAAATCATTTAACACTAAGTTCACAAATCACCCTTTCAAAAGTTCTGTTTCAAACACATTGCAAACTGTAACCTGGAATTGCGAATTACCATGCTCAAAATTCTTTTCAATAAAATCAACCTTTTAGATTCCTGCTAGGTACATAAGAGAGCTTCCAGGGGGAAAAAAAAATATTTAAAATCTATCCAGTAGGATTATTGCACAGTGGGGCCCACAGAACAATGATTCCCAAGGGCTCGTCCTCATATAAAAAAAGGCCACAATAAATACATCTACATACTATGCCCCGCTCTAACTTGACACAGTAAACACAAATATGGCGAATCTTGCTTAAAAAAAGAAACTCCTGAGGAAAGGAAAGGGTGAAAAACTCTACCAAGGCCACTTAAGTCAGAAACTGCATCTGCTATCTCCACTGCCGCGAAGGACAGCCACCGAACACATTGACCATTCCGAGCACCGCGATGAACTGGTGACAAGGTCCGCGCTTCATCTTTCACTCAGTTCACAGCTCAAACTGAGCAATAGAACCTTCTAGAAGATGAGTTTAGAAAGGAAACAAACTGCTGGCAATCAACCCATCGGCCGAACTTAAGCTCATCATTAGTCATTCAGGGTTGAGGTGTAATCAGTGAGATGCTAGCAAACCCAATCTCTAGTAAATTCCAGTGTTTTAGGCCATTATTTTTCACTCACAGTTCTTGAAACATCACCAAGACATTTGCAAATGGAATTACAGGTTTGTTTGTTTTTTTAAATCTGGGTAGCACCATGTTTCAATCTAATGAAAATTCTCCCACAAGATTTCATCCAAGGCATTTGGCAATCTATGCAGCAGCCTGTGATATACAAAGTAACCCAAGTTTTAAACCCTTTTGACTGATTCCTTTAAAACGTCAAATCCTAACCACATAAATAACCACTCTAGGATATTATTCAATTATTCTCCAATTTCCCGTTATAACTGGTGAATCATAATACACAGAGAGCACTGGGTAGAATTCCAAACACCAAACCACGTGGTCAAAAATTTGTAACTTGACAACTGAATCAACAAGCCATACCTTGCCTACAGCACAGACGCAGCCAAAGTGTGAAGATAATCACCTTTTAGCTGCATGGGTGGTGGGATTTCTCACAGCTTCTGCTTTTCAAAGCATTCACTCTCATTCTAAAATGGTATGCTATACACGAAACCATCAATTTTATTCCAGAATACATCACCTTAAGGAGAATAAAAAGTTTCTGTATGCACATACTGCCAATACATTTAAAAAGGCCCAAATTTTAACAAATAGAATAGACAAATTCATCAGACAAGAGAGCATAAATTACTTTGGCCGAAAAAAATCTTTAAAAAAAAAATCTGGCTCAACATTCTGCTTGCAGGTTCCTACGTATACTGTATATGTGGTGAGGGTGTGAGTGAGTGTGAGTGTGTGTGTGTGTATACATAGCTTTCTTTAAGGGAATGGAGTAAGGTCTAGCCCACTTTTCTATGGTTATGTAGGAACTACAATGTTCTTTGCCAGCAAAACGAGAAGTGCAAGGTCTGCATTTCCACCAACTTGATGCAAAGCCCCAAGAGCTTCCTGCAAGGTAAAGCCAGCACGGAGAATCCGGTCGATGTCTGCAGCAGGAAAAATTAATGGTGTAAGAATGGAGAGACTTGAAGATGGGTAGCTAGTAGGTGGCTCGAATTCAAGAAGTGGCCCTGCAGCTTCCAGACAGACATCTTCTCTGGTCTCAGGCCTGTCTGTCACTGGATTCTGTGTGCCCTGACCCAAATCTTTAACCAAGATGAAATCTGATGACAAGGACTTAGTTGGCTCTGAAGTCTGACTGAGTGCATCCTCACCTGCTAAGAGTTTAGGTGAAATTTCAACACCTAAGGTGCAGTGTAACTGATTAGACATTTTAGCCGAGGCTGGAGTGACAGGACTGCTCTCGTTTACTGATTCCTTAGACTTGGGGACATCTTCGTTATCAGTTAACAGGCCATCGCCTGGACCCCTGATGTTAATAGTTTCTACATCTTCTACCCCCGCGCCAGCAGAAGTGTCTGTTAATTTTTCTGTCTTCATTGACACAGATACAGCCTGATGAGAGGAGACCTGTGAACACTGTTCACTCTGGGTAGCTGTGAGATGCTTATTTGGGGTCCATCTTTCAGAAAGGTCCTCAACACCTGTTTGGCCCTCAGCTACCGTTTCTGATTGACAGACGACTTCTTCACATGTATTTTCTGAAGCTGGTTTACTACTAATGACCAAAAGTTCATGAAGTTCCTTCAAGGCTGCTGTTATAGATGAGCAAGATTCCTCTGCTGACTCCACAGAAGGATGACAACCGCTACACAGACTTAAAGAGGGGGAGCGAGTCCCATATTCTTTATTTGTTCCAGACATTTCAACATTACTTTCTGGGAGCTGTAAATTTTGAGTGGAAATGGAATTACTCAAAATTTCAGATGAAGAGGTACATTTTGACGTTTCTACTTCCATCACGGGATTATCTAAGGTGAGATCAGAGGCACCGATGTTCTTGACGTTGGCATTCTGACCGCCTGCTGAATTAAGCACAGCGACTAGAGACTGTTCATCTAGATCTACTTCCATAAATGTTTCTGAATTTGAGCAGTCAGAGCATCCTGAAGGTGGAATATTTTTCTGTGTACCTGGAAGACCCACATTCTGCTGTAGCCTGTCTTTTTCCATTGTAGCTTCCACATCAACACTTTCTGGTTGAACCTGTTGCCTTCCTCCAAGAAGTTCAAGGTCCCCTGTGTTACAAAGATGTTCCTGGTCACGTAGAGCACTCTGCTGTACAACCTCACGCTGTTTGCTCTCTGGTTCTTCGTGCTGCCAAAGGCCATTCGCTTGACTCAGATTCTGACATTGTGGATGCCAACCATTTTCACCTAGAAACCTCTGTGGTTCTTGCATCCTACTTGTTGTGACAGACAAATTAGTTTCTTGTCTCGTGTGGAGATGAGACGTGGGGCCCTGGGTGCTTCTTTCAGCAGGAGATTCCTCCAGGTTATCTGCAACGATGGCTTCTTCAGATGAACTCTGCAAAGGCATAGCTGGACTCTGGTCTGCTGGAGAAGCACAACCAGGAAAATCCTGCAGAGGAACACGGTCTTTCTTCTCAGAGGTGATCTGGAATTCAGCTGAAGCCTTCACAGCTTTAGGTTTGATGTCGTCCGGGTCACTGGGCTTGAAAGGGCAGACTGAAGCAGAGACCGAGCGAGCAAGGCCCGCAGGATTACCTATCTCGGGGCTCTGTCCTAAAGGACGGGCTGGACGGCTGACTCCACCTGAAGTTGGTAATGATGACATTCCCAGTGAGGTAGTTTCTTCACCGCTTTTCTCTATGTGGAACAAAAGGGAAAGGAAAAAAGATTAGTTAAGTTACAGAAGCCACTAAATTATCAGAGGATACAAATCCGAACAGGATAGAACAAAATCAGGTCCTTAAACTTGGGTTTGTTTATATTCACAGACTTATACAAGAACCATTCCCACTGTGGTAGACAATTTAACATCACACCACTGAAATAAGAGGTAGGCATGTTCTTAATAAAATATGTGTATTGAAATTCAATATTTTATTTTAAGTGCCATTAATAAACGTCCACATAATGGCTGGGTTCGTGCTCGAGACTGAAGGACATTTACGTGTCTTCATTCTCAGCGAGTTCATAACCCTAGAATAGTTTCTCCAAGTGTGTTCGCTCCACCACTTGCCCTAAAATCCCCTGGGATGTCTGCTAGGCACACGGATTCTGGCGAACCATCCTTGGGAGCAAACCTAGGCATCTGCATTTTCAATAAGCTCCTCAGGTGATTCTTAAGTATATTACAAATTCTGAAGCTGTCTGCACTAGAATGATTCTCAAGCTAAGGCATCTTTAGTGTTTTCAATGTGAACACTAAGGATATCAAAAAGAAGTCTAAAATCAGGTATATTTGGGACAGGGCGAAAGTTATAAAGAGAAAGAAGAATGTAATACTCGGGGACCTCCAGAAGACAGAGAAGCAAACATTCTGTTTAATTCTATCCAAATATCCTGAAAATCATGATAAAACTATGTGAGCATGACTCAGAGAACAAAAACAAAGCGAAGGATCAAAAAGATTAAATCCCAATCAACATCTTACCAAATAATGCAACTTTAGGAAAGACTCTCAGTTGCTTTTATCACACTAACACAGTACGACTAAGTAAGAACATTTAAGTATTTTTCAGAGCAGGGGAATGCTGGGTCAGGGGTAGAGTTCAGGCAGTGGAAGGAGATAGTTCATGATAGTTTTTCAATAGGCAATGACGACTTAGATCCATTGCAACTTAACTGTCACTTACATAAGATGGCAGGCTTAGCTGTTACCTCAGTATAAGCATAGTAACATTCAACATCAGTTTAACTCTCTTTTTGCCACTGACCCAGTTAGAACTGAACCTCTACGCAATTATTCTAAGACCTTTAAAAGTCAAAGGCTGGTGACGAAAATGACTTCACAGTCTGATCTGTAAGGGCAGATGTGAACATTAGCTTCCGATGCAGGGGTCTGACCTTGACTTAAGAAGTCATGGAGCAATGCAGTTACAACTCAAATGGCTCCAAATCATTCTATTCCAACAGCGATTAACAGCATGAGAAGATAAAGCACTACGTCAGGAAGTTCTGATTTCTTGTGAAACAATCTTACTCATAGTTTGATGGTAAATGAGAAAACTACATTTATCTCAGTGCAAACTATATCCATTAGTCTGAAACAGTTATTATTTATCAATCCCTCAGGCTGACTCTGAAAAAGATTCTATTTTGAGTTAATGTGAACAGAAAAGATGCATTGTAGTGAGATGCTCTCGTTAGCGGCATGCGGAGGCCCGTGATAATGGCCTTCTGACAACTGGTAGGACAGTTCCAACAACTGGGTGAGGTCAAGGTGAACATGGCCTCAATGCACTGTGTACTCACTATAAAAACAGCATATAGTCCTCCTGTAGCGGAGAGGGTCAGTTTCACTGGCCTGAGTCCTAGACGTGGGGAGGACTGGCTCAGCGCTACAGGATAGGAGAGGAGGACGAGGACAGTGGATGGAAGAATTAAACTATGCCTGCTTTTACACCCCCCACGAGAAAAAGAAAAAAAAAAGAAGAAATTAAGAGCTATGTATCTTAATTACAACCAGCCTGCAAACCCCTATAGAGTCCTAGGCCAATAGTTTAAAAGACCGCCTTTCCTCCTCTTGATACGTCAGCTAATACACTCAGGCCGACATCTGCCTCACTTACTCTACGAGCACAGTGCCTCCCGTGAAGGTTTGAAAGCTAGGGAGAGAGGGAAAAGCAGTCTTGGCTTCTGCTGCTGGGACAACAAAACTTCAGTCTCGCCTATGTTATTGACTCTGGGAACCTGGACAAGTCGCCTGGCCTAAGTTTCCATTTCTTCTTCAACAGATGAAATCTTCTGCCTCTCTATAACTCCAGGTAGTTGTATGCAGTAATGCGAAAAAAGAACTTTCAGTTCTTCAGAAGAAAGGGACTTGTGAAATCCATAACAGCACAGTTACTTCCAACAGCAAAGTGCCGAGATGCTGATATTCCTGATTTGATAGTTGCAATGTAAGATGGACACTGTTTTTACTGGGACTTCCCTGCCCTTGGACTGTTCTAACAAAAAAAAAATTGATAAAATTTCAAACGGGAAATTATGCTTAGGTATGTGTGTATGCTGACATACGAACGTATACACAGGCTGGTTGTAACCAGATGACACGAGGTGAAATGGTGAAAGACAGACGCTACGTTACAAAACCGCTGCAGATACAGAGACTTTCAGACCACAGACGACTGGATGGAAGGCGTAATTAAGGCGGTGACTATAAATACCTGGTCTGGGGCCCACTCCAGCTGCAGCACACACACACTACATGCATCATGGCTTCTGACGCTCTGTTTGAATTAGGAAACAGACAAGCAAACTTGGGTTAACAATGCAAACCACACAGCATGCGGGGTTACAGTCTCCATTCCTTTGTCATCTTTAACATCAGGAACTGGGAGGGTCAGAGCTGGGGAATGTATGTGTCTGTCGTTTGGACATCCAAAAGATTCACTGGTTGCTTTAATTCTCTCACAATACAGAAAGTCATCTGTCAACTTCAACAGATTTTCAACAGAACTTGGAAAGAAATTAATTTCACACACAGAGAATCAGGGGCAAACATGTGAGACAGTGAAAAAAAGTAGACCCATAGACGGAACTACACGACATGGCCATCTCATGGAGTAAAACACATGTAACAGTCACTTTCCAAATTTCTTTCTCGGTTGAGATTTATTTTAGAAGAAAAACAAACCAAACCTGACCATCTAACGTAGCTTAATTTACCTTTTAACCTGTTTTTAGAACATATCAGATACAGCTCCTACTCTGAATTATTTTTCAATTGATAGATAAGATAAAGATACTTTGGTATAGAGTAGTCACCAAAGAAATAGTTTTTAACAAAAATACTTTCACCTACTATGTCCAGAGTTTCGATTTTGATGATACCGGAAAGCTGATGTTCCAGACAAATAGGACCTGATGTTGTAAGATTATTTCATTACTTAACATTACAAAAATTAGCACACGCCAATACACTGTCAGTAACAAAAGGTCATAGAGAGCGCCATTTCCTTTTAATCCTTTTAATCTCCTTCACTAGGCATAAAAACTGTGGTTTCTATTTGAATCTCCTAAACTTTTTATTAAAAGAAGGTAATTACCCAAAGAGAGAAAGTGTTACCAGGTTGGAAAGCACTGCTACCATGAGCCAGTGTTTCTCAAACAAAAGTGCCAAACTGTGTGTGGGGCGGCGGGGAGGAATAAAGATTTCACAAAATTAAAATATGCCCCATTTTATTAATACATGGTGTTATGACTAAGCTCACAAGTTACTACAGAAATGTAAAATCTTCTAAGTAGGTACATCAAACTCATTCAAGCTTGCCTTGCAGTGAAGATTAAAACTATGAATTTTTTCTGTCTGGTTGTTCGAAATTCTCCCTTTCTTACAAAATACTTAAGTCACAACCAAAATTGTACTTCATACATAAAACTGAGCTAAAAGGTGCTGGTGGAGTAGATTCTGAACAAGGCCAGCTTGGAAAACTCTATCTGCTACCCACGCCCAGTCTACGGAGGCTCAGGGCTAAACCACTGCATGTTCTCCAGTAATAAACACTGGCAAAATTTGGCTGGTTATTTTGAAAGCTCTTATCCTTTTTGTCTTTAGGGGAAAGCTACTCCCTGAACTTGTAGCTCTAATACATTTTATTAAATACCAGAAAATGCAATGTGTGATGTTAGTCACTGATGAATAATTATGCTCAAGACTTTAAAATAACCCAAACCTAAAAGTTCATTCTCTTCAGCTTCTAGAAAATGCATCCCAGAGTTACTGTTCTGAAACAGATGGGGAAAAATTACCCACAGAAATGGAATTTCAGCAAAACTGTGTCCTTCCATTTTACCAGAAAACTTGGCTTGGTCTTTAGATTTAAGTAAGCTACAACAATTGAGACTGAGGAAAAAAAGAATTAGGTAGCTTCATTTCAATAGCTTACACACTATTCTTATTTGGCCCAGTGACACACTAGTGTGACATCATTAATAGCATAAACACTATATTTTGATTAATGTTCAATTATGCTTCTTATTGCTATTTCTTCCGTCTCTGGTGACAGCACTTTCAGCCGATATTAAAAAGGCTAGGGTTGCATAATCACAATGACTACACGATTCTTCAAAATAGATGGGCCTAAGAAAAGGAGAAGAAAATTTCAGGGAAATACTGTTGAACTCAAAAGAAGTGTCTGCTTACTGTTGTAATTTTCTTTAGGTGGGGGAAAAAAAACACAAATGATTTTTTTAGGAAGCCTACCAAAATGTGCCTATGCAAGTAACTCCCCAATCTATCGTGCACATACCGGTGGATTGCTGTTTGCTGTTTCTTAATCTGCTGAAACACAGTTTTTCTTTACTGTATTTGGAGATGGAAGGAGGCAGTAAGAGGACAAGGAACACATCTGACAGGACGATGAGACTGATTACGAACTGGAAAGGTCCCCCTATCCCCTCTGCAGCTTGAACTTCCCTGGCTCACCCACCAATGACAGTGTTATTCAAGAGCCTGGCCACTGCCGATACCTGTATCCTGTACGGACTTTTGAAGGGCTTCTGCTAATTCTTGGTCTGCAATGTCCTCTGGCCTCACGTCCTCTCGCCCGGCCCCATATGCCAACCGGGCACACTCTGGTAACTCGCCCTCAGGAAGGAAGGTGGTCTGTGAGCCTGTGGTGCCGATCACCAGGACATTTTTCTTGAGGTCAATGGAACACTTACGAGGAAGAAACCAAAGACTGATGATAGCAGGTAAAACGCCATGCAGAAAAATCATGATCTTGAATTTAAAACTCCACTTGCAAGGGGCAACAATGACAGAGACAGATGGTTCGAAAAAACTTTACCTGAAAGTATTTAAACTTTAACCAAAGTGATACTGTCTGTTAATTTAGAATTTTTTAATATTTAAAGTTTATAGCAGCATAACCTTTATAGGATACAGTTTACACTTATGTGTCTAACACAACATCGGTTCATTTCTGAGTTTAAATGTAATACATGTTCATTGTAGAAAATTTGGAAAAATGCCAGGCATAATCAGCAGCACCACTTTTCACAAACATATAAGTGACTTTTTCTCATAAAACTGAGACATACCACTTATCTGGTTTTACGTTTTGCTTTTCGTTTACTGTAGAAAGTGCAGCTCATATTTACACTCTACACTAACGGTCTCAAAAGTGGTACAGCAGTTAGGCAATGCCTACAAAAGCGTCCTCTACTTCATACTCATGCCGCCCTCCTTTTCCTGCGTATTTCTGTAATTCTTTAATACAGGATAGTTACACATATCTGTAAAGTTGGAGACTCCTGGTCTGTATCATGATGAAAAAAATAGGGAAAAATAGTGACAATATGGGTTTTATTTATACATACATTCACGCATTCCTTCTACTTAAAATTCTGTACTTTGATTAGAAAATCAATGCAGTATATATTTTATAGAAATTTAATATTAAAAAATTTTAAGGAGTATTAGAGACATAAAAATATTGACTAGATATGAAACCTTACTGTGAAGAATTTTACTACCCAGTGGATACTAATTGCTTCTTCACTGAATTCACCTTTCAACAAATTATTAGGCTTCAGAGCATTTGTAGAAATATCACTACAAATGAAGGTACAAACCATTCTCCCTGTACATTTCTATTTCTGGTATCTTATGTGTACCGTCTTCTTTAATCCTGAAGTTCTTCTTCCCAAGTTTTTTTCCCCAAGTACTGTTTGATTAGCTATTAAAGACTTATAAACTTACACTTGCAGTAAAATCGTGTGTTATCGACACTTCCCTACAAACCCATCAAAAAATTACTTGAGTTCTAATCAGAAACTAAAATTATGCAAAGGAACCAAATCGCCCATTATATCTCAAAACAGATGGCGAGATTTAAGATTCAGAGAGATTTCACAAAAACAGATTCTATATCTACTTATACGTAATTTCAAACTTTGTATGACATCATTAATTAAGGACCTTTCTAGGTCTGAAGAGTCACGCTTCTTAGTTTTCCAGTACACACAGCCAAGAGAAATGATGCAATAACCACAGAAGATACAAAAAGCCAGCGCAGAAAGTAAGTTCTTAATTACCTGATGTCGTTTCAGCATGTCCAGTCCCAGGAGCATGTCCATGGGCTGTTCCTCAAGTATAGAGAAGGAACACGCCAGGAAATCTCCTTCAATTTGAACCTGAGCTGAAGCACATGACGAAGAGAAGAGGTTACTGATTCTTGCTTCAAAAGGCCAGGCAAGCTTTGGACATGTATCTATCATTTCTGTGCCCTGCTTCTTGCAATAAGTCAAAGCCAAGGCAAAGCATGCAAACAGATGAATTAAGTATGAAAAGAAAATCCTGTAACACTAACGATCAGTCTAAAAGTCAATGAAGGTGCCAGCTAGTAAAGTGGATTAAAAAAAAGAGACCAATTTCTCCAATAAACCACCCACTTCCTGTATATGTACAAAGGTTTTCTAAAAGGGAAATAAAATCTGTACACTTTAAACCTTTTAAATTAGCCTCCAAAAAGTCAACTGTTTATTACCTGTTATAATCAAGTTTCTATTTGCCCAACCAGAGACAATGACAAGGCCTGTGTTTGCCTGGAGCCTTCTGCCTTGCCTCTTTTGTCAATTACTCTTCTTACTTTACATATTACAAGTTTTACTGTTATTACGTATATCTTATAAACAGAAGAGTGTATGAAATATATTTATCCTATAAAGCCTAAAAGAATAAACACCTATGCATCTTTCCCAAGTTAAGAAACAGAAAACTAAGAAGTCTCCTATATGTCCTACTGATCATGACTTATTCTTTGCCTCCTCCCAGCCTCCTAGCTCTCTTGGGTTTTGTGTTAATCATTCCCAGCTTTTCTTATAGTTCTTACCAGCTTTATATGATTTCCAAGCAACATATTAACTCGTTTTGTTAACTATAACTCGCTTTTACTCAAAAAATACTGAGGTACTTTATCCCGACAGATGCATGTGACTATATGTCTTTGACTTATAAAAAGTGGTACAGCAGTTAGGCAATGCCTACAAAAGCGTTTCCCCTTAGAGTACTGTAATGTCTAATACACCAGAATTGATATAGCCATTCCTCCTACAGGACTTTCTGGGTTGCTTCTAGTTTCCGCTGTGACAGCAATGCTAACATGAATATTCTTGTACTTGTCTCCTGGTGCGCCGAGAATTTCTCTGAGGTATATTCTAAAAAGTGGAATTACAAGATTCTACAGATTAGGCTCAACTCTGCTTGGTGATGCTGAATTATTTTCTAAAAAGTTCCTAGTAGTGCATGGAAGTTCCCATTGCTCCACACTCTCACCAACATTCAACATCTTTAGATTTAAAATCTTGCTAATCTGGCAATAATTTTGTACTTTCTTGGTTAATAATGAGGTTAAGCCATTTTTCTTATACTTATTAACTATTTGAGTTTCCTTTCAAACAGCTTACGTAACTTTTTTATATTGTGTTTCTTACTGAGTTGGAGGATACAGAGTATGTGTATATTCTGAATATGTAACCTTTATTAGTTATATGTTACTAAAATTCTTTCCTAGTTTGTTCACTTTTTTATGATGTCTTTTGATGAAGAGTTCTTAATCTGTGGCTGAATTTATCAAACACTTTCCTTTCTAGCTCTGAAAGAAGCTCTTCCCTATGCAAGATATTCTACATTTTCTCTTAAAAGCTTTGACTCTGCCTTCCACACCTAGGTCGTTAATCAACCTTGAATTGACCTTTGTGTGTGATGTGAAGCAGGGTCCAATTTCCAATGCATCTTTTCCACATGGATTACCAATTGTCCTAGCACCATTTGCTGAAACTTTCCCCAGTGCTCTGTAAGATTTCCTCTTTCATTTGTCCAGAGTCACGTAAGTCCAAGTTTGTTTCTGTTCTAATCCTTTTGTTTTGATATATAGAAGGGGAAGTTACTCCGAGTATCTTGACTACTTCTGCAATAAAGGGCCTATATAAAATTTAAAAGTAGTGCATCAAGTCTCTCTCTTTCTCTCTCATACACACACACACACACACACACACACACACACACACACACACACACACCCCCGTATTGGGATGTTGATGGTATTAACAAGGATTCTGTCAATCAATGTTGGAGAATTACCACCTTCAACATACTGAGCCTCCCTATTCACCGTATAGCTCTCCTTATTTAGATTTTCCTTATTGTCATAAGGCTCCCTTCATGCCTATCACAGCCAAAGCTGCAAAATAGTAAAACTTGTTTATCCACAAGGAAGGACACAGTGACTGGTCGTATTTTGTCTCCTCCTATTGTCTTCTCATTTAAAACCATGAAAAATCTGAGAACTCAGACTCTGAAGCAACCAATTTGTGGTATTCCTATCTAATTTCAGTCCTACTATGGGCAGGAAAGTATGAGAGCAAGGTATTTAAATTATCCTATTCTACATAAATCAACCAAAGAAGAAAAAAAAAGAGAAACTAATAGACACGTATATTAAAAAAAATGTGAAAGAGAAAAATAGGTAGAAAAAACTATAATTTTCAATAAAAGTAGCTTACGATAAGAAACCAGTTTTTTGTCTTGAAATTAATGTAGTAAAAACTAATAATACTTGATTATATAAGGACATTAAGAAGAATATCCATTCAGTGCTGCAGAAACCAGTTGGTGCCAGTTAGCAATAGAGAGTAATTATAACCTTTGATTCAGTAGTTTTATTTACAGGAATCTTGACTAAGGAAAAAAATCAAACTGTGCACAAAACTACATAAAAATCCACTGCTACGTTACAATGATGAAATATTGGGGGAAAATATATCTCAAAAGTTGATCATTAAACCTATACAATAGAATATCATTCATTTATTTAAATGATGCTTATGAAATTTATAGTAACATTGGGAAAATGTTACAAATGTTAATTTTCCTTAAAGCAGAGTTTAAAATTCTATACATCATCTGACCACCTTTTATAAGAAAAAAATTGCATGGAAACAAGGCCAAAAAGAGATCTATCCAAATATCATTAATGGCTGATTCTCCCTAAAAGGATTAAAAGTATTTTCACTTCTTTCCACACTTCTATACTTTCAAAATTCTCTACAATGAGCATCAAATCGCTGAAGAAAAAACAAAAAGAAGAATTGTAATTAGAGATGAAGGATTAAACACATATATTTATCTCTTGTTTACTCCTAAAAAATTATGAAAAGAAAATTTTTTTTTTACGGTAAAAATCACTAAGGCCAAAAATAATGGAAGAGACAAGTGAAACAGTTTTGGAACTAAGAAAGCGGATGACAGTAAGAAAAACTAAGAAGCAACCCAATTAACGTCACAGAACTCCCCAGAGGCTGATGAAGTGGTTGAAACAAGTATTTCTGCAAATAGGGCAGAGGCAGGTCCAGGCAGATAGGCTAAAGGTCTACGCAGGCAATTGGTACAACCACTGTGGAAAACAGTATGGAGGTTCCTCAAAAAAACTAAGAATTGGTCTACCATATGATCCAGCAATCTCTCTACTGGGTATTTACCCCAAAGACTTGAAAACCCATATCCGAAAAGATATTTGCACACCGATGTTCATAGCAGCATTATTCACAGTGGCCAGGACACGGAAGCAACCGAAGTGTCCTACGATAGATGATTGGCTAAAGAAGCTGTGATACACATATACAATGGAATATCACTCAGCCATAAGAAGAGATGAAATGCTGCCATTTGCAACAACATGGATGGACCTTGAAATAATCATACTAAGCGAAATAAGCCAGACAGAAAAGGTTGAAAATCACATGATATCACATATGTGGGATATAAACCTAAAAGCAACAAATGAACAGGACAAACAGAGACTCAGGGACATGACTATAGACTAGTGGTTACCAGAGGGTAGGGGAGGTAGACGAGTAAAGGGGGTCAAATATAGGGGGGTAGGGGAAGGTGAAATGGGTAAAGGGAATCAAATATATGGTAGCTGAAGGAAACTGGGCTTGGGGTGGTAAACACACAATAGAATATACAGATGTCAAATTATAATGTACGCTTGAAAATTATATAATTGTATCAACCAATGTTATTTCAATAAACTTTAAAAAAAAAAAAAAGGGTCTACGCAGGCAACTGGATCTTGGGGTTCCTCTCCTGTACTCTGCTCAGCCAGTAACTACCTTCTTCTACCTCCATAGTAGACGAGGTTTACTTCCTCAAGAGGGTGAAACAGAGGCTCTTGTGATAGAGGTGAGACAGAGGAAGACAGGGACACAAAAACAAGCACCTAATTGAAATCCAGTGAGATGAAGTGAAAGCTTGCTGAGACTCTAGTCCTTTACTCCCTTTCCTTGAATCTTCCAGATTACCCATAACCGCCATGGCTGCCCACCCAAGTAATCTCCAAATAGCCTTTTGGTGTCCCACTCTTCACTATGAGCAGATGCCAGGGATCACCGGACATTTGAGAAAACCAAGTTATAAATGTAACCCTTCAGGACCTGGTGAAAAAGGAAGGCAACGTTGAGGAAATGGCACGACCCCCCCACCCCCCGCCAAAAAACACCCCCAAACCTAAAACATAATGAAAGAGTAAGAAAAGAAAACTATGGGACAAGTACAGGGTAGGAGATTATCTTACCTGAATAACAGGCATCCCGGAGGGAGAAAATCATTATCAGAATCATTCTTCCAGATTGAAAGGTACCCAACACAGTGGATGAAAAGAGATCTATCTACATCTAAGCACATCACTGTCAAATTTTAAAACGCTGAGGTCAAAGATTCTACAAGCTTTAGAAATGGAAGAGAAATCTTTCACATAACGGATGAAGAATCTGAATAGTAGCCAGCTTCTCCACAGCGACACTGACAAAAATTGTGAAGGAAAACGATTTCCAACTCAGCCAGACTGGTCGAATGTAGGGGAAAAAAAGACATGTTCTGATATTTAAGGACTCAATTTACTCTCATACACTTTTTCTCAGGAAGTTACTAGAAGACGCACTCTAATAAACTGAGGAGCAAAAGAAAAAGAGGAAGACATGGGAATTCACGTACTCTGACATAAGACCAAGAAATACGCAGCCCTTCGGGCCCTGGCGAAGGGAAACTCCAAACAGCAGCCACGAAGCAGCCCTGAACCACTCGCCCAGGCTCTGAAAGCAGCAGCTTCAAAAGGATGAAATGTACAAAGGAGATTTGAACAACCAGGTAAGTGGGGATGAGGAACACAAAAAACCCAAGGACCAAAACCAAAACCAAACAACAAAAACAAAACAAAAATGCAATTACTAATTCCAAGAAAAGGAAAAGCAATCAGATGACTATGCTCTCAATAGTATTTATATAGTCATATTGGTAAACAGCACTATGAACATGGTATTTAGAAATACGGAGGTAAGCGCCAAAAGAAATCAGTTCCAACAGTTGAAAAGGATTATCTATTTGGAGCAGGAAACAGAGGTACATAGGGGACTGATGTTTTTTGTAACTGGCTAAAACATGCACATATGTATAACTTTAATATAAGGTTTAAAATTTCTAAGGTTTAGGCTTGCTGGATCAGATGTACCTATCCTAAAGAAAAAATTTTAAATCCACAGACTCCCAGTGCCGTTCGCTCACCTAGATGTACCCTTCCAATAATCTTCTGCGTGCCCACTCCTTTGGCGATTCCTGCCCACCGCCGATCCACCAGCCGCATTATATTACACCTTTCTGCACAAGCTTGGCTCATAATAGTCATCTGGGCACCTGGAGGTGAAGGGAAACATCAGATAATAAAGACAAAATCCACATTTGTGGTGACATTTAAAATGCAGCGCTAAAACAGGGTGGAAAGCAAGCATACCCATGCTTTTGTCTGTGTGACACTGTTCCTATCTAGTGTGTTTCCTGCCATGCTTAGTTCAACTTTCAGTTCCACAATGGAATCTGAAACACAGTGCAGATACCTGACATTGCGGGAGAGAATATTCTGTTTAAATGTAGTAAGTAAATGATACTTAAAAACTCTGCCAGTAGGAAGCAAAGCAATCTGGAAAGGACTTCCAAGACAGGTCAAACTGTCTACAGGTGGAAATGCTGAATTAAGTACCACTCTACACTCAGATCAGTTTTCACTGAGTATCGCTAAACATCACATCAAATTATTTTTATTTCAAATTCGGCGACACTAATTTACCAGTTAAAAAAGACGTATCATACAAGTCTCTCAAAAAACTGGAATTGAACTCATTCTCTGTTCCAAAAATTAGACTCCTTCCCTTTCAAGAAGTGGGCAGTGAGGGTCTTTCCTCTCACAGTGACATGTCCTCATCCACAGCTGGAGTCGGCCTGTGCAGAAGGCACACTCCTCTAATCTTTATCTGCAGTGCTAATCTCTCCCATGGACTCTAGTTCCATATCCCTGCGTTGGACACTTCTTATCTTAAAGACAACAGGTATAAAACTCCTCTCTAATTCTCACTTTGGATTTCTCTCCTTGCCAATGGAATTATTTTCTTGCAATCACAAAACTTAGGCATTGTTCACTTTTGATTCTTCTTTGAGCTTCCTCCCTACTCCTAAACTCTGTTCCAATTCTGTTTATAAGTTCTATACGATTTCTGTAATTTCCGACCCCCTTTCTTCTAACTATAGCAATCAGCGTAGCTCACACTCTATACCACTTGTTAGTGGACAATTTCTCTGGTTTCCAAACCACCCTGTGGATGTATAATTTAAAGTAAGTTAACAGTGTGACTCTTAGGGGTGAAGAAATCTCCAGATCAGTCACTGCCTTGTATCTTCCTAACATATCATCTTCTTCAGATCAGTTGTTCATTTGCTCAAAGATCCTCAATGGCTCCTAGTCTTTATAAGGTCAGCTTCAAACCACATTGCCACAGCCTCAGATCCCACCTTATTCTGGCACAACTATTTCCAGCTACTATAGACTAAAGGTTTGTATCTCTCCAAAATTCATGTTGAAACCTAATCCCCAATGTGATGATACCAGGAGGTAGGGACTTTTGGGATGTGATTAGGTCATGAGTGGAACTCTGATGAATGGGATGGCTGCCCCTACGAGCGACCCCAGAGAGCTCCCTCACCCCTTCTACTATGTAAAGACCAAAAGAAAACTGCCCTCTATGAACTAGGAATCAGACCATCACCAAACACAAATATGCCAGCACCTTGATCTTGGACTTTCCAACCTCCAAAACTATGAGAAATAAAGCTGTGCTGATTATAAACCACCCAGTCTATGGTGTGTTATAGCTGCCCAAACAGACTCAGGCACCAGCCTTATATTCCAAATGCTCTCAGCCCTCCACTTCTATCAGGAGGAATCTGTTCCCTTTGCCTCTTTCTCACTTAGACTCCTCCCCTGCAGAGTGCCCTTTCCACTGCCTTCGCTTTTTCTGATTCTACTTACCCTTTAAGGCCCCGCTCAAGACCCACTTCCTCCCTGACTGTCCTTTCCCAGTGATACCTCTTCGAATTCAATTCCAACGTTTCCTGTTCACATGACTCATCAGGCACCTTACACTTAATGGGCACTGAAAGAAAGCTCTTGCCATTTGAGGAAAGTCAGATTCCAGAAAGCCCAGAGATAATGAAAGAAAAGGGAATTTGGGGAGGCATTTCTTTCTTTTCTTCCTCCCTCCCCACACCGCTCCCTCCCCACACCGCTCCACAAAAGCTCGTTTCTGATGTAAAGGAAGCCATCCTAGGATGAGAAAGGGCCTCTCACTGCTCTCCTGCCTCTTCTCAAGCCTCGGTTCGAAGCCCCAATCTGCCGCCCATGGAGACAGCTCAGTTCAAATGCCCTCTCTTTTGAAGCCATACTGAGCACCCCAGTGAGAGTGTGGTTTTATGTTCATCCAACAGGCACCTGATTTTTGCGCAGTGGTTAAGAGATCTGGCACAAGCACATCAAGAGCTGGATCCAAAGTCTACTACTCATGAGTTCTGTGTACCTGGAAGAGTGACTTCGCCTCTCTGTCTAGGTTTCCTCATCTATAAAATAGGGTAACGGAAGAACATAGCTAACAGCAATATTCGGAGGGTTAAATAAAACTGAGTAAGATGATATTAAGCATCTCAGTTAATTAAGCATGAATGACCATGGTGCCTGGCACACAGTAAGGGCTCAATAATGACAAGTGTTATATTAGCGTCTCTCATGTATTTGTCTCTCTCTCACAGGAGTTCTGGGAAGCCCTAGTTAATGAGTTTTACCCTCGAGCATGCAGCACAAGTCCTTATCTTCAGTGCACAGCACTCAGCAGACATTTTAAAAACTAAATAATCAGTGGGTTACTTCTCCCAGGAATGTACACATCTCGAGATACAGATTCTTAACGATAACTGAAAACTAGCGTGTGCTCAAGTATTTGTGGGTGAACAAATGGAGGAACATTGACTTGAGCAGCAGGGGTACTTTAGGAACTCATCCTGTCTCATAGCCTCAAGTGAGACACCCGGAATTAAGATGCATGAGACCCCCGTCACGCCCGCATGCTGCTGCCCCGTGTGTGGTCTTACAGAAAGGCAAAGAGTTGTTACTGAGAGACATTGTGCCAGTTAGTACAGGGACCATTTGGATCCTCAAGTGCGAAACTCCCTGCCTCGTCACCTGCTATGAAGCTGTTTAAGGGAAGAATCATGCCCCACACGGCCTGTACTCCTCATTGCTCCTGGCTAAGTGATGGCACACAGGCCTGGTAGAAACATCTGTTTGACCTATACTCTCTATACAGCTCCTTCTTATAGCTTTTTATTGTAAACCCATTGATTCCCCAAGAAAGTCAGGATGCCAAATGAGGGGAGGTAGGAAGAGAAATACAAAATATAAAACTGGTTAAGAAATGATTAAAGAAACAAACCTATCACAAACAAGGAGACTGGCAAGTGAAACGATAACCCCCAAGTTTGTTGATTTAGAAGTCCAACAGACTACTGCCATCTTTAACGGACACCGGAGTCTGCCCTTCTCCCTGTGTCAGGACAGAACGCCGGACGGAGAGAGAAAGACATAAAAGACAGAGACGTCACCTGAGTCGACAAAGGCTTTCACAGGATGTCCATTCACTTTGCAGTTTATATAAAGCATCACTACTTGGCCAAAACTTTCCGGAGCCTCTTCCATAGCTATTGTCATGTTTTCCTCAATGTTCTGTTGCCTGTAACAAACCCAAACCAGGTATGCTGAAAGCATTGTTTCCACAAAAAGAAATGTTTCAGAGGCACCACGTTAAAAACAGATATGTGTGTATCTTTTGCCCCAACTATGGCAGCCGAGCCACGAAAATGGAGATGGTGCTCTAGCCTGCAATCGAGGTTTAGCAGGAGGCAGGGAGACGCACAGAAACCTGAAAGCATACGAATTACCCTCTTGTAAAACGACCACATCCGTTCTCTTCACAAACTCAGAAACGAGGAAATAAACTTCTGGAAAATAGGGTCACGACACTTTTTCTCCTGTAGAATGTTAGAATCTCAAGAATGCTTCTGTTTTAACTGGTGTACTGGGTGCCTGGGTACACTGCTTCTGTGCAGTGCATTAAAATTGTTTGACGGGGAAGGGGGAGGGTGAAGTGGGTAAAGGAAATCAAATATATGTATGGTAGCGGAAGGAAACTGGTCTTTGGGTGGTAAACACACAATAGAATGTACAGATGTCAAATTATAATGTACATCTGAAAATTATATAATTGTATGAATCAATGTTACCCCAAATAAACTTAAAAAAAGAAAAAAAAATTGTTTGAAAATATGATATGCAGATATTTCAACTGCTTGTTTTGCATCTGCTGCTTAACTTGGAAAAAACTCTCAAGATTGAATTTTCTAATCTGTAAAATATGGACAATTCCTCGTACGGAATTGCTGAAAAGTATAAAGCATCTATTACATAATGCCAGCATAAGAGCAAATGTTCAAAAAATGTCCATCTACCTACTAGCTATCAGAAAACTACACACACATCACAGTTCACCTGGTTCATCAAGTCGTTTCTTCAAAAACTGAACATATTCTAATTCTTATATGAGAAAAGCACGTAAAAGGGAATCTCAGCTTACTTTAACATCTCATATCTTCATTCCCAACCTCCTTTCAAAACCATAATCAAAACTACTAATATTACTGGAAATTAGGCCAAGAGCTAGACCACTTATCTGAAGGCTGAGACAATACAGAACAGGGTCTGTTGTTTAGATAAATTACATTGTAAACCAGGGCAAGCAAACTACAGCCTATTGTTTGTGTAAACAAACTTTTATGGAAACACAGTCGCATCATTAATTTACAAACTGGTATTATCTATGGCTGTTTTGTACTGCGCTGGCAGAACTGAGTACCAGTGACAAGAGACAGTGGGGCCTGCAAAGCCTAAAATATTTACTATCTGGTCCTTAATGGAAAAAGTTTGCTGATCTATGCTCTAAACTATAGCCTGCCCTTTTTATAGTAATGCTCTACCTTAATTGAATTGATGAATTTTATTGGTCATTCTGTAATAAAATATTAAATTTCTCAGAAAGTCTAAGGCACGTTCATTTAATATAGTTCGGCAAATATGCAAGCTATTATACCTCGGTGTACATATACCCTGTGTAATCACTGGTACAGCACACCAAATAAAACTTTAATAGGCATCTGATATAATTATACGGCTTTTCTCCTATGCCATATTATTTAGAAATAACCCAAAATTAGTTGTGCACTCCTGAACTTGCACTGACTCCAACCAAGGTGAGTTTCAGCAAAAAATCCTGAGAGAATACCAGTTACTTTGGCTATTCTGGGCTTTGTATACAGAGAGTCTCTTTACAGATACAAGGTTTTCTCCTTTAAAAGAATGTGTGCATTACCTCATTTCCTTTACCTCACCCCTGGGAAAAACCGGCCATATGGCTACGCCTCATTTCACTTCCACCCTTCCGAGAGCTTAGTGCCATTGCGTGGCTGTGATGCCTCCCCACACCCCCTCCCCTCCTGCTTCTTGGGTGGAACGCAATTATTCTTGAGAATTATGTCAGGTTCCCTTATAGCTGCAATGTGGTCTAGTTCCGAGAACATAAATATCTTCCTATTTCTCTGGGTAGATTTAATTAGATGTTTCTCAAAGATATTCATTAGTTCTGATACAATTAATGAGAATGCTTAATCAACAAGAACACAAGTGCATTGCCTTAGAGCTGTCAAGTGATTCTGGAATACAATTTATATTTATTTAATTTCAAATGTAGCCAGGGAAATAAAAAAACCATTATCTGACTTCCAAGTAGACAGTATAATATAACAACCAACTCAGGCTTCATTTAAGTAACCAAAGACAATGATAAAGCCCCTATAAGTACTACTGTCACATTTATGTTCTTCTTAGTTACACTGAAGCCTTCACAATTAGCAACAAAACCTGAATCAGGGGTGGGGGGGGCGGGGCCGGAGGGAGCAGCTATTCTTTTATTCAAAGGACTGATTGAACAGTGTCTTGTGACCAGTAATGTGACCAGGGTTAGCATCAGCATCATGGCACCTGCTTGGGCCCCACCCCTTAAGATTCCGATTCAGCAGATTTGGGAGTAGAGCCCAAGCACCTGCACTGTTAAAAGCTTCTTACGTGATATTAATGCAGCCCCACGTGAGAACCATGACATTAAAGAACTGGAGCTGGAAATGTGTCTGGCAGTTGTTTAGCCACTAAGGCCAGAACAAGAACTGCAGAAGGAAAAATATTTAGGACTACGAGATTCCACCTGTACAGAGCTCTCTCTCCTAATCCAATCATGTTCAAGCCCCGGATTTTACTCAGGGCTCAGGCATCATGTCTCAGGAAAGAGATTCTATCAGCCTGTGTAGGCAGCCTAGTAGTTTCACCAAATTGGGGCTTCTGCTCAGTCCTGGGATCATCTACCCGGAGGTGCTTTAATGATGCACTGTGGGCTAGTCAGAGGGTCTTTATTAAAATTTTAGAAGAGAAAGTCATTAAGTTAGGCACCTGGTACCTCTGTAATGTTGGAATTAAAATGGGAGGAAAATGGAAGACAAACCAAAGAGACTGAAGTTACTATCTCAAAATACAAAATAAGGAATCTACCTCAGAACAGATACCCAACTAATAGAAGATGACTTGTAGTTAGAGAAATCCAGACTCTCCAACTCTTGCTCTTGAGGCTAAGGCATCATTACCTTATATCTTCTTCTATTTTTGCCTGAGCTTCAAGATCAAACGGGTCAGCAGAAAAGAGACGAATCCTTTCTTGCTCTCTCCTGGCTCGGTCCTGCTGCTGCTCCACAAGGACCCTAGAAAATTTCTCTACAAAAAATAAGGGGGGAAATCTTAAGTACCATCAGATTTCATGCTTTACTACTACTTTTCCACATCAAACAATTTCTCAAAATACAACTGTAAGAGATGTAGAAAGGATGCGTAAAAATTAAATAAGCAATTATATTTACTTTCTATTCTTTGAGGCGACTTCTTTTTCACCTAAATTCAGTGTAAAGAAATAAAGCATTTGCAAAAATCACTTAGTCTTACAGGAAGTTATCCATCATATTGTTTCTACTCAGAAATAACGACTTTTCAATTTAAATCGGTGGGGAATGACATCTGTGTGGCAGATAAGTGACCCCACTTCTCCCCTCCCCATTGCCCTTATTCTACTACTGAAAAATAAGTATTACAAACCCCTTTTTCCTCTTCTAGTTTCATTTCCATTATAATACTCTCCGCCTTAAAGCAGATAAATTAAATGCAAACTATTGATAGCCTATCTATGTTACCCCATAGGTAATAAGGCAAGAAAATTAGTAAAGAGAAAACACTGCTTGCTATAAGATATTATTACAGGAACCACCTTTATTTTTCTATTTCTTAAATGGGGGCGCATTTAAATGTGTAATTGGTCTTTGGCAATTACATATGATGCATAAGAAATCAAGGAAAACAAGATAATGGTCATATGAACTAATACACACGATATGGATGAATCTAAAAAATATTAAGTTGGGTGAAACAAGCCAGACACGAGAGGACATACTGTATGATTCCATTTACATGAAGCTCGAAAATAAGCAAAACTAATCTAATGATTATCACACTAGTGGTAGCCTACAAGGGGAGAAAACTTAACTATAAGTGAAAATAATGGAACATTCTGGAGTGAGAGAAATGTTCTCTTGATTGGGGCACCGATTACCTGAGTTTGCCAAAACTCAATGAACTGTATACTTAAAATCTGTATATTTCTCTGCAGGTAAATATTACTTCAATTAAAAAATAGTTATTGAGGAATGAGTTAAGTGTCTACTATGTTTTAAAATTTAATCAGTATAGTTTCATAAACCCAAGAGTAAAACTGGAGAAATTTACAGAGAAAACTTTATTCATAAAGACTACAAATAAATGTTCTGTTAAATAAAAGAATGGCTCAAATATGGCTCTATATAAGCTGTTGGTAAGAACCCTGCTACCTTTTAAACCTGGGCTGGATGAGTAAATAGGAGGGTCCATTTTGCTACACAGACTGATGGTACTGGGCCTGTTTCCTGAAACTAAAAGGCATCAGTTGATTTATTGGTGCTCTAATTAAAGGTCTAATTAAACGGGTTAAAATATCAGCACCCGGGTTATGTGCTATTAAAAATTAGGGGAAAAAAATGCTAATGGAAGGGGTTGGTCTAACTGGATTTCAGAACTCCTTGAGGCCCTAAAATTCTGTCTCTGCTGCCAATGAACTCAGCCTTTGACCTTAGCACTAATTTACCTCTCACGGATCAACTGATATGTTCAACAAATCATGTGACACAGTGGGTTGAACACACTAGTTGCTTGAGTGTCTCCACATTTGCCGCGACACAGCACTTCACCTCAGGTCAGCTTGGTGGCCTTCCGGACTGATAAGCTTACCGAGATCACCGCTGAGCAGAGCGTCCGCTAGGGGCGGGTTGCGTTCCTTCAGCAAGGACAGCTCATGGGGGTTGGCCAGCAACATGTCTCGGAGCAAGGCTGGATTGTCCAAGCCCTGAGGAGATGAAGCTATTTCTCCGGGAGATGAGTGGGACTGCTGTGCTCCTGGTGGCTGCCGCTGCCGGGAGCTCGATGTGCCAGGCACAGCTATACTACGAAAGTCTATTCGGGGTAAGTCTGTTGGGGAAAACCGATTCAGTTTACTTCAAATGACTCCATAAAAACAAGCATTTGAAGGAAACAGCAGAACATTTGCTCAGACATGGTATGTAATAATAGTTAAGAGGTAATCGTAGACATTCTAATGCCCTCTCCCCTGCCCCTTCTCATGCTGACTTTGGGTATAGATTGCAGTCTAAGAATGAACAGGTAGGAAAGAATAGAAAAGCGGGGTGTGGGGAGCACAGATAATGGTAGCAACCTCCAATTTTTGGTTTATAAAATATCCTAAAATAGATGTTTTAATTTATTTTTGTTTTTAAAAAATTAAAGCTAGTCTCAATAAATATAACTGCATAAATCTGGATGTGGTTCTTGAAAAAATCCTGGTCTGCTCTGATATATGCTTCAAAGAGTCCTGACACCTTAGGTAAAGAATACTATACATATCAAGTGAACAGCATAAATGTTAGATGTTGAGTTCTACAAGTCTGTGTGCTACACACATCAGTTCTTTGAATTTACACTTTCTTCTGGGCATCACTGCTGACTTCTCGCACCCGGGGAGCTAGCAGGTGTGACCATTTCACAGGAGAGGAAAACAGAACAGGAACCTGCATGGGTCCTCAGTGCTGAGCACACCTGAGGACGACAGGCTGAGAGGCTACAACTCGCAGGTTCTATACTCCAGGCTGAGCTGACCTTACTAAAATGAATGTAAAATGAAAAGGAGCTTTACACAGAGGACCCAAATATTATACGATGCCATTTATATGAAATGTCCAGATAGGAAAATACACAGAGACAGAGAGTAGACTGATGGTTGCCAGGAGGCTTGGGGGCAGATGGGGAGTGACTGCAAATGGGCACAGGGTTTCTTAAGGTGACGCAATGTGCTAAAGTTGATTGCAGTGATGGTTGCACAACTCTAAATATACTAAGAATCATTGATTCGTATCCTTTAAATGAGTGGATTGCATGGTATGTGAATGATCTCAATAAAGCTGTTACTTAAAAAAGAGTTTTGTTTTTTAAAAAAGAAAAAGAAAAGAATAGAAAAGTAGAGCCAGAATGAGGGCTAGGACTAAGTACATTCCCATTTCTTAAATCTCAGAATGTATCTGATGGTCACACTTGTCCCAAGTCTGGGGCTATCCTGAAGCCATCTGGACCCCATAGAAAAGAAAGGAACGCTTCAACTCGGGCATAAGGTTTCTACGCTCAGCATGGGTTCAAGTAGTCACTTTCTTCAAACAGACCCCAGCTGGAAGCTAGGCAGTGTGAGTGTGTGAGTGTGAGTGTGTGTGTGTGTGTGTGTGCACGAGCGTACATGTATAAACTTCCAACTAACGAAAAGGTGAAGTGACTGGCGTGATCTTTGTGAGGCAATCACTACCGACTAGCAAACATACGTGAGAAGGCCTTTTTTGCGGGTTGAAAAATGTCATCTCCAACCCTGTTATCCTTATTTTGAGAGTCTGTTCATGTCAAAATAATTCTGAATACTTGTTTACCTTATAGACCCGATCCCATCCTACCCTCACCTACTGGATCTCTTGTCCATATGGGACAGTACGGAAATAATAAAAAAAAAAAGAACAGTAAGTCTCCAAAACTAACATTCTCACCGAATTAATCAAAGGAAGATTTTGGGTTTTACTGAGTGGCATATCTGAACTTCTATACTCTTTCTAAAGTTTAACAGTAGCCCCAAGGGAGTAATGTAATCCTAATCTGGGAGGAACAGTGCTTGACGACCTCATATAGTCCCAGTTTCAGGCTAAATGGAAGCACTGTGTTCTAACCCGCAGTCTGTCACCACTTGGACATCTATCAGCAGTTACCATAAATTTTAAAACCAAGTGACCTAGAGACTAAACACTTTAAAGAAATCTACGAGGATATGGCAGGGACTGGAAAACAATGAACACATTTCATCAAGTAGTTCCACATCAGAATCCTATAAACTTTCGTAGATCATAAACCTGAGTATCTTAAAAAGCTATGGACCTTGCCCCAGCAAATGCCCACGTGCCCACCCACACGCACTTCTGCTTCTTACTCGGGGACACAGAACCCTCCTAAACCCCAAGGTGCAAATTCCAGATTATGAAAACCTACTCTGGATGGAGCGTCTAAGACAAATAATCGTTTCTCTTTACATAATCAACAAAGCTGGTGAGAAAGAACCATCCAGCTGCTAATGTTCATAAAACTCAGTGTAATGGAAAAAGCACCAAGTTTTAAGTCTTATACCTTCATTAGATATGTAACTTGGAAGGCATTATTTAAAATCAGAGTTTCGTCTGTCAATGATAATAAATTAGGAGGAGGAGTCTCTTCCCTTACATTTGAGTTAAGAGATCATGTGAAATGTGGCTCCAGGTGCCTGGCTGATCGTAAAATGCTCCACAAAGGCCTGCCACTGAATTCCAGTAGCAAAGTCCGTCAGAAATCAGGCACATGTAGCCTCTCTCAAGTCCTTCCCGAAGATGAAATCGTCATTGATAACCACAGAAGCTGGCACCTACTGAGGGCCTGCTCTGTGCTGAAGGTTTCACAGGCTTTATTCTCACGTTAACTCTAGGAGTTGGGTTAGTTATAGTACCTTATGGATGAGGAAACTGACTCACAAAAGTTAACTTGCCCAAGGTTACACAACAAGCAAGGGGCAGAGTCAAGATCTGTATCTTGGTAGTCTGAATCTAAAGCTAATCCAAAACTCTGAACCACTACGCTGTGCTGTACTGTACTGTACTGATGCTTGTGTCAGGGGACACCAAACCATGCTGAGATGTCTTACTTGGAAAATGCACTGGAGGTCGAGGGTCTGCATTCTCCTTCTGTCGTAAAATCACAACGTCTCCATCTTTCAAGCCGTAAGAAGCCAGTGATCTGTGGTTGTCTGTGAGAGGTCTTTCAGCATAGACAATCTACAACCAGAAAAAGAGTCAACAGAACGAAGGACTGAGAAGTGACATGGTGCAAAGCAGAAAGACTAGTTTTTCTCTCCATTGCATGATGTCATTCCTGCTCAAAACACTCCAATGGTTTCCCATCACACCTAACAGAAAAGCCGCGTCCTTCCCATCCCTGAGGCTCAGAGGACTGGGTCCCAGCTCTTCCTCTGACCTGATCTTATACCACGGCTGCTGTTTCTCACTTGTTCTTCTATCTGAGGAATGTTCTTTCTCCAGTCATTTTAGGTCTTTGATCACACATCACCTCTTCGGAAACCTCCTCTAACCACCCTCAGCTCACGTATTATATATTTATTTCTTTACTGTCTTTCTGCCCCACTAAAATGTAAGCTACTCGAGGACGAGGACTTCGTTTTACTTGCCATATCAAGTGCCTAGAATAGGACCTGTTAGATAAATAATGCCCTACTATTTGTTGAATTAAAGGACAAATGAATCTATGGATGTCGTGGATATAATTTTAGATTCAATTTTGAGCAGGGAGGGCAGTGGGAATGGTTTATTCTGGGTCTGCTAATACTATTAGGTAATGTGTCTACACCCCTCGACCCCGTTTTGTGAGACAGAGCTGACATATAAACGCTACTAGTTTCAGGTACACAGCATGATGGTTTCACATATGCACATACTGCAAAATTATCACAATAAGTTTCGTTAACATCCATCACCTCGTTCAGTTACAAAATATTTTTAAATCTTAAATCTTAAAAATATTTCGGATTTACTATGGTAGTAACTTTCAAATATATGATACAGTATTTTTAACTTTAGTTATCACACGGTACATTATATCCCAATGTGTCCATTTTCAAACAATCTTGCACACTGGCAAGTCTAAAAGGTTCCCAGACTCCGCCTTTCCCGCATCCTTCCTTCTTTTCTATCACTCGTGTTTTATCACCGTATTTTTATCACTCATGTGTATGAGTGGAAGCCATGTAGAAAAGAACAATTAAACACATATGGGAAAAAGGAACAGGGGTGTACTACTAGTAAAATATTTTTATGATGTGCAATCAAACACCAAAGAAAGCCTGAGCACATAAAAACAGATGAAGCGATGTGCCGTGGGAAGAACGGGAACACACAAAGGGCACGCTGTAATTTTACCACGAAGGAATATAAAGCCACCCTGCACCATTGCACACTCCTGAGGGGCATTCAGAATAAACTCCAAGAAGAAGAAAAGTTCTTCTTCCTCACGATTCACTTTTCACCAGGCCACATGCGAACTGAGGAACCCGAGTTCCGTCCTGGCTCTGACAGGGGCCCCGCCCCATCACTCAGCTGGTCCAGGCTTCACGTTTCCCATTTGTCAAGCAAGCAAGCACTTGGGGCCAGATAATCATTACAGCTGTCCCTTCCAGGTCTTTCTGCTACACTACCATTTCACAATGTTTCCTTGCATGTCCTCACAGCTCTCATAGTTAAGACTGCCTGACACAGAAACTGAAAAATACAGAATTTAAACTGGAAAAAAAGAAAAAAAGGTCGGTCATATCTGCTTTCAGAATTTACACTGAAATAAGGAACTGAACTAAGAGAAAACAGAATTTAGCTCCTTTTAAAATAAAAAACTTATGGGGATGAGAAAAAAACTGAATTACAGAATCTGTAAATCCAATTATATTCTAAAAATTATATACATGATTTGAAAAAATATTGTTAGTTCTTCCCCTCACTTGCAAAGTTAAAACACGTCACAACAGACTGCACCTGTTACTCTATCAACCCATTCACACTCCCTTATGTAAGTATATACCTCACAGTAAAAGTACACCAGAATTGTTTGAATGCAACCTGAGAGTCGTTTTACAACTTGTGGGATTGCTTGGAAAAACCACTATAAGTCCTAAGTGACAAGTGTCACAGGTTGTTGAGGTGTAGCAAGAAAGAACAGGCACGTCCATAGAAATGCCAGGCAGGCAGCTCTCACAAGGTGGCGTCAACATTGTGAAGCCGTCACAATGAACGTACCAGTTGTCTAAGGCCTATTCCTTAATTTCTCCGGTTCATAAATTCAACAATTAGTATATTTAGAGATACACAATTAGTCGATATATTCTAACTGTACTCATAAGACAACGTTTATTTATCTACAACAAGCAAACAAACCTAGGAGAATCAGAATGCTCCTATTCGGAAGATCGCTGAATTCTCTTCAAACTGGAAATGCTACATGGAAAGGCTTAACAGTAAACAGCTACCACTGAGTGAGCGTCTGTGAAGTGCCAGCATCATACTAGGTCCTCAGTCTCCCACTTAATCCTCATATTCTCTCATTTAGGTCTCATAATCATCTTATGAGGTAGGCATTATTTGTCCCATTTTATGGACAGGGAAACAGAAAGAGTTAAGTGACCTGAGGCTACATAGCTAATAAGAGAACTGGGAGCAGAACCACATCTGCCTGACTTTAAAGCCCATACTCTTCCCCAGTACCACATACAACTCTCCCAAACAGAAGTCCAAAGTGGCCTGGTGAATTAGATAGGCGACCTTAACAAGAGCTATTAAGCCATCCATCACCACTGTGGGCCTATACTCACCGGGGGGGATCAAAACACCACCCATTCATTGCTCAATGCATCCCCTGCCCCGAACACGAAGAAAGAAACGCTACCACCTCTCACTCTCTGGGTTTCTACTTTACAGAGGGCATACCCCACTCCACTGCTCAGTTAGCACAGTCTTTCCTCAGAAGACTATACAACTTTTTTTTAAAGGAGGACAGCCTGATCTAACAATAAAAATGTAAGATCCAGGTAATTGACATCAAACATGTATGTGAAATATATAACAATGCTATCTGCCCCAACTTCCTAAAAATACTGGACTAGAGATTGTGGGTGAGGAGCAAACATTCTTCACAATGCCAAAGCAGCAGGTATATTCCACTTTAATCCCAGGACATAATGAAATAAAAAGCTTAGATGAAATTATCATTTCTTTTTGTTAAAAGAGGCTGAAGAGTCTAAGGAAGACAATTATTTTACAGCTCAGAATAAATCCCAACAATTTTCCAACTCAATGTATTTATCACACCAATGGTTTCAAATTTCTACCAGTCAAAACAAAATGAGTTCTGGTAATGGCATTGCTGATGCTTTGCACCGTTCATCATACCCAACTCAAAGGCTACAAAGTTTAAAATTTTTGTTTTGACAGTTATAAAAACATACAGCAGGAACATTTGTACAGTTACGGGTCTTAATCTGCACAAGTGGCACGACTGATAGTACTCATTCCAGAGGAGGCACCCCAGAGATTAAATTCTGGTATTAATCAACATATAAAAACAAACTATACGACTCCAACACGGTTAAGCATGATGTCAAATGCTTTCTGGTCTCTGAAGGAATACCTTCAATCAACAGAAATCATAACATTACTTCTAGCATTAAGGACCATAAACTGGCCACAAAACCTTTGGAATCACATCTGAATGGCTTCATAACAGTATCTACCATTAATTAAGTAAAGTCCACTATATGCCAAGTGATCTACATATACTATCTACATATACTACATAACAGTATCGACCATTAATTAAGTAAAGTCCACTATACGCCAAGTGATCTACATATACTATCCCACGTTAACAGTCAGCTTTACTTTTACAACCATTCTGGAAGATAATTTGGCAATAGTTATTAAAAGCCCTTTAAAAGACCTGGCGATTCCCTGAGAATTTATCCTGAGAAAATGATCAGAAATGAAGACAAACCCTTAAGTACACAGGTATCCATGGAAATGTTACTTGTAACTGCTTCCAATTTTCCCAAATTCAAATACCTAGCAATATGAAAATTGTTAAATAATTCTAGTATATCTACAGGATGGTATATCATGTGGCCATTAAAATTATAAATGTGAAGAATTTATAATATACGGAAGAATGCTGACAATGTAGTATTGATTGAGGAAAGATATGAAATTGTTTATACATTCAGACCATCACATTTAAAAGATATATTTAAACTATAAATAGGAAAAAAACTAAAGAAAATACACTAAAAAGTGAACTGCAGTTATCTCTGGGTTATGAGGGAATAAGTAATTATGTTCTTCTTCATCTTTTTCTTTATGTTACAAGTTTTTAATAATAGATACATAGTATTTATCAGAAAAAAAGTACATGAAAATTATCTGAGAAAATAAACATACCGAAAACAGCTATAATAGAAAATTTCAGTTTCCACTGGTTTAAAATAGTGTTTTACAAACCACAAATCATGCTCTGTGCAGAGCTACATTTCCAGGATCATACAATTACTGCTATTATTTAGCATTTAAATATGTCTTTCATTTGAGAGTCCTTACATATTCTGTACCCTTTTTTTACCACATGCCACCTACAGGGGTAAATTATAACAATGTTTCAATAATACGAAGACCTTAAAGTGAAGCTAAGTTCTGATAATTGTTTGAAGTTTGCCCAGCCAAGTCTGCATGGAAGCATCAAACAGCCATGACTGGCTTCCCAGCCTGCACTTGTATTAAGAGATGGAACACACCCAGCTTTAATCACATGTACAAGTAGAGATGGTTTCTATTCTAAATTTGTTATCATCGCATTATAACTACTATAATCAGACCAGAGCTGTTAAAAATGAACACCTTTTCAAAGTGTATGCTTATGTACAATTGGTGCTGAAGTGAAAGGCTGAATTCCAAACCAGTGACCCTCAACGATTCTTTAAGAATGTTAACAAGAAAATAGAAAATATTAGAATTTCCATTTCCATTTATTTTTATCCTTCCTTCTATTCTGTGCCTGTTTATAAGGTACATACTACTTCATGTATATAATGTAGTTGATGCTTATAGTTATTATATACATGTAATATACAGACATATATAATACACATATTAGTTCATGGATGTAATTTATTTTATATAAATCACAAAGATGCATGTTCCAAAACATTTTACTCAGAGGGACACATGACTGAAAAGGTTTGGGGACCAGTGGTCTGGACACGTAGTGACAGGAAAAAATAGCCAAGAACATAAGAAAAAATATTCCCTTTAGAAATGGAGGTGAAGAATGATACTAGAGAAGATAAGTAAGATGAGTGAGGTAAAGAGAGCAGAAGAACTGTGCAGGGGAGGAAGGGAAGGTGAGTAATACAGAACTCTAGGAGGTAAAAGTGCGGGGACCTCATGCGAGCGAAGATGCCATATTTGTGGGTAAAAACTATAATGATGTTTACTATTATGATTTGGTGAAAGGAAATGACTCAAATGTCTAGGGTGGATCCTGTTCCTGCCTGATGGGCGAGCAACTGAAAGATGAAAGATGACCAACCGACCACCAGACATCTTAAAATAGATACTGTGTTAGGTTACAATGGAGCCAACAAAACAACTTGAAAACTAGGAGCTGTTTACAGCTATGTAATACAGGCTTAAGGCTAGTTGGAGCCCAGGTTTCCATATACTAATTTGGCCTGGGATGCAAGTAAATGCCAAAATGTTGACCAAAGGAATAAGAATTTGGAGTTGCCCTAGCTGTTTAATTAGTAAAATATTCCTGACATTTTGAGCCGGCAGAGGACAGTGCTTGCTTTGACCATACAATTAATTGTTTTTCAATGAGATACCCTCTTTAATTTTTTTAAATTTCTTGTTATGGCCATCTCAAAAAGCGAAGGAACACAATCTCAATCTGTCTTCTCTCAAGCCCTAATAACAACAAAATCAATTTACATTTTAACTTTTTATTTCCCCTATCAACTGGTAATTATAAACAGGGTTACTATAACAGCCAGAGGGAAGTGGCAATGGAAAAAGTCACCTTCAAAAATTTAAGAGTTGATTTTTACTCCTTACTTAAATTGTTCTTTTCTAGCTCTCCACTTGAGGGATTCATTGACAAGAATCGGTTCCTGAGTTTTTGTGGATTAGCTTTTTGTAGAAGTTGCAAAAAATCCCTTTTACCAATTTCTTTGTAGTTTCTGCCAGACTGTAACTGAGTTACACCTTGTGCCCTGAAATAAATGCTTTGTGGTTATTCAGCTTTATGCCAAAGTTCTAAAGTTCACAGTGTAAATCACACTCCATTCTGAAAAAAATATTGACCCATTTGTTTACCATAACGCAGGGCAGAACAAGCTGTGGTTGGGCAACAGTTTTTGGAACTATTTCATAACTGCAGTAGGAAATCAAGATTTACATTCTGGGGCCTTAAAGGACTTCTATAAGTTTCTTAATATTTAGACTATGTCCTCCAAGGTCCGCTTAATCAAGTCAGGATCTAAATGTTATAGTGTGAAGGCCACGGTGTTATTGTCACCAACTCTGGTGGCACCCCAAAGCATTTTGAGAATAAATTACGCTGCTTATTTAAAATGTAAGAGCAGCTTAACTTCTACCTAGCAAGGGAGGGAAATGAAACAAGCAAATCACACTGAGAAGATACTAGGCCATTTTAAAGCGAGTATCCTCACCTCATAAAGCACTGAGCTTTGAAATGACCCAAACTCTGAATTGTGACCTGAAAGAAAGAGGGATTTTGCCCTGATACCAGAGGAAAAAAAACATAGAAATAGTCTGAGTTGCACTAATAACTGCTTAAAAAAAAAAAAAAACTTTAACCAGAAACCAACGTGGTAAGGGAAAGGGAAAAAGAGCATTTCCAAAGGCCTCAAAACAAGGTAGTGCCAGTCCCAAACTTTTCCCTTCGCTTAAGAGTGCAAATCTGTACATTTAAAGGTAAATTATGTTACTTAAACAGGAACCCTCTCCAAAAAAGCAGATCAACATCCTCCAGTGATTGAAACTGGTATTTCTGGTTGGGGAAGCAGGATGTATGAACTCTTGCAAACCTAGGGCTTCTTCTTAGGTCCACAAAGACATCCCAGACTGGGTATGTTAAGGGAGAAGGGGCCAAAGAGCCAGAAGGTGGGGCGGTCAGTCCCCGCGCCCCTCAGGCTGCAGTGGGTGCGTCTGCGGTCAGGTTCTCCGCTCCCTCCCCTCTTACACCACCCCAAGCTCGGAGTGTGTGGGGGCAGCTACCGATCCCAGCTCCCTCCCGGAAGTGGGGGCGAGCTGGGAATGGCCATCCTGCTCCCTCCACCCCCAATTCTTCACCAGAAGCAAAGGGAGAGCGTGAGGCCCCGAGGCGGGAGGGCCAGCTCCGGAGGGAGGCCCCGCTCCCAGCCCGGCGTACCTGGCTCTCGGCTGCGGGGATGCCGGACTCCAGCTCGCACAGCGCGCGGAAGTTGTGCAGCTCAAAGTCGGCGTCGACCTGAAGGGAAAAGGTCACCTCGGAGAGGTCCCTCCGCACACAGTACACGGTGAGCAGCATGGCCCGGGCCCGACCCAGCTCGGCTCGGCCCGGCCTCGGTGCAGGGCTGCGGGTGGCGGCGGCGGGTGGGGGGCCCTTGCTGGTGCCGCGAGCGGTCGGCGCGGGCTGCTTGCTCGCCCGCTCGCTCCTTCCCTCCCTCACACACGCTCAGTGACTCACTCCCGCCCGCCCTCACTAGCGAGCACTGCCGCCGCCACTCGCCTGCGATTCCGTCTGCTGCCTGCCGTCCTGCCTCCCACTGCTGCCGCCAAGCTCGCCAGCCTCCTAGCGCCCCGCCCCGCCGCAACGCGGCTGCCGTAAAGCCCGCCTTGACCTCTCCGCCTTCGCGACGCGGCCGGGGAGGGAGGCGGGAATCCAGAAAAGTGTGGGATGGGGCGGACGGGGGAGGGGAGGGGAGGAGGAGGAAGGGCGAGTGAAGAGGAGGGAGGAGGAGAGCAAAGAGAGGAAGGATGTATTGATTGATTCGTTTAATAACAAGTCTGTGGAGGATTCCGCAATGTCATTTATTCCTCCAGCAGGCGTTTATTAAGCGCCTACCACGCGGACACAAAGATGCATGAAAATACAGGTCTTTGCCCTTAAGAAACTCTAAAGCTAGGACAGCAGACTGAGATCTAAGTGCATAGTTCTAAAACGTATTTTCTGAAGTAGAGGTTGAGGTTCAGAGAGATTAATTTACTTGCTGTCCCGATGTTTTGGGGTGAAAACCAAATTCATTACCCTGCCTAGTTTATAGAACCCCACTCACTCTGGCCCCTGTCTTTCTCTCTCTCCAGCCCTGCCTCCTGAGCCCTTCCTACTTATACTCTGCCCTCCCAGCCACATTGTGACTTTGATTTCCTCCAAGGCTCTATTCTCCTGCCTTGTAAATAGTTTTTGCTCTACTTGGGCTCTTTCCTAGCCCTGGCATACTCCAGCACCTAGTGCAGGGCCTTTATTGGACTTAGGATCCACTGGATAAAATATTTGCTACTTTAATGGCTTAAGGTCACATAGCTGATGAGTGATAGAGGCCCAGAACATGAGGATGAGTTGGAAGAAGAAGATAAAATGGATACAAGATTGGCATCTCCCTATATACCCGACTCCCCATCCATGGAAGAGGGAGGGGCCTCTCTTCTACTGTAATGGAAGGGAAAGGGGAAACAGGATGGCTATGGAGGCAGGTAAGTAGGTAGGGGTGGTGGCCAGAAAGTGAGAGAATAACCAGCTGAAGACTTTTCTCTGTAAAGGAGGAGGAAAGGTAATCTGTGGAGAATGAAGAGAGAAGGTAGAGGAGGGGCAGGGGTCGAGAAACATAGTTGTATCAGCTCAAGAAAGCCTAAATATCAAGGCTTAAGTAAGGGTTCATTTTTCTCACAGGATAGGAAACCTGGAGGTCGACAGCTGCATTGGTTCAGTGACTCAATGATATCAGAGCCAATATTTCTGCCAATCTTTCAGCCTTTCCCTGAGGGTCACAGTATGACTGGCTGCCTCTATTCCATGCATCATTTTCTTGTTCAAGGCAAGAGCTTGCCCAGAAGAGCCCCAGTACATTTCTACTTACATCTCACTGGCCAGAACTGTCATATAGATGCAAGAAAGGCTAGGAAAGTGAGTATTTAGCTTCTGTCACCTCTTAAAAAGATACGATCAGTGGAAAGGGGAATAGAAATGGGTGTTAGGTGAGAAATACATGGTGGCTACTACAGCAGAAAAGATTTGAAATAACCATTGCCAAGGTGAAGCAAGTTCGGTAAACAAATGATGTAGGATTGCTATGATGTAGGTGGTGTCAAGGATTCTGTTGAAGTTGGAATAATGAATTGATTAATTTTTCTGTGTTACATTTCCTTTCTAGTAGTGCTCAGGTGTAACATTTTATTTTCCAAAGATGGACATGACAGTATCTCTCATCTTGTATTTTCTTCTTATGATGTGATCATCTTATATTTTCTTCTTACATGAAAAGATGCCCAATCATTAGCCATCAGAGAAGTGTGATTTATATCTCAATAAATCTATTTAAAAAATTTTAAAGTTTACGCTGACTGCTAAGTGTAGAATAGGTTTTATTGGGAGCAAAAAGGGTAACAGGAAAATGTTTAGGGGCTACAACAGGAGTCTAGATGAGAGAAACGATGGACTAGAGAAGTAGCAGTTGAGACTGAGAGCATCAGGTGCATTGGAGAGATATTCTAAAGAGTCAACAGCACTTACCAATAGATTGGACTTGGAGAATGAGTTAAGAGAAAAGAAACTCAAGGAACAATATACACTCGACACATTCCAGTAACCAATGTGTATTATGTCTCTCTGTTGCACCAGGAATCAGACCCAAAGTCCTAATTCTAGGAAGGAGGGGGGTCTTCTACAACACCCTCCCACATAGATCCACCAAACTGTTGGCAGAGCACTCTGCCAACAACTCTGTTCACTAGCCCAATCTGCCTGAACTACTCATTCCCTACCCTCCTGCTTCTCTTAAGAGAATCACTTCTGGAGCAGAGAATTCCCACAGTTTTCACCAACCAGCCCTTTTCCTCTCTGCCGTCACACCTTTTGGACTCTGCACAGTTGCCTTGGGATCTGGCTCACAGTGTGGACTCCAACTTCTCTCTCGTCACTCTGAGATAGACTTTGCACCTCTATTGCTCGCGACTGCGAATGGCTTGAGACATTTCCAGTACTTAATTCTAAATCAGGATAGGGTGGGGTGGATCTTGAGAGAAGGCCTCGACCCGCAGGGCTACCCAAAAGAATGAGTCCGTGTATTGATTATTGCTGGGTGTCAAGAATCTTGCCAATGATTGCTAATATTCATTGAATACTCACTTTGTGCCAGACACTCTTCTAAATATTTTATGTGTACTGAATCATTTCATCCTCACAAAAATGCTATGAGGTATTATCTCCACTTTACAGATGAAGAAACTGAGGCATAGCAGTGTGACTGAGGACACACAAGTAATAAATGGCAGCTTCGGGATTCAAACGAGGCAATGTGACTCAAGTCTATAGTTTAATCACTATTTTACACTGCTACATGTCAGACCTCATTTCATCCTTTTAAAAGACCTCAGAGATAGAAACTATTAGTATTCATTCCCATTTCATGGATAAGGAAACTGAGGTATGGGGGTTTTAATTAACTTGCCCAAATTCATACAGCTAGTGAGTGGCAGTTTCTCCAAACTAGAATTTTATGATTGAAAACATTTATTTCCAGCCTTTAACTAGAACACAAATGCCCTACCTGCACGTTATTTGCGAAGACACCTCGATGTGTTCTAAGACCCTGTCGTCACCACGTGGCCACTATGAGCAAAATATCTGTCTACCTCTAGGTTATTGCCTAATTCTTTTCTACCAGAAAGAACAAATCAGTAAAGGGATCTACCTTGGTTGGTTATAAAAACTTCTACAATAAAAACCACATCCCTCAAAACACTAAGGTACTTGTTTGATATTTGTGACCTGTTTTTTTCTTTTTTTCTTTAGGCATGTATATGTTCTTCAAATTTTCCCCTCATCATCCATTCTTGGTTGCTCAAAGAAGCCTATCACACCTTATTGTTTCTGGCACATCAACCGATAGCAGATAGTGCTCCATCTGACTCATTTTACCTGAACACAAAAACTCTTTTCATTCGGTTTCTTATTTCTTAGGCTAGGATCATGTGCATATGTATAATGCAATGCCTCCTCCCTTTCCTGCTTATCTTTCCTAAAATCTGAGAGTGTTTTTTTTTAGTCCCATTATATTCTAGGTCAATTCTTCCTCTTCATTTCCAATGTACCTTGTACCCATTGGGTTATCAAAACATTTTAGGTAATTATAGCTATAATTTTAAGAGCCATAATTTGCCTGCTGAGAAACTTGGAGGTAGAGATCATTATGTACAGGAAGTCCTCACTTAATGTCATCAATAGGTTCTTGGAAACTGTGACTTTAAATGAAATGAGATATAATGAAACCAATTTTACTATGGGCTTATTGATATAAACAAGAGTTAAGTCCCTATGGTATATTTCTGGTCACGAAAACATCATCAAACATCTAAATAAAGACCTGAAACACTTCTAATATTAAACATTAAAATAAATGTGAGCTATACATATATTTAAGAAAGATGAACAAAAACAAGTAAGAGAATCATTTTCCAACTCTCGTATTCCAGTTCAGGATCATGGGTGGCTGGAGCCTGCAGCGGACAGCTCAGGTGCAAGGCAGGATCCTACCCTGGACAGGGTGCACTCGCACACACAGCCACACTCACTCGGGACAATTTAGATGTGCCAATTCACTTCGCATGCACGTCTTTGGGATGTGGGAGGAAACTGGAGTATCCAGAGAAAACACATGCAGCCATGTGAGAAGGTGCAAGCTCCACACAGACAGTGGCCCCAGGCAGGGATCAAATTTTTTTTCTCATCAATGTTATAATGAAACGATGTTCTTTGAGGACCTGATGTACTTTGATTACCAGAATCCGACCTGGGTGAAACTACAAAATAGGCTAAAGTTTGTCCTTGGCAAGCTCAACTTTATGCTTCTTCCTTGGCTCCAGAACCTTCTCTCCACCTGTTTTTCTTAGTTCTCATGTGCTCTTCCTTTCCTTCCTTGCCTTTTCAAAACCTGCTCCCAAGAAAGGATCTGTACTAATTCACACTAAGGTACTAATGACTGCTGAAACTCAATATTCTCTCTCTTAGGGTATTTGCATTTTAATAGGGGTTAAAGGATTAATCATCAGTTATAGAGTTCTAGGCCTAAGGGAACTTGGTGGGGAAGGTAAAATTTCCCAAGAAACTTCTGGATTGACATAAGCCTACTTCACCTACTCTGTTGACATCCCAGCAGGGCTTTATTGATCTGTCCTTGAGATATACCTGTTAAACACCTACCTTGGTAATTAAGTTGTTCTTTTCTATTCTTTCTCTTCAAGAAACTTCTGGTTTTCCATGGAAAAATTGAATGTCTTTCTTCTTGGAATTCCGCATCACAGTGTGCAGAAATCTCAGTCAAGGCTAAGAGTATAGAGTCAGCTTTTAAGATACAAAGTGGGTGCAAAGCATTCTGAGAGTGGATGCTGCCAATGTCAAAATCGTTATAATATTGTGGATATGGTCAAAGTCTTTTAAAGCCACTTGAAACAACTTTGTCCCACTCACCATAATCAGCATTAGAACAATATTGGACATGGACTATTCATTTCATCAAGAAACAATCGTCAACACCTACTGCATGCCAGACATTGTTCTAGGTACCAGTGGTACAGCAGGCAACAGGACAAAGGGCCTAGCCCTATGGAGCTTACATTCTAGTAGTGGGTGGTAGACAAAGAACATACAAAATGTATCCGGTGTTGATAAATCAAGCAGTGGATAGGGAGTGTTGGGAAGAGGGATGGGGAATTGGGGCATGCAGTGGTTGCTACTTTACACGGGGTGGTCAGGGAAAGTCTGTCTTATAAGGTGATATCTGAGCAGATGAATGAAGGCGTGAGTCATGTGAACATCAGAGGAGAAGACGCAGCACAGGTAATGGCAGGTGCAAAGAACTAAATATGAAGCATGCTTGCCCTGTTTAAGAAATAGCATAAAGAATAGCACTTCTGGCAATCAATGAATGAGAGTGGATAGGAGCCCACAGGACTAGATTATGTGAAAAGTGATTATAAGGATCTTGGCTTTTACTGACTGAAATAGGAAGCCACTGGAGGGTGTTGAGCAGAGAAGGGACACGATGGGACATGCATGTTAAAAGATCTGTATGGCCGATTTGTGGAGGAAGGCAAGAGTGGACTAATTAGATGGTGATTGCAATGACGGAGGTGGACGATCACGGGAGTTGTGACCAGGGTGGCAGCTGTGCAGTAGTGAGAAGTGGTCAGATCCTGAACTTATTTTGAAGGTAGACCCAATAGGATATGGGGTGTGAAAGAAAGGAATCAAGGATGGGTACAAGGTAACGCCAATACTCCATAGTATACATAGTACTTTAAACTCCTCCGCTTTCTAGAGGGAAATTGACTAGAATGAAAGGTTGGTATGGCCAACAACCTCCTGGGCAGTTTTAAAAAAGAGCTAGGCCATCTTAGTTATCTCAAATCTTTCATACTCGATGTTTTCTTGGACGTCTTCGGGGTCCACACACATCCTGGTGTGCACATTGGGACCTAGATTTCATGAACTGATATGAACATGACTAGACTCTGCCCCCTCACTCATGAGAAGCTGAATTAGTTCTCAATGGAAGTTCTATCTTTCCAATAACTACTTCAGCAAGACCGTCCCCCTACATCCCCCCAAATAACTCGTTGCCCCAAATACAGTATCGCTCTTCAAGAAAGCGCTGAATATACTGCCTAATTCAGTGTCCTTAATACCCTTAATTTCCATCCTTTATTTGTCACGACTCTTCCTGTCACCTGAATTTGCTGGTGTTGAACCGGTCGGTCAGAACTTTGTTCTGGGAGGTAGATTTCGGCACGTGACGAGTCTTATTCTCAGGAAATGCTCCTGCACGACTAATTAGCCTCACGAACACAATTTAGCACCATTTTATCGGTTCACTACAGCCGGGACAGAAAGGGCTCAGCTGTCCGTTTCATCTCTCTTTGGTCACGGCAACCAACGCCAGGACTTCCTGCGGGGCGGGGGCAGAAGCCCCATAAAGCACTCTTTGGTTCGGGTCACCACGACCGACAGGTGTCTGAGAACCTTGTGAAAACGCGCGTGCGCCGCATCACGCGACCACGGCGTAATCTCCCAGTGGGCAGTGACGCATGACCACGTGACGCAGCCGGCCAATGCCTGGCGTCCGCGCTTTGGGCTCCTGGTTGCTAGGCGACTCCAGCCCGGCTGGGCTTCAGCCTCTTTCTATCCTTGAAGGTAGCGGTGTAAACTTCAGATCCAGCCCATGCTATTGGATGTGCCAGTGCCTCCGAGGGCTTTTAGAGGCTGCTGCTTTCTCTGTGGCGGAAGCCCTGGTGGCAGCCCCCACCCCTTTGCGACTTCGAGGCTTGGGCTCCGGCCCCGGGCCGGCTCCTGTTCCTCCCGGACCTACTTGGCGGCTGGGGTGCCGCAGGGCCGCGCTGGTTAGCCTGGTCCACTTACGAGTTCCCTACCTTGGCCACCGCAGCTCGACAGAACCGGCTCAGACTGTAGTTTGGGCAGAGGTGTGACTGAAGCGGTGGCAGGGCGAGAAATTAGTGCCTGGTAGAAGTCGCAGGCGTGGCTTCCTGCAGCTTCCTTGCGGTTTCCGTAAAGAATTGGGATTGTCGCTTTGGCCAGAGAAGGGAAATGGGCAAAAGGGATTCTGTGTAGTATGCTTCTTTCCTGAAACGATTGTCTCTTGAATAGTAAACTGAAGGATAACAGATTTCAATTTAAAAAAAAAAAAAAAAGGAAAGAAAATTTATTCTGAGAAGTGAAAAGAGTCAAATACATTTTTTCCCCCTAAAGTTTATAAATTTGACTATTTTTAAAAAAGGCTTGGCTTTGGGATTTCTAATAACAGTGACAATCACTGTTACGGTTCAGCATTTTCGATCCAGAAAAACTTGCTGTGTGCCTGGGACTTGCATGTAGTCCACTGTTTAAATTTGGATTGCATTTCACTTATTTAATTCTGTTCATCAGCTATGTGAAATAAGGTAAGCAGGTTTCACTACCCTTTTTTTCATGCATAAGGAAACATCAGAAAATTATTTCCCAGACATCGGTGCTTCTCAAGCTTGAATGTGTATAGAGCAATCACTTGAGGATCTTGTTAAAATGCGTTTTAAGAATTTTTAGGTCTGGAGCAGGGCCCGAGAGTTTCTGCATATCCAACAAGCTCCCAGGTGCGCATAATGCAGTTGGCTTGATGCATACATGGAATAGTAATAGCCCTAGGTGATTGCTGTTCCTACTAAATAACACACTGCCTCCTTTCCATATTTTGCCAAAACAGCAATTTCTTAGCATCTGTGAACTTTCAGTTACATGTGAAGGAAAGTCATTGGATGGAAATGACAAATAGCGAAAAGCAGGGAGTCCACATAGAATTTCTATTCAGGACTCATTTTGGATTATTTTGTTAGTTTGATCATCTGAGAATTCACAATATTTGAAATAATGGACTTAAAACTATCAACCTTCTGTTGTTAAATGGTTTTGAATAGAGAAGATGCATTTTCTTCTGACATTGAAGGATGTACTTAATTCAGAGGACCTGCTGATCCGGAGCTGACTCCCACTGACACACCAAGCATCTCCAGGCTGTTTCTTTTAAAAGTTTCTTCAGTGAGAACAGACATGCCGTTCTAAACACAGAGACTAAGCAGTGAAAACTAGCCAATTTATGCTCTATTAACAAGAGAAGAAATTTTAAATGATGTATGAAAAATTAGATATCTAGGAATCCAGCACAATGATTTATAGAAATTGATTTCATATATATATAAATTAATGAAGTAACTGTATTATCATTCATGAGAGATTCGAATGTCCCAAGTAGGCTCTTTGACTTGGGTATAGTCTTGTGGTTTTCTTAATATTTCTTGTACTTGGGGTTCAATGAGCTGCCTGGATGTATGAGTTTTGTTTTCATTAAATTTGGAAAAATTTCGGCCAGTCTTTCTTCAAATGCATTTCTGTCTACCTCTCTCCTTTGAGATCTCCAAGTACACATGTATTAGGCTGCTTAAAGTTGTCCCATAACTCAATGATACTCTGTCCTTTTAAAAAACTTTTTTTTTCTCACTAATTTTAAATGTTCAATTGCTATGTCTTAAAGTTTACTAATCTTTTAGGGGGCAATATTTAATCTACCACTAATCCTCTCCAGTATGATTTTAATCTCAGAATCGTAGTTTTCCAAAGCATGAAGACTAAGGTGCCGTGTTCAGTTGGGGGAGGCCTATCTACATTGTGCTAAAGCTCTGTGCTTCAGCATTTTTAGTGGCAACTTGGATGAAGTCAGAAGAGCAGGTTTGTCAGGTGTTCAGTTGACACGGCATCAGGAGATAGCACTAATAATTCAGCTGACAGGAACAAGATTAAAAGAGATCTAGACAGGTTAGAATAATGGATCAGAATTAACAAAATGAAATACAGCGTCCATAGTTAAGTTTAAGCAATTAGCTGCACCAGGTGAGGGAGACTTGAGTTCATGCCTAAAAAATGAAAGCAGTGATTTGGTTAGTTGTGCACTCACTATAAATTGCTAGCATATTTGTTAGAAAAAAAATCTTGTTGCTTTATGTTGCACATATGAAGTGGTCATATCTAAAATAAAGGAGATAATTATCCCCCCGCTAAAATTGTAGTCTCACATCTAAACGTTCAATTATAATCTTTTTTTGTATTTCCCATAACTTAACATTTTGGACATATGGAACATAGTTATAATAACAGTTTTAATGTCTTCGCTGCTAATTCTAACATTTGTGTCATTTCTGAGTCAGTTCTTACTGACCTGTCTTATTATGATCACCTTGTCCTGTCTCTTTGCATGCCTGGTAAGTTTTGACTGTATGCCAGATCTTGTGAATTTTACCTTGTTTAGTGCTGGATGTTTTTGTATTCCTATAAATCTTGAGTGTGTTCTGGCATGCAGTTAAGGTACTTGTAAATAGTTTGATTCTTTTGGGTCTCGCTTTTAAGATTTGTTAGGACCAGAGCATTTCCAACTCTAGGGCCGATTATTCTCCCTGAGGCAAGACCTCCACGAGTACTATTCCCAGTGTCCCACAAATTATGAAATTTTCTATTCTGGCCATGGGAATAGGCTCTGTTCCCAGCCCAGTGCGTGTGTGCATCAAGCACCGTCCACTCTAATCCTTTCAAGTGGTTCTTTCCCCAGCCTCGGTAGTTTTCTTACACGCATGTTAAGCAATATTTTGCTGAATGCTGGAAGGGGTCCCTCTACAGGTCTCTGGGGTCCTCTCTCTCCCTGGACCACTCTCTTCTGTCTGATACTCTGTCCCGTGACCTCCAGCTGCCTTGGTCTCCTGGGACTGTCAGCTGTCTCAACTCACAGACTCCACTCAGTTTCTTTCCCTCCCTCAGTTTCCTTCCCTGCACCGTAGCCTGGAAACTCATGGCAGTAAACCAAGGCAGTAATAGGGTTCTCCTGGTTCGCTGTTCTGATCTTTTCTCAGGGGTCACTGTCCTCGATGGTCCGATGTCACTGTGTTAAACACCCATTTTTTCATATTTTTTGTCCCTCTTTTGGTTGTTTTAGTGGGAAAGTAAATCTGGTCCCTGTTTCTCTATCCTGACTTGTAGAAGCGGAAGTCGAAATACCACTTACCATTCAAAACCGTTGAATATAGAAACTAAGTTCGGTTGCATACTATTGAACTTGATATTGAAATCCAATTTACTCCCAGAGAAGACAGCTATTATCTTATATGTATATCCTTACAGTTTTAACCGATAAATAGCCTGGCACTTGGCTGACACCGAAGCTGAAGTGGATGAATAAACTATTTTGAGCAAACAGCTGTCGATCAGCTTATGGTGTTTTCTTCCAACATTTGTTGATGGGCTTTTGCAATTTTCTTCTTGTCTGCCAGTAGCAAATGAAAGCTAGGCAAAATGGAAATTTCTGAAACTTGTTATTCATGATTATAATTATCCACAAAAATGTACCCTTTAAAAAAAAAAAGCTTGTTTACAGGAATGAGGGGACTTTTGGGGATGATGGAAATGTTCTAAAACTGGGTTATGGTGATGGCTGCACAAGTTTACAAGAAAAAATCATTGAATTGCACACTTAAAATAGGTAAATTTTGTGGTATATAATAGAATATATAGATGTCAAATTACAATGTAAACCCCAAAAATATATAATTGTATTAATCGATGTTACCCCAATAAACTTAAAAAAAAAAATAATAAATAGAAAAAAATTTTATGGTATATAAAGTAAAGCAGATTTTTAGAAAAGCTTATCTTAAAGCACCTAAGTAAAGCAGATTTTTAGAACAACTTATCTTAAAGATTTCCAAGACATTTTAAGGTGAAAAAGGAAGTTGCCGACCACTTTCTACAGGCTAACCGAAGCTTTGATTTTTTTCAAAAACCTTATATACACTGAAATATAACCTTGATTTGATAGGTATAGACTACAGTAGACTTTCACTTTGTCCAACAAAGTAATCAGAAAAAATTAAAGATCTTAAAAGGAAGATTAAAAATTGGCGATACCAATGGAAAAAAGGTCTATTTGACCCATCCAGAAGGCAGTGGACAGGATGTTAGATTAGAAATCAGAAAGCCTGAATTCTAGTTCTGTTCTCTGAACTCTGAGCCGAGACAAATTACTTAGCTGCTGGCTTTCATTCCGGAAACCGGGTTTGAGTAATGAAGTGAATATTTGAAGCCTGGATCTAAAACTTCAGTGTCAAGAGTGGAGCTCTGAAGCAATTTTGAGAGCAGCTCTGGGAATTATGTCAATACAGGGGAATCCTTTTATCCTCTTAGCTATGCAAGAAATGACACTCCCTCCTTCCCAACCAGTCTGACTGAAACCTCTGACAGGTAAGACCATCTCCAACTCTGGATGCTGGGGAGGAAGTTGCCATGCAATGTACTGTGACATCACTGGCTTGGCACTTCAGTTTCTTTATCAAATATAAATACTATATGTTCTTTATTTTATAGGATAATTAGAAGGACAAATGAGATATAATGAGATATATATTGTGTTGAATTCAGAAGGAAATCGGGATGTAAATGCACGTTATTAAAACAACAAATACTTTGTCGTACCACCGATTTTATTATCCTACAGGAAACGTTGTCTCAGACCTGTTTTATTTGCGAGCTCTAGCTGTACTTCAAGCATCCATTCTTTCCCTTTCAAACATGTGTAATGATGTTCTCCTGGTTTGAACTGCCAAGCATGAGTTGGCTTATAGATGGACTTGTCTAAACAGCATTTTCCCATGTGTCCCGTAGCTTTGCAGCAATTTAGAACCTCGGTTTTAAGCTACAGTCCCTTTAGTCATCAATTATTGACTATTCAGCTTTACTAATAACTTGAGTCAGCTCTATTTATCCAGAGTATATAGTTTATAATTAATAATAAGCCTTTGTGTTTGCCTAATGCCTTTCTCTCTGGGGACCAGGTTGTTGGTGTACTTTCAGCTGTACGTCATCCTCAGGAAGTCGGGAGACGTTAGCTCCTCCAGTCACCACTCTGCAAAGGAAGAGCTACTCAGAAGCAGTTCACTTCCTTAGAGGGGCAAAGAGGATGCCACCTCAAAGAAATGCATAGGACACTGGCTGGGGCTTGCAAAAATCTGAACATTTTCTTCAAGAAAAAAAATAAATGGTGCAAAAGTTATGTTATAACCTTAAAAACGTTATAAAGATAGCCTATTTTATAATAAAATTGTTGTGATCTCAGGATGAAATCAGACTGACTAATCTCTAAACTGCATGCCACCTGATGGATGATTGAAGGAGAGCTCTCTCTGTTTCTTGAATTCTCTTCCTTAGCTGGTCAAACAAGTTTTCGGTGCCCTCTCCTGCCTTGACTTTGAAACTGCTTAACAGTGATATTCTTTAAACTTCACTGGGTGGGTCCTTCCTTAGATAAACTCACGCTCTCACCTTCCTTTCTCATTTTGGACTAGAGAGAGACCGAGAGGGTAATTACTTGGTGTCTAGCTAAAAGCGGGCAAATTAATCAGCCTCTGAGTATCCATCCATTCGATGAGCTGAATAGAGAGACGAAACAACCAATCTCATGTTAAATAGCACATATTCTTATTTTCTGTATTAAAAAGATAACTCCACGTAAATGTGTAAAGTATTCCCTGAGGCATTGCCGAGTGTGTAAATTGATGGGTAAAATAAGTAGAAGAGTGGAGATTTAGACAAACTTTGATACAAGTGTTCTGAACATGCTAAAAAATATCTGTAAATTTCTTTGGGGCCAGGGAAACAAGGAAGGTAAAGGTAAATGTCAGGTGTCTCAGAGAGGCTGGAGCTGCTACAAGATCATTCCTGAGCATGTGCAAGCACAGACGCGTTCAAAGTGTCACCTCCTTCTGTGAGGCCCTTGCATTATGCTCTAGGCCAAAGGGAACCCACACAGACAGACAGCTGAAATGCGCATGGTGTTTTCCTCATTCTCTTAGGCTGTCACAGTTTTTTGGCTGAAATAGTAATGTCCCCAGAGCTGCTCCCTACAGCTTCCAGAAGATCTGTCCAATCATTTACTTGCTCACCAAACATTTGTTATATTACTTGTTTTTTACCAGGCACTGCACTCAGAGGCTGGCTTGAAGGACAAAGCAGATATTGGAACTTGTACAGTTTACTAGAATGGTGCTTTCGACACTTTATTCTGTCATGGGACATGCAGAAAATGATACAGTTTGTGTATCCCGCTGAGATGAAGCTGTTGGTGAGAGGAGCATAGATTTAGGGGCATCTGTACATGTTTTGGCAAAAAAAATTAATGGTATTTTCTACATATTGTATAATTATGATTTGAAAGATAAAATGAAAGTATTACAGACAAGATTAAATGTTGAGCTTATATAAAATTTCCACATATTTTCAAAATTTTAGCTTTATTCTGTGATTATAACTTTTTAATATCAGGTTTTATGCTTGAAATGGCTAATAATGTAATAATTATGTAATAATGACTAGGATTTTTTAAGGAGGATCTCTTTGAGATCTTCATAGCCATGAATAATTAGAAACTCAAATAGGTAATAAAGATTTAAAAATTTTAACATTAAAAAATTTATAAAAGTATTTAAAGAAATGTCTTATTTTTCTTTCATTAACAAGTGTACAATTGAAATTTCTCATGATAACATGAGTGGATTTTAAATCCAATCAAACTCTTTCATGTGAAGCATTTTTACATAATGACAGAGCTCTGATGTAAAGCATGTTCCTTCAGGGTTGGTATTGCCTTGGTATGAACTGGGACTCACTGTTTATATCTAGCTGGCATCTGTTCTGATTGGTCAACGTCTATGCCATCTCAGATGTTAAATATTTTTAATATCACCCTGCCCAGAAACATTGTTAAAGCAGTCACCCTGAAGTTAGCTTGGACACTGTTTGGACACCAGCCAAAAATGGACAGAAATGTCTTATACTATGTGAAGACGTAATTAGGTTAGCCACCTGGGACTGCTCTGACCAGAACCACCCGCCCTCCCCTCGCCAACCCAGTCTTCTTGCCCCTTCGCTACTGACCAGCTGCACCTGGGGTGGTTGCTCTTCCTCCTTGAGACCCTGGAACCCGTCTCCTCTAGCGGGGCCCTAGGCCCTCGTCTGTGACATGCAGCAGTGCACACCGCGGCTGGCCTCTGAAGTGGATATCCAGGCGGGAACACATGGCAATCAGCAGAGGCCTAGTTGGTGGCCCCAAGGGATCTTTATGCCGTGTCCCATAACACCAGCGTGCTATGACCACTGGTTGGGACACTCTGCAGTAGAGGACATAAAACAAGGATACCACTCCCTATTATTAATAATGTGTGGATTACAGTTCTCTTTCACAGTGGACATCATTTAATTCTCATAAGAACAACCAGTAAGGACTATCGCCCCATTTACACAGTAGGAAATAGATTCAGGGGGTGAGTTGCCCAAGTAAGGCCACACTTCCCCTGCTAGGTCCCTCAGGGATGTCCACATTGGTGAGCTGGGTTCAACATACATTATTGGAGTGACAGTTTCGCTTGAAGGTTTCGGGGGAAAATTTAAGTGGTCAATAATATATTTTTATGCTAAAATAGGTATGTGTTATGAAAGTAAATGACAGCTGCACAAATTTGTAAGATCGTACATGACACTTCAAAGAGATGTTGTGATTTATGGAGGACTCCTTCGAGCTACGTCTCTAGACTTCTCTCTTCTGCCATTGGTGAGTGAGTTACACTGATTTAACCCTTTTCTGATTCCAGATCCCATACTTATCCCAGGTAGAAAATTGTTCAGGTTTCAAGAGAGTTTCAGAGAAAGTAGTTTGAGCGCGGGCTTCAGCCGAACACTGGACCTGTACGGACAGGAGCTGGGGAGAGTGTGTTCCAGGCAGAGGATGTGGCATGAGCAAAGTTTAGGAGGCAAGAGAGTGGGGATGTGGGAAGTGGACAATGGCTGGAGGGACAAGTACCTGAAGATGCGCAATGGGAAATATGATTAGAAGATGTGGCTTCAGGAAGTGTTACCTGGCACACTTCCTGAAGCCACATCTTCAGGAAGTCTATGTGATGCTAGCAGCAAAAGCTAGAGCTGAGAAGGCTTAAACCAGGGGAGCGGCAGGGGAAAGGTGTGGAGGGCTTGCATGAAAGGAGCCATCAGGACTTTCCAAAAGATGGGGCAGAGGGCAGGATCCAAGAGGGAGGTGGCAAGTTGCCGGCTGAACTTGCAGCCCACCTGAGGTGCTGTCAAATGTGCAGGTGCGGAGTTAGCAAACAGGACCAGAGCCCAGGGCCGAGATTTGGTTTGTGAATTATCTGCCTCTAGGTGAAAACTGTCACCTTGATACTGAAAGAGACTGCCATCAGAGAAAGAGCCTCCGAGAGATAAAAGGACAGCAGAGGCACACGTGGTCACAGAGGCCATCTGAGGAGAGTGTGACGGAAGGGACTACTCAGTAGTAGCGAATGATGAAGAGAGGTCGAAGAATTGTCACCCCGTGCCTGGCACATTAGGCACTCAGATATTTGTGAGAATAAAAGAAAAACCAGAAGTAACAAAATGATAAAGTTAGGACAAGCAAAATGAAAGAAATAACGGTAGAATTTGGGCATCGAGGTGTTAAGAGAATAACTAAGAGATTGTTGTATTTGTTTCCAAAAATGGTGGGGACCCACGTCCTCCGCAGCCCCTTCCCAACACTGAACACCGTTCCTGACCACTAGGTGACCTTTCCCTGCCCTGCAGGGTGGAGGCTGGGGTGGCGTGGGATTTAACGTGTGACTTTCTTGTAAAGGTTTCAATTTAATGCGAACTCAGGCCTTTTCCATTCCATCTCGACTTCTAGAGATTAAAAAATATATAATACCACCAAGTGGCTCACGTAACTTCATTACAAATCACATCTTCTTTTTCCCCTTAAAAATAAAGAGGACCCGGGTCAGTGGACTCTCCTCCAAGTCCATTTTTAGAAAGGTTATTTAGAAAGACTCTGCTTCCTGAGAATCCCACCCAGACATTTCTTGATAACGTTATTTTTTTAAAATGCATTTGTAATTTCTCTCGCTTAGTGAAAGGTCTTTTCCCTTTAAATCTTTTGGGTTAAAAAAATATTACCCTGAATAGGAGAAGCAGCTGCCAAGGGCCTTGTGGGGGGTAGGGGGGTGAAGGAATGAGGGGGGTGGCGGGGTATAGACACACCTGGACAGTGCAGTGGGCGTGAGTGGGGAGCTCTGGGCCTGGTTCTATTAACCAAAGAAGCCAGAGACCGAAGTCCACAAGGAGGTGTAGGCAGAGAGCGGCTGTGTCCCTGGGGCCCCTCCCCTGCCCTTGATTCCCGGGACACCCCTGCCCTTTGAGCCTGGGGCTGCTCGGGCTCTGGCACATGTGCCCTGGCCGCTGCGGGGACCAGCCAGGTTGGGCAGGCTGGCAGATAGGAGTCATGCTGCGGCTGATGGCATCCCGCTGCGCCCGGGGCCCAGGGGCCTGTGGGGGCGCGCATTCTGCCACCGGGCTCTGCAACACCGGCTGCAGCTCCAGCTGTAGGGCCTCCTACGCCTCCCGGAACCAGCCCCCCAGCTCTGAGTTTGTGGCCCGGCCCGTGGGCCTCTGCTCCATGATGCGGCTGCCCGTGCAGGCCTCTCCGGAGGGGCTGGATGCTGCCTTTGTCGGGGTGCCCCTGGACATTGGGACTTCTAACCGGCCTGGGGCGAGGTAAGGCCTGAAGGACTCAGGGACACATGGCTGGACAGCTTGAGTGCCAGCGGGCACGGAAGACACACCAGTAAGCACCTTGCTCACCCGGGGTGGGGTTGGAAGCTCATGCCTGGCTCCAAAGCTCCCCCCGCCCCTCATTTGTGAGAGAGTTGATTCGCATCACTCTTCATTAAGCAGCCCTGAGGGCTCAACCATTGGTAAAGAAAGGGGGTTCCGCTGCCTGAGCCTTCTCCAATCCCTGATCCCCAGTCCTTGCTGGGATTGTGGCTGGGAGGACCCTCAGTATACAGTGACAGGGGACATTACATTTGAGAGTGGAAGAAAGCTGGCCACCCCTCCCCCAAACCTCTAGATGTCACCTGACTCAAGAATTGCTCAAATTAAGGCAATTTCCCTAAGATCAAGTTGGAGGAAGTAAAGTTCATTTTCCTAATTGTTGAGCTTTGGCTATTCTTGATTCGGCTCAGTGACATTACATTCAACTACTGGTCTGAATGATAAATGCCACCATTTATTAAATGTCCACTAAGCACAAGGCACTTTGCGTGAATGACCTCACTTAATTCTTACTACAGGGTAAGATAAATATCACTATTATTTTACAGATTAGGAAACTGAGGCTCAAGGAGCTTAAGAGATTACCTGAGGCCACTTAGTAAACTGGTGATGGGGGGGAGGCTGAGGGGGCAGCTCTTAGATCTGTGCCTTTAATCTCTTCTATGTGTAGCCTGGATCAGTGGTTCTCAACCAGGGTTATTTTGCCCCCAGGGGACATTTAGTAGTGTCCGGCATTTTTGGTTGTCATAACCTGGGGGAAGGGGTGCTACTGGCATCTAATGGGGACAGACCAGGGATGATGCTAAACATCCTACAATGCACAGGATGGCTCCCCATGACATCCAGCCCCAAATGTCACCAATGCAGTGGAGGCTGAGAAGCCCTGCCTAGACAAGACCTCTAAGCCTTTAGTGATGGCTCACAGGATGGTTCTTCTTCCAGATTTGGACCCCGACGGATCCGCGAAGAATCAGTGATGCTTCGGACAGTCAACCCTAGCACGGGGGCCCTCCCCTTCCAGTCCCTTATGGTTGCAGACCTGGGCGACATCAACATCAATCTTTACAACCTTCAGGACAGCTGCCGCCTAATTCGAGAGGCCTATCAGAAAATCGTAGCCACTGGCTGTATTCCTCTGACCTTGGGTAATGGCATCTGCAAGGGCAAGGGCAGGTCTCTGCCCTCGGGGTTGAGTAACGCTGGGCCGGAGTACAGCTACTTCTCCAGGGCAAGCCACTGTGACTGTGGAGACAGAAGGATAGAGAACATTATTAATTCATGTATTTTAACCCCTGGGGAGAGGATATTTAAATGTTGGACTAGTAGGACTGACTGGGATGGACTAGAGTGAGGCGAGTGAGGCTTTGCCTCCACGCGAAATGTAAGGGGTGCGGAGAAAGTCGACAGTAACTATTACCGATTTTCCCCTTTTGTCTCAGGTTCTGATTTGGCTCAGAACATAGTTACCGGTCCTTTCTTTAAAATTTATCATGGACTTTTTTTTTTTTTGTATTGATTTTGAGTTTTAAAACATTTTGGCGTCCCTTAAATTTGCATCATGCAAGTGCCTCCTCCTCCTCGCCTTTGTCACAGCCCTTGATCCCAGGCCTGGGGAAGGCAGCCAACAGGGGCTCAGGGTGACTTTCGAACTATTTCAAGGACATTGTCTGAATGACCGAGAGGAGACCTGCACAGCAGTTTCTTCCTCATGGTCTATAGCAACCTATCAGGTGGCTTTCCCTCCAAGCCCCCACCCCCAGCCCCCGCTCACTGCATGTCTTTCTCTTCTGGTTCACAGAGAGTCAAAATGATACAGACCTTTTTTCTAAATAGCGAATTTGTTTTTTTCCAAAGTAGAGGGCCTAGCCTGAAGAGCATAGCGGTCAGGAGTTTCTCAATGGCATGGTTTGAACCCTCAGCTCCACCTTTCACTAGCTATTTATGCTTCATTTCCTCCTCTGCAAAATGGGGATATTAAAAACAGCAACACCTACCATATTATATTGTGTGAGGAACATATAATGAAAGTGCATACGAAACGCCCAGCATTGTGCTCGGCATATTTTGAGCTTGAATGAATGTTAGCTATTATTGTTATTAATGGTTGTCGATAGCAAGACTTTTCTAGGCTGTGCTGTTCAATATGGTAGCCACTAGCCGAATGTGGCTATTTAAAATTAATTAAAAATTACTTATTATTTAAAGAATTATTAATAATTATCGATTTAAATAAAAAATGTAGTCCCTCAGTTGCATGAACCACATTTTAATAGCTACGTGTGGCTGATGGCCACCATATTGGCCAGTACATTTATAGAACATGTCTATTATTGCAGAAAGTTCTATTGACAACACAGTTTGGGGTATTTTACCTGTTGGCTGTTAATTTAGTTTCCTCTTTTAAATGACAATGTAATTGCAAACATCCGGTGCCCATTTCCTCACCACTGAATAAGATCTTATTTTAGCTGGGGTTATAGTTCTTCAGTCTAATTGAAAGGGTAGCAGAATCGGGCACATCGAAGATCGCTCTGTGTAATGCACGGCCCCCTAATCTCATCCACTTTCTAGATGTCTTCTTTTTCCTCTGTGCAGGTGGAGATCACACAATTACCTACCCTATATTGCAAGCCATGGCAAAAAAGTGAGTCTCAAAGGTCTGGGCCCAAGCAAGGTTTCAAAATTCGGGAGCTAGGGAGCTAAGTTGTTTGCTGCTAGGTGGCATCAGGTGACCTCTGCTGGCTCAGGTTGTTGGGGATGACAGGCATTACCAACTGAGTTGCTTCTGTGGGTCAAAACTAAGGTCGGGTTCCAGGTGTCTCTGTCAGTCACCAGCTGGAAGCCAAGACAATTTATTATTAACACTTCTGCACCCCGCCCCCCATCCTTGCCCTAGATCTGCTCTGGTATGCACGCTCAGCATTTGCCTCTGTTTGGGGAAGATGAGCCCCTAGTGAGATACACAACCCCGGTTAGCTTGTTTCTGTTTTGCTCAAAGGCCAAACGCAAATACTGACAGGCACGATGATGATACTTACTGAAGAGAGGCTCTCGTTTTTCCTGTAAGGGCCCCTTTTTCCCTCAGAATGAGAAACTGGCTTTCCTAGTAGTGGAACTCTACCAAGGATTGACTAAGTTTGGTTAATTAGTTTGGGAAAGAGACAGATGGGCCAAGGCGGCAGCAGCTCCAGAATTCATAGATTGGAAAGACGTGTAGGCAGAATTCTAATTTGGGGTGGGTGGGTACAAGTCTTTTTTTTGAAGCTCTGTTTGCCTAGCATGGTTTTGGATCGTATGTTTCTTTTGGGTGGCCAGCAGCGTTGATGGAGATTATGGCAAGAGAGCTGGGTCGAAGTAGCTTCTTGGCGCCACAGCTGGAGAAAGGGTGGCTCTGATTAGTTCAGCTGAGTTTATCCTTCATTGTCATCCTCCTGGCTCTCTCCATCTCTAAGTGAAGAAAATCCTGGGTGATATGTAGTGGGTGGCAGCTAAAGCACATGTCTATTTTGGGCCTGACTTCTCTGAGTTTATTGTTCTGAGATAATAAGTCATTTGAAGACAGAAACCAGTCACAAGGCCGGTAACTGATGCCAGGTCTCCCCTCCTTAGCTGTGAACTGTCATCAAGGTTTGGTAGATTGGAGGGTGGCTGTGCTCAGGTCCCATGAGGAAGCCTGGCCTCTGAGCTGCCCTGTCGTCATCAGGCATGGCCCTGTGGGGCTTCTGCACGTGGATGCTCACATGGACACAGCCGACAAGGCCCTGGGAGAGAAGATCTATCATGGGACACCCTTCCGCCGATGCGTGGACGAGGGACTCTTGGACTGTAAGCGCGTAGTGCAGATTGGCATCCGGGGCTCGTCCATGACCTTGGATCCCTACAGTTACAGCCGGAACCAGGTGACAGACCCAATGCCCCTCCCTCTGTCTCCCGCCCGCAAAGTGCCTTTCTCTCGATTGTCCACTCCATCCATGGTGGCTATGGATTCAACAGAGGTTTTAATAATCAACTTCAGAAAATGAGGACAAAAAGCTGACTTTGCGTCGAGAGGGTCACGTGGAGCAGAGAGGAGCAAGGACGGTAGCCGATGGGGTAGAGGAGGCCTCTTATCGCTGGGGTGGGGAGACGAGCAGCAACGAACCAACTCCTGGATGTTGCTGGCTTGGAAAAGAGCTGAGGAGGTTCAAACCCAAGGTGACTGGCTGCTGCCTTCTTAGTTCTCATCCTCATACTCACTAGGCCAGGTGGCTCCCAGGTATATACGTAGGACAAGACCCCCAACAGGAAGGACCCAAGTCCCCTGCTTTTAGAGCGTGCAAAGGCCAGTCTCTGGACAGAGCTGTTCGGGTGGTGCTGGCATGATCTGTCCTGAGTTTCTCACTCGGGCTTCTCTCTGATCCCAGCTCCACAGGTCACCGTGGGCTTCCTCCCTGCTTCTTTACCAGCTGCCGTTCCTACCCTCCTCCCCTGCAAAATGGGGATGACGGTTCCTTCCTCGTGAAGGCTGGCGGTCAAACGTGATGTGTACATAAAGAGCTGAGCTTGGGGCTGCCACATAGGGAACGCTGCCATGCTGAGGCCTTGCACCCCCGCTCTTCGATTCCCACCTCCTCAGGGCTTCCGGGTGGTCCTGGCTGAAGACTGCTGGATGAAGTCACTGGTCCCTCTGATGGGGGAAGTGAGGCAGCAGATGGGAGGCAGACCTGTTTACATCAGCTTTGATATTGACGGCTTGGATCCTGCCTATGCCCCAGGGACAGGGACCCCTGAAATTGCTGGTCTCACCCCTAGTCAGGTAAGGAGGCTCCACCAGTGACCGTTCCTGGGAGGGAGGATTTTTAACTCCCTACTTTTCTGGTTCTTGTAGCGAGTCTTCGGCAATCAAGGTAGGATTTTAAAAACTGAGCCCTTAAGTCTTTATACTGTCCTCAGGGCCGACTGCAGGTTTGAATATCCCCTTACTGAGAAGTGGCTGATTTTAGCAAGTGCCCTCATTTATCTGGGATTTCACTGTCCTTTATGTGATCTGTCTCTAGTCCACCTGTAGTTGGTTCATGGGGACGATATCGTACGACCCCTTCTTAAGGACACTGAACTTATCTTTTGGGGGTTAAATTTTAAAAGCGTGAAGTGTGCAGTTGGATCAACCAGCTACCAAGGTAGTTCAAGAGTTTTAGAAATACCCAAATACAGCTCCCACGGGGTACACTGAGCGTAAAGCAGGGAGGCAGAATGGGAGCGAGGTTATAACTAGGAGGTAAATCCGGGAGGTCGGGCCTTTGTTTTGTTCACTACCCTCTCCTCGGAGCCTAGAACAGTGCCTGGCATGTAGTAGGTACTCGAAGATATTTGTGAGGAAATGAATGGAGACTGCTTATTTAATTATCCCATAGCCTCTAAGAAAGGAGGATGGTCAGGACCGCCTCTTTAAAGGCATCCTGAGTTCTCGTCAGTTTTCTGAAACATAGTCCTCATCCCTCAGCTTATCGTCCTTCTGGGCTCTTCACCTGCAGAATGAAAACTCAGACAAAGCGCCTCTTCCTACCATCTCTCTCCCTGAGTGTGATGTGCTGGCCACATCTCACTACTGGTTCTCCCATCTCGCTGCCTTTCGCATGTGTCTTTCCCTCTGCCTGGGCTGCCCTTCCCCTGCTTATCTCTTTGGTCACTTTCTTGAGCCATGTCCACCTTGGGGAGGCCTTCCACCACCTCTTCCGACTGTTTCATCTGCTTACACTATTCTATGCTTGCTTTTCTTGAAGCCCTTAATTTGGCACTGAAATAATTGGTTTCCTTGTCACCATCATCAAATCACACTGTGGAGCGAGCCCTCAGGAGCAGGGGCCGAGCACTGGTTATTTGTGTCTCCATGATGCCTGCCACTGTGCCCGACGGTTTAATGTTTACTGAGGGAAAGCAACAGTTCCATGTCAAAGGTGGCCACGTGTTGGGAGAAATCCCCGGAGGCCTCTGCTGGCTGCTTTTCACTAGAAATGGTTACCACTGTGGCTTGATCTTGGACAGGCTCTGGAAATCATCCGGGGCTGTCAGAGCCTGAACGTGGTAGGTTGTGACCTTGTGGAAGTTTCACCGCCATACGATCCTTCTGGTGAGTATGCAAGAAATCAGTGATCCATAGGCAGTGAATAGCTTAAATGATATTAATCTAGTTAATAAGTAGCAGATGGATGAGTCCTTTTGTATAACTCAGGAACCTGCGAAGTATGGCCTACAATGAAGAGAATAAACCTATGATTAAAACCTTACAAACATGAGCTAATGAACTCTAACAAAACCCTTGGGAGGTGGCTAAGTATTATTAGCTTGCTCATCCATCAGCAAGAGAAAAACAGCTTGCAGTTTAGTGATAGGGTGGCACAGTTCTATCCTTTGATATTTCATTGAAAAGTGAGTTCTCAAAGGATAAATAATACTTAGTAATATTAATGAAGCGGGGAGTCGGCTGGTTTAGGAGAGCTATTCAAAGCAGATACCATCCCAATAATTCTAATTTAGAAAACCTTACAAATTTAGGCCTATTAGCCTCAGAGGGTAGATAATAAACACAATACGCACCATTATGTTTTCCTTTCGGGGGAGATCTGTTCTCGGAGAAAACCAAACCTCTGAATGTTAAAATACTGTTTCCAAATGAAGCTTGCTGGAGCAGAATGGCGGGGTGGGGGGGGGGTGAGTGGGGAGCATGTCCCCAGGGCAGTCCTCAGGAAGAGCAGGATAGACAGGTCCCTAGGAAGGAAGCACACAGGGAAGAAGGCTGTGGGTCATTGGGAGGCGGGACTTTGGGTCTTCACTGTTGGGTTTCACTTCTTTGTAGGAAACACGGCCCTCCTGGCAGCTAACCTGCTGTTCGAGATGCTGTGTGCTCTCCCTAAAGTGACAGTCATCTGAACCTTGTGCTTTTCAAGGTAAAACGTCAGATTGCATCAATGACAAATTCTCAAGAAGGATTTATGAGCAAGCAGTCTGAGTCCTCGAAGAATTTACGCCAATAAAACTTTCTGTTGGAAGTGTCACCGATGGCTGTAAAATCAGGGCATTCAGTAGATGTCTAATCCAAACAGCTATTTCTGAGGAGTTTGAATTAACTTAAAAAAAAAAAAAAAGCACTTATGCTGCACTGATCTTTTTCCTTTAATGAAAGATGATGGAGGATAAAGGGGAAGGGGATGAAGAATTTAGTTCAAGGCTATCTAAAAATTAGAGGAATGAAAAAAAGAATGACTATGAAATAATACTATATAAACCTTCAATATTTCTGTAGTATTTTCCTTTTAAATACAGTGCCTCCTGTGAGGAGCTCGGGGCTGCACCTTGGTTTTAGGACCATCGTGAACGTAAACGAAATTGAAAGAAATGAACGCGCAGATCCTAATAAACTTCCCACTTGAAAACCCAGGAGGTACAGGAAACGTCTCCTAAGCGGGATGAGACCAGCTGGCCTTTAAAGAGCCTTGAATGACACTCCCTTAACCCGCTGCCTGCAAGTCTCAGTTCTGCATTGTCTACGCTTCGAGTCCACACACCCTCATGACAGCAGTTTCTGAAATCTGCACTTCGGACGTGCTCATCTTAAGCATGTGCTGACTTCCATGCAAATTCAGGATCAAATCATTTCGCAATGCAGGAGCTACCCGTAATCATCACACATTAAAATAGTTTATTTCTGTTTCCAGTCGGTAATGTTCTTAAAACAAAAATAACATCAGCTTCAGTGCCTGTTCACAACACAAAACAAAAACAACATAAAAAAGACACCATTTGCCAAATAAGTTATTTGTTCCTAAGAGTATCAAAAGTGCAAAATATTCACCTTTTCAGATCTGTCTCGAAAGTACAATTATTCTTCTTGACAAACTGAACAGATAGATTCAGCAGCTGTCACACTGCGTTTGTTTCCAGGGGACAATGGCAAGTATTTGGATGTAAGCAACAGTTCAGTTAAAATGTTTTGCATCAGCTTTTAAAGAATTTTGCTTTAAAAAAAGTTCAAGTGTTTGCTTCTAATCCCATTTCCCAAACAAAGCAAATCGCTTAAAACACAAATCAGATCCCATTTCTCTTTATACCAGGAAAACATTTATGTACTGAATGGGGGAGGCTATCAACCTATTATTTGAAAACTACAACCAAATTTTCATGGTCAGTAAGTGACGGCAGTGAGACCATGGTGCCTAATGGCCGTTGGGGCAGGCTTGCTCGTTGAGATTGCTTAGCTGGGGTTGCTGACCTCTATGTTAGACAAATTGTGCAACTGACACCTTGGCAATAAAAATATATTTTTTAAATAGGCATGTATTCTACAAAGTTTTTTTTTTTTTTTTTTAGGCCAGTTTTCATCCCCTTCTAAACATGATGCATAGTCTCTACCAACCGGTAAAACCTAACTCTAAAATCATCGATGTCCACAGTTTCAAGATACATAATAAAGTGGGCGGAGGGGGGGAGGGTTAGCTGGTTTAGGAGAGAGAGTCAAAGGCCATAAAGACTAGGAACTTAACTTCAAACTAAAATTAGGCCTGTGATTACACACCTCGGCGAGAGAAATGGTGGCACTGGCTGAGCACGACAACGGCTCCAAGGTCTGACATGAAAGTGAACAAATTAATGGACACAACATTCAGGAGGAAAGGCTTGGGTGGTCAAGGGTAAAGTTCATTTTAAAATAAAAGCTCCCGAGTGTCCTCTTGGGAGACCTATCTACCAGCCCCCAAAGAGACCTGCAGAAAAATTTTTTGACCGAAATATCTGCCGGGAATGTTTTCAATCCTGTTATCATTTTGCTTTCTTAGTATGAATGGAAGGTACAGCTGTCTGAAGGTGCTTTTTATTTTAATAAAAAATTTTAAATTAACAAATCTGGTTGAGTTTTTGGTTTTCAGAAATTAAGGTCAAGAATCCCATTAGTACTGGAAATTAAAAAAACCTACCACCAAACCAAAACATACTCATATAAGCAACCTGGCCATAAGAGACCCAGAAAGTTTTATTTTGTGGACTGTGATCATTTCTACCTGGCCCAGGGGCCATGAGACGTGGCGATCGGAGTAAGCGTCCACTTTTAGAGGATCAAGTGGAAAAATGAAGCCTGGTGGTGATTTTATTTTTTTCATAAAACTACAGATTCCATGAAAACTATAGGAATTCCTGGGCTTGAATAATTTATCACTTGCCACTGGAGCTCAATATTTAAATTGTTCAGGATCCAAATGGCTTGGTTTAAAACAATTATGTTTAAAGAAAATAATAACTTCTTTTGTTCCATCACGGATTCTGACCCTTCACGTTACAAACTGCCTTTGATATCTGACCAGAGAACTCGCCGAGGCTGTCCAAACTCCACTGGTGGTTTTGCTCTGAAAAAGAAAAGGTAAGTTCTCTAACTGGCCAGTGTGATCCAGCCTGGAGTCCACCGTACGCTGTGGCTCAGCAAGCTGATGACACGTCTGACCCTGTTACTGGTGAAGCAGCTGTATGTTAAGAGTGAAACAGTTAAGAGGAGACGTTGAATGTAGGCCAGAAGCTCAAAGTAAGACTTTGCAAAACAGGAGTCTAGAACCAGTCTTGGTTCACTTGTCACAAAAGAGGATATGAAGATACAGCACTTTTGGGGTAACAGTGTTCAAAATACAATTGTTGAGAAATGTCAGGTTCCTTGATACAAAGACACGTCTGGTATTTTACTAAAGAGACACCACGGGAGTGAAGAGGTTCCCCGCGCCTGACTCGGCAGGTGGGAGAATGTGTCTTCAGTTTACCATCTACCGGCTTATAGCAGCTTATCTCTACGTTCAGAGAATAAAGTCGTGGCTCCTAATATTCATACCCTAAAACTGACAGAGGGAGAAAGGCATCTGAAAACATACACGTAAATGGCTCAAGTCATTACAGTACATTACAGTGCATGTTCCTCCTGGCTACGTTTAGAGCTGGGGAGGCGGCTGGTGGGACGCTCACAAAGGGGTCACTTCAATCGCCGCCCAGCCCTCCCTTGTCTTGCCTTAGGAAGAACACTCAACTCACACGCAGTCTATTCCACCCATCTCTATCCTTGTAAAACTCTGTAAAAATGGCTGACAAACTGCTGAAGGGGGATACCCCCAAAGTCGACGTTAGCCACTTACTACCCGAAAAACCATCAAAGGTAAGACTGCTTGGAACGAGGCCTCTTTCCAGACGCAGGGCCTAGAGAGCTGCTGCGGGTCCTTCCACTCTGACAGCATGCACTGTGGCTGAAGCCCAGCGGGGCCGGGACGGGGAGGAAGGGAAAATGACCCAACCAGCGGCCAGCGCACCAGGCTCGTGAGATTCCATCCAGGTCCCGCTGCGGGGTGAGCATCTGTGCTTCCCCACTAGCAGAGACAGGACAGGGGAGGGTGCTGTGAGCGCGTGACGGGCATGACAAAGGAAGAGGGACGAGCAGTCTGCTGTAGATAGTGTGGCATTCAAACGAGGAAAAAAACCCAAAGGAAATATTTTGATCTACGGAAGTCGACTTGTGTTTTTCGCTCCTAGGTTAGAACAGGACAAAGGAAAGATTCTTCTAGCCACTGTTCTAGAAGAATAATCTAAAATCTATACTGTCCGCTGTGATTGTTTGAGTCCTGAAAATACCTGTTTGCAGGGGCCTGCTAAAAAGTCTGAAGAGTTCAAGTCTCTCTTTGAAATCCTCTCAGTCTAGCTCAGGCCAAGAGGGAATATAAAACCTCTGCAAGGAGCCTTCCAACAGGCGTTCCATCCACAAGGACAACTTGCTCAATTTCCCTTTGATGGGCCTGGATCCAAGGCCACAGGAAGATTTCCCCCGAGAGTCACCCAGATGGAGGGGAGAGTCAAGACCACCACATGCCCCCATGGCCTCCTCTTCTTCCACTGTTTTTTGGGGCTTAAAGAGGCAGAAGTATTTCTTGTGGCCATTCAGAGCCAGTACATAACCAGTATAGTCACGTTCCATGAAATGCTTGTCATACTGGTTTGGGATCGGAGCTGCATCTTGAGCGAATTCTAATAAGTATTCAAGCCATTCTCTGTGTTTATCTAGACTCAGGAAGGAGAAGTGTAGGCAGCTGCTCCTGTAGGAAGAAGAGAATGAGGATTTAGAGTATTTCCTGACACATTTCAAATATGGGAACAAGAATACCTCAGCCAGACTTCAAATTACAGGAAAAGGCTTCAGGTCAGATGGGGCCAGAATACAGAAAACGGGAGGATTTCTGTGGCAGCTGGAGGCCTGCTAGGACAGCAGCAATGCTCCACTCATCCGTTCCCCGGTCCCCCGCTGGGTGTCACTTACATCACTCTCGGGATCCAGCTACAGGACAATAGCGAGGGCTACAGAATAGTTTTCTGAAAGGGCTCAGGGAAGAAGCACCAACAGGACATGAAGTCGAGCAGGGAGAAAAGGTCCCCTCATGATGGCACAGCCTCTTGGGTTAGAAAGGTCACAGCCAACGTCTGCTGCACGGATGAAAGCCCCTCGCGGTCAAAGAGGAAAGGATGGATTCTCTAGTCCTCTCCTTTGCAAACGCGCATGCTCTGGCCCTTTCTCTACCCCTCTCTCGCGCATACCCAGCCTACCCGGTGAATGTGTAGACCTCCAAAGCGAATTTCTGTAGCAGGCTGGTCTTGGTGGAATTCGACAGGATGAGGACGACATTCATGTGGCCTGGCCTCAGGCGTACCAAGTTGCTGGTGTACGTTACATCTGTGAGTTCGGTTACCTCCACGAAGCCTTTTTTGGGAAACTTGCTGTGGAGAAATATCGAGAAGTGAAGATGTTATCAGGATAGGAGAATGCCATTACTATTGCAAGGAACAAGCAGCAGAAAATGCTATGTTCTAACCCGATGAGATATGGTATTTAATATTCTCGAGCCTGACACACTGGCAGGACCAGGATGGTCCCTACTTCGCGATCCTGGGGCTACGAAGAGCCTCTCAGATGCTGCCGTTCAGCTGGAAAATGCTGATGAAGGACACGGGCAGTTCTGGTGAAGTTCTGTTCTCTGCTTCTGGCTCATCTAGCATCTCTGACACGCTTCTTTGCCTCCTGCCGTCAGTATTAAGTCTGAGACTCAGAAGCCGATGAGACGGAGCAGAGGGAGACCCGGCGTCTCAATGCCTTCAGGGTCTCAGTAAACGAGGCCAGCGGTGACCCTCCCCTAGACCCACACCTCACGCACCAGGCGGCGGACCAGAGTTCTTCTATCTACCACATGTCCCGACACTGCGCTACGAGACCACACCGTCTGCGGGGCTGCTGCTCAGGGGAAGGGCTGCTGTTTTGTTAGAGAAACCTGCTGTTTTCTCTGGCGAAGCTGGGCTCGGTCTTCCCGGCCTTCTCCTGGGTGTCCTCTTTATCTGGAGGGCTGGACTCTCGCTCATCATTTGAGTCACTGAAGTGAGGAAAAAAGAATTTTACAAGAAAAAAAGAGGACCGACAACTAGGAGGTGTGGGGCTCTCCCTTGAGGAAGCGCCGAGAAGCCCCGCAGGCGTTTACCTGAAAGCCTGAACCATGACGGTGCCGAAGAGGATGAAGAGGGCGGAGAAGAGCAGCGACAGGAGGGGCATCATTTCCCGCCTGAAACGAGGTTCACGGCTTACAGACCGCTCAGCGCCACAGGGGCTGCTGCCGCACGTCAGCGAGTAACTGTAGGTCACCTCTCTCCAACTCAAAAAACAAACCCCCAAACAACCCCGAACCAAAAAGCCTGCATAACAATAAACACTGTCTAATTTCATACAGATAGAGGTTTTTTGGAGGGGTGGTGGTGGGGAAAGCAGAGGTGTCCCCCTCACTGTTGTAATTCATAGATAGTTCATTCTAAACGTTTAATTTGGTGTCTCAGTATCACAGGCCACGCTTACTATGTCCCGCAGAAGGAAACAGTAAGACGGATAACAAAAGATTTAACTGGGAACATGGGAGAATGTTCTGATGCTGAGGGTATTAACAGTGACTAAGAAGTCTGTGCAATTATTTCCTTTATTTTGATTTTTTTTTTTCCGGGCCAGAAGAATTCAGACGTGGCTCAGAGGGGTGGAGTAGGAAGAAAAAGTTGACCTTTTGCAATTTCCCCTAGGACTGGCACTCTACAGTTTTATGCACCCACAAACACTGATGAAAGGCCCGTCATTGATCAGGAGCTATGCTGAGCACCAGGAACCATAAACATGACTGAGACGTGCTTCTGCCCTTCAGGAGCCCACGTCTTATGGGGGGTAGGAGTCGGGCACCCCTCCCTTCTTTGTAATGCATTGACTGGCTTGCACATCCACACACCGGACTCCATGTGTGTCGGGCCCCCATGAAGAGGACAGTCCCAGACTCCGCTGCCTAGAAGGACAGCCGGAGTGATCCTTTCTTTCCCAACCAGCAGGAAAGGGTTGATCGGCAAATATAAATAAGGTGAAGTTACAGAAAGAAAAAAGGGCAGCAGTTGTTGAAAATGTGTAAACGTTCTTCCACCTGCCCACATGGAGTACACGCTCAGATTGAAGAAGACTCTTTTCGAGAGACAAAAGCGGTCCTGCTACTAACGGAGTTAGAGAAATTCGATCCGGCAAGATTCCTACCAGTTGCTGTGAAACACGCTGTCCCAGCCGTCCGAGATGTAGTCAGAAGCGGAGTAGAGCCACCGAAGGAGAAAAATCTATCGAGAGAGACAGTGGATGACAGTCAGGATGGGAGCCCTGAGCCCCGGTGAAGTCCTCGCCCCCAGCACAGCACTGCCGCTGAAGCGCTGCTCGGGCCCTGGGAGCCCACCAGCCCTGCCCGGTGCCCACTCTCCTGGGCCACATGCTTACGGGGGCAAGTTCATCGGTCAAGTCGGGGAGCACAGCTTCCGAGGACAGAAGAGCTGGGTCTCTCCGCAGCTGGTCGAGATAACCCAAAAGCGTGAATTTATCATTCTCGCTCCCTGCCCAGGGCTCCTCCAGGGTTTTATATACCACCCTGCCGGCCGTGTTGCGCCTTTCTAAGATAGACACCTGGGAGAAAAGGAGAGAAAAACCCTGAGAAGTCGCAAAAGAAAGGTAAGTTCAACTGCTGTTTGGTTTCTTTTCAGGGAGGATGGAGAAAAGGGTCTAGTGAAGTTAGCGATACGCTCAAACACAAATGTGGATGAGCGTAAAGCATCTGTAAGAAATTTAAATTTTTCTGACAAATTTTTAATGAATTTCCAAAGCTTCTGTTAAAAGATAAAGGTCTTTTTTCTCAGTAAACTTTGTTCTACAACCTCTTACTCAATTTTATAATAAAGAAGCCTTTGTTTCTCAGAGAGATTTTCCACAATTACCAAAATGATGAAATGGAGAAGAATTTCATGCTGTAGAGAGTGATGACAGAAGGAGGGGGGAAGGAGGGCTCAATCAGGATGACGTGAGGGAGGCAGACGTGAAGGAGGGAGAAACTTCACAAGCACATGACCGGTCGCCTGAGGAAGACTCTGCAAACCAGATGCTGCAAGACTAGACCTGCCGTGGGGAGAAGCGGAGCAGAGGACTGACGTTCCTTCATCCTTAGTCAGAGGAAAGGTATTTCCTGGGAAAGCCTAAGGCTGAAAATCTAAGAGGTGAAATCGCCACGGTGAAAGACTGTTTTAAGAGCAGGCTTTCGGAGATTTCTGGATTTCCTGGAATCTGTATTCAAAACTCCCGAGGAAGGAGGAAATGGAATCAAGTGCCATGTGCTGAGAAGAGTTTGGGATTGGGAGCGAAACATGACTCACCGCTGACTTTCCTTGAAATGTGTCACTGTCTGGAAGTAAAGTGTCGGCAAACTCCCGCTGCCGGTTGCTGTAGACGTGCACGAACCTCACTGTGTCTTGTGTGTTTGCCAGGGCAAAGGACAGGAAGGCCTCGAAGGGCTTACTCAACCTGGTGGCCTCGGGAGTCAGTAAAACCACACAGTACCTGCACCGCAACAGAAGAGAAGACTTATAAGCCCATGATGAGAACCTGCAATGGCAAGTGGAGGTGAGGAAGGGGCGGCAACCAGCTTGGAGACGCGAATACGCTTCACTGCTGACAACTTATGTTCAACGTCCAGTGAGACAAGATGTGCAAGTCGCTAATGACTCGCTTCTCTCCCAGACTGGTGGTGTTTTTCCCAAACCAAACTTTACCACACTTAGGAATTTCGTTTAAGGCAATGGTCACTGAATCCTTGGTGCAGAAGGGCCTTTCAGAAGCCATGTGTTCTAGTTCTCCCGGCACGGGCTGGGCTGGTCAACTTTCTTGCAGGCCAGAGGCCACTGAGCCTCATGCTGAGGGCTCCTTTGCAATGGTTCCAATGGAAAGTTTAGCTAATCACTCGTTCACTCACGCACCCAAATATTTATTGAGCACTTACTATATGCTGGGTAAGACAGACAATGTTTTCACCCTTGTGGAGCTTATCTTCCAGTGGGGAAGGCAGACAATAAATAAATAGAGCATGACAAATAGTGACAAGTGTCATGAAGAAATAAAGAAAAGGAGAGAGAGTCCTCGGTGGGGCGGGAGTCATACCATCAGACCATCAGACAGGTTGCTCACCTGAGAAGGTAAAAGTTTGAGCAGAGCCTTGAATGAAATGTGCCAAAAGGGTCGGAGCACTTCAGGCAGACAGAACTGCGAGGGCAAAGACCCCAGGATGGAGAGTGACTTGACACAATTCACGGTTTTAGAAAAGTCCTGGCTGATGTGTGGAGAATTGACGGGAAGGTATGAGAACGGAACGGAAGCAGACACCGGTTAGAAGGTTAACGGGGGGGTCCCGACGCGCGATGCCGGTGGCCTGCTCCAGGCCGGCAGTGGTAAAAAAGCAAAAGGATGTGGATTTGGGATATTTTTTGAAGGCTGTGTAAATAACAATCCTTGAAGTCCAAGATATTCTTCTTTTCATCTAATAAATTCTTTCTTCTTTCTTAGCCTATAAAGGAATCTGAAAAGTCTAGAAATATAGGGAAATTTAAAAATATTAAATATAACCAATATCTTTTCTTTCCATATCTAGATACCTTTTGCAGGTGAAACAGCCCCCCTAAATTTAAAGCCACTGATTCATTAATCTTAAAAAGGTATAACAGACTTTTTCCCTTTATTCCAGACTTTTTAGATACTCTGTATGATTAAGTATGCCTTGGCCTTCCTATTCCAGGCTAATTATTTTATTTATTTTTATTTTTTAGGCCAACCCTTGGTTGACCTCACAGATTGCAAGGACCTTGTCAGCTTACAATCCCTTATTTTTTTATTTTTTATGCCTACAGCACCTGGTCTTCCTAGGTGGTCTGCTATCCAAGTACTAACCAGGCCTGACCCTGCTTGGCTTCCAAGATCAGATGGGATTGGGCTTGTTGAGGGTAGCATGGTCATAGACCAAACTAATTATTTTAACATTTCCTCGGTATCCTACACTTCCCTACTGTTAAGTCGTTACCCTGGCTTTTCTCCAAGACCCCCTCCAAGACCTGTAAAGACTTACTCTGCGGGGAATGTTCTAGCTGGAATAGTAACTGTCTCGTACTCTGTGCATCTTTAAAGTAGCCCTCTCTCCCTGACACCTGGCTAAAGTCTGCTCATTCTTCAGGTCTCAGCTAAAGTGTTAGACCTTAGGGAGATCTTCTCTGACGCCCAGGCGAGACTAGCACATCCAGTAATTTGGCCCTAAGGGACCCTGGATTAATACACTCCACTACTATAATAGTCATCAGTCAATATCTGTTACATACAGAATAAATTCTGACTGTCACGGAGTAGATGTTTAATTGTCCTGAGTAAAATGTGACATGGCCCCTCTATTGCAGCAACAAGCAGAAGAAAAGCCTTGAGCACTTACTTCCTCTGTCGGTGAGACCGTTTCACGGGGCAGAGTTCATGGAACAACTTCTGGCTGGTGAGCCTGGCTGCCAACAGATACTTGTTTTGGGTGATGAAGTCATCAATGACCTGTTTCTTCATACCACGGGCCTGGAAAAAAACCCAAGAAACAGTTGATTTTTATTCAGTTTTCTCACTGCAAATGGGCTTTACTTTCAAGTTTAATAAAAATGTGGCTGACCCTGGCTACAGTAATATAAATTAATATAAATATAAAATAAGAAAGATCTGTCTGAGCAAACTGACATGTGGTCTATTTCTACAACGTTGGGCTGAAAGCAATGGTGTAGTTACTTCAGGCCAAAGGAAAGTCAAGTGCCTTTCTGCGGGTTAACTTTTGTATACTGTTTTATGTTGGCAGATTTAAAAAGCCAGTCATTTTGAATTTAGGCAAATTTACTTTCATTTAAGATTTGCAGCAAACTGAACAATTAAAATAAACGCCAAAGTAACAAAGTTACCAAGTATAAAAGGTGGACTACAAAACTGTATGATGACTACATTGCTATTATGAACTTTCATACACTTTGAAGGATTGAAATTATATGGCAGGTTCTCTGACCACAATTAGAAATTAATATGAAATGTAAACCAGAAAATTCTTTCATGTTAAACATACTCTGAATACCTTATTGATCTAAGAAGAAAGCATATCATATTAGAAAACATTCTGAATTTGAATGATTAATGAAAATATTATTTATTAAAACTCTGGAATGCAGATAAAGTAGTACTTGGAGGGAAATGTTAAAATAATATAAAAGAAATTAATGAACTAGGCATCCATATCGAGAAATTAAAAAGAAACAGCAAAAAATAAAAGTAGAAAGAAGGAAATAATAAAGATTAAAAAAAATTGAAATCAAAGAAACAAACGAATATAGAAAAAGAAGAAACAAAGAATTAACGAAGCCACAATTGGTTCTTTGGGAGAGCTACTAAAACTGACAGACCTCTGGGAACACGGATCATGAAAACAAGAGAAGGCACAAATAACCGCCATCAAGGATGACAAGGAGGAAGCACTATCCCTTTGCAAAAGTTAAAAAAGAGTTATTTAAATTGTAAAATTTAGATGAAATAGAAAAATTCCTTCTAGTTCAAATCTCACAATCACACAGATGCTTGTTTTCAGGGCAACCTTTGTGCTTTGGCATGAAGTAGACCGCTTTATGCACCCTTCCCATTCTGTCACACGGAATTTTAAGAATATTGAAAGATGTGGACTCAAGGATCAATTTATTTTTGAATAAAGTTAATACTTCTGTTTTATCAAGGCTATAAAGTAACACAAATGTTGTTTGTTTTTATGACAGGGGCTTGGAGTGAAGAATGTGGGCACTGGTGGTCTGGGGCCTGTGCCTGGGTTCACACTTGGTAGATTTACCCAGAGTTGCTAGGACAAATTATGTCTTAGTGTTATTATGAAGACAGTTTTGATCTCTCAGGCTCCATTAAAAGGCCTTGGGACCCCCTAAGGGTCTGTGAACCACATTCTGAAAACTGCTGTCCTAGAGATACTTGTGCTCGGGTGCGCTGAGACACGTGTGATGTGCAGGGCACCGAAATCCATCAGCAGAAGAATGAAAAAGCAAATGATAATGTAGCCATAAATACTGTGTAGCACATGAAAACAAATTAACCAGAGCTACATGAAGCGACCCGTGCTTCTATGTTAACTAAGCCACCTGCCATTTGGAGCACTTGGTTTCTGTTAAGCATGCATTTTTACATCCATAGAGAACACACTGGTAAAGCATCCACTGTACCAATAATTTCGTAAATATATCTGAGTTCCCTAGGGAATAAATAACAATTCTCAACGGTATAAGCTATTAGTAAAGAGCAATTTAGGCAATCTTCATGGATTAACCTTGGATTGAGATTTCTTTTCTTTCTTCCTCTACTGGCACTTGTTTTCTTCCTGACTCCTTCTCAGCAAGTTGTCACCATCAGGCACCCTCTCTTTTATTTCCTGGTGGTTGTCCAGTTTTGTCCTTGGCTCACTTCATGCCTCACTTTACATATGATGCCTGGGAGATCTTCCCAGAACATCTAATCATCCATTGATGATCCACAAATCTCTATCCCAGCGCACTCGCCTTTCCTAAGATCTAGGTCCCTGTATGCCACTGGTTGATGGACATCTCCCCTTAGATCTCCGATAGGCAGTTCTGATTCAGTATGTCCATAACTGAATCAGTTACCTTCTTCCTAAACCTGCTTTTCTTTCCTTACTATCTACCTTCTCCTTTTTGTTCTGCCACATGCAATGTCTTTCCCTTATCTCCCTAGTCTCAGGTATCTGTCCACGTTCGCATGGTACCCAGAGTTTACCCTACATCTAAGTGAGACACCTATAATGGTGGAGAGAAATCGCCTTTAGGTCTCTTTCCTCCCCTGACTTTGAGTTGCTTGGGGATGGAGACTAACTCTAGATGTCGGAGCTGGCTCTGTATTTACTATACAGTAGGCAGGCAATAAATTTATTGACTGAAGTAAAGGACTTTATAGAATTTTTCATGCCTCCTTTAAGAGAAGGTGAGTCAAAGGATCATTGCTGATTTTAAAAAACTAACATTAATGTGTAAAAGAATACATGTTCATTATAGGGATTTTAAATAATATATAATTTTGCCATCAAGCGATAACCACTGTTTTGATGTATTTATTTCCAGTTTTTTCCTACGTGTACACATGCACGCACGTGTGCACACACATTCATGTTATAAAATTGAGATCACTGCTTACGCTGCATATACGATTTTGCATACTGCTTGCTCTTTCACCTTATTATGAAAATTATCCACATCATTTAAGTATTCCTGGATTGCCATTTTAAATGGCTATACAGATAGTCCCTGTTCAGGATGTACCAATAATTACCCTACTGTTGGATATTTATATTTCCCTGCATTTTTGCTATTATGAATGACAGTTAGCATCTCTGTATGTAGTTCTTTGTCTGAATCCCTATTCCCTTAGGAAGGATTTCTAAAAAGTAATCTCATCTCCCTCAGCTCTCTATTCAAGCATCACCTTAATGAGTCCCTTCTCGGCCCCTTCACCTTAAAAATGTGAACCTTCCCCCCCAACACTCCACATTTCTCTTTCCTGCTTTATTTTTCTCCTTAGCATTTATCACTACAGAACACACAACAGACTATGTCACGCTGATTGTCTGTCGTCCCCACTAGGACACAGGACGGGGACTTCGGCTGGCTTTGTTCAGGGCTGGATCCCGCACGCTGAGCTATACTGGGCACACATCGGGGACTCAGGAGTACTCTTGCTGAAGGAATCTGCGCAGTTATCGCCTAATCACTTTTCTGAAAACTTCTGAAGCTTCCTCCAGCAAGGTAAAAAAAAAAAAAAAAAAAAAGAGTGCCTGTTTCTCTATATCTTCAACACTACTGAGTATTTTTACTTTGAAAATCTTTAGCAATTTAATGGGAGGAGAAAATGTTAAATTTGCTTTTCTCTGTTTATTGGTAAGATTTAATTTTTAAAAGATTTTAGTAGTCACTTGAATCTCTTCTCAGAATTTTGTTCATATTCTTAGCCTATTTTGGGGGACGTTTTATTTAAATTTTTTTTTTATTGAGGTGAAATTTATATAATGTAAAATGAACCATTTTAAAGTGTATGCTTCAGTGGCATTTAGTACCTTCACAACGCTGTGTAACCATCACTTCTACCTAGTTCCAAAATGTTTTCAACACCCCCAAAAGAAAAATCTGTGCCTATTTAGTGGTCACTCGTCGGAGGTTCTGGTTTGATCTCTTTGATTAGAAGAAGCTCATTAGAAATTGAAGATAACAATCTCCTTTATATCAGCTATAAATATTTCCCTAGCTTATTAACTTAAAAATTTTAAGTATTTATATAAAAATTTAAAACTTGTAATCAAGTTATTAAGATTTTCAAGAAGATTTTTTCCCAACGATTTTAGCTCTTTCCTATCTTGAGATACTCATTCATATGTCCTCACAGTTTTTTAATTCCTTTTTATTACTGTTTTACATTTAACTCAAAATTATTTTTGTAATTTATTTTCAGAATAAGATTATTGACTTTCCGACAGGGGTACTTTAGAGGTAAAAATTATTATTATTATTATTTTATTTTCGTGGTAAAATATACATAACATGAAATCTATCATTTTAACCATTTTCAAGTGTATAATTCTGTGGCATTAAGTCACGTTCATATTGTTCTGCAATCGTCACCATCCACTTCCAGAACCTTTTTATCTTCCCAGACTGAAAATGCACCCATTAAACACTAGCTCCCTTTTCCTCCTCCCCTGGCCCCTGGCAACCACCATTCTACTTTCTGTCAAAAGATTATTTTTTAAGCAAAATAGTACCAAATCAGATGAAAAACAAACTTGTTCTTAAATTCTGTGCCTCTGAAGGAAGAAATTAAAAACTAGTTTTTCCTCCTCACCTGCTCTGCTCCATTGTGCTGTGTAGTATTTACATGAAGGCCCAAGATAACGCGTGAGGACAATCTTGAAACCGGGCGACCTCACGTACCTGGATAGCATCTGCAGGCTTGTTGACGTGTTCTTTAAAGACCAGCATGGTGGGGGCATAGACATTGACGTTGAACTGCCTCGTCATCTCTTCCGCCCCTCTCAAACTCACACAGACGTATCCGAATGACAAATAATCTTTGTATGCAAAAGCGGTCAACTGTTAGGGCATAGTAGGGAGGAGGAAATGAAGTCGATAGCACAGCATCCAAATTACAAATCCAGCGTGGCTTGTTCCCATCAGTGGGTAGAGAGGAATGCCAGCGTATTGCACAGCCCCACCTGGGCTGCTACACTCCTGTACCCGTAGGAATTCTATGGTGTTCCGTGCATGAAAACTGCACCAACAATGCGAAACACAAGTAATTCTTTTTTTCAGATAGAACAAAATATTCATCTCACTGAGATCTGTACTGGGTGGGAGGTAGGGAGTGTTTGAGGAATAACCTGACCCCCGATTACGCAGGATAGCAGTGATCACACAGGACACTGTCCTCTGCCATCTCATGTCACCGTGGTTGTGCTGGAAATGTGGAACAGGGTATCAGAAATCAATATTCCCCATACCGCAGGGAGACCCTGGGCTGGTAACACAACAGTGTCAGTATCTCGGTCTATAAAATAGGGATAGTACCTGTATGACTGGGCTCTTCTGAAGATTAAATGACATTATATGTGTGGAAAGCACTGGCAGAGAAATAGTATCACTAGGTGCTCAATGTACGGTGGTTACAGCAAATTTCTGGTCTTCAAACATTTCTCATGGGTTAAGCTTTTACTTATAAAAAGGACAACCAGGCTACAAATTATTTCCACCAAAATAAGAGAAAACATTTCCCAGCACATACAGTACCTTGTACAGCAGGGGTACAACAGGCATTTGGTCAAACAGAAGGACGTGTGGTTTATTCTCCTGCTGCCAGCCAGAGAGGAATTTGACATAATTTTTATTTGTAACCTTAAATTGAAAAGAGGATGTTAATTTAAATATTTAATTTTCAACAACTGTATTATAATCCAGTCAGTAGATAAATAAAATCAAATATGTGTAAAATATTATTTTGTAAAAATAAGAAAAAACGCACACAACAAATCTTTTGTCTTCATTAATGAAAATCATTGAAAAGAACAGAGATATTGATTTCATATTTTCATGCATTCCAACTCTTATAGACTGAAAGCATAATCTTTTCTAAAATGATTACTGACCATATTATAAAAAAAACTGGGCTTTCAAAGTTGGTTCTTGCTTAATTACAGACTGCACTTCTTAATCTACTAACCTTAACCTATTAACCTTAATCTAATGCAGAAGATAATGTAATAATTGCTCTTTTAAATGGCTTAAATAAAAATAAGTGGGCCCACCCCATCTATACTCACATAATTTCATTTACTGACACCTGAATGGTGTTTTTTTTGTTTCCCTGTTTATACCTTAAAATAATTCTATTGAGAGAACAAATTAAAAACATGAATAATTAAATTTCTATCTAGAAATTTTTCATAGTAGTTCAAAAATTTATCCTTCTACTCCGCTTCCAGAGTGATCCATATAAAACCTCAATCTGATCATTTCACCCTGTTGCTCAACTTCCTTCAATGGCTCCATCACCTGCAGGCCACGGCCCAACTAACTTCCTTAATGGGGCGTGAGGCCCTCTGAGGCCCTCGCAGCGAGATTCCTGTGAACCGCTCTAACCTTGTCACCTCCCACTCAGCCATGAAGAGCAGGCTGCTTCAGGTCCCAGACCTCTGCCTGCCTGGGACTCATTCGCTACTCCCCTCTCCTCACCTGGTAAACTCCGTTTAGGGTCATTTCTGCCAGGAAGCCTTTCCCAACTCCAAGTCGGGCTCTTAACATGTCGGATGGAAATAACTGTCCCCTAGACTGGGAGACCCTTGGGGTCCTCAACAGTGTCTGGCATAGAACGGCTACTGCATGAAGGTCTGAGGACCTCCCAGGACAACCTGTTCAGGAGCCTACAGTGCTTTCTGACAAGCTCCTTTCCAGCTAACTGCAACAAACATTTCTTCTGTAGACAGTCCTGCTGGCAGGACAGTCTACGAACATGGTAGAAATACAACGAAGATGTCCGTATGTTCACTTTCCGTGGTACCGTTAAAAGAATGTGTCACTTAAAGCAAAACAAGAAACCAGTTCCTGTGATCCCTAACTTAAGTTACTGGGGAAAATATGCTTCTTAAACAGAAAAATAAACTAGTATGAACTCTGTGCCTAGCTTCTTTAGCTCAACCTTTTGTTTGTAAAATTGAGTCATAGTGTTGCATCACCATATGTTTTGAAAGTTCTGAAAAATAACATTCGATTTCATGGAATCTGGTGTTTTCTATAGATCATTAAATATATAATCAGATATAACTTAATTTGAATGCTCTCATAAGAAAATTATCTTCAAATGAACAAATTCAGAAAGAAATCCTTCATCCGATGTTGCAGTCTAATTTTTTGTTTAGAAAATAGTTGCTGTCATTTTAGGCTCAGGTTCCTACGACTGTAAACCCTCATTCACAGTGGTTACTGGCAGGGAGAAATTCTCTCCGTCTCTCTCTACTTCTGCTGCAATTTCAGTCTCCGACAGACTTCACTGAAATGTTTTCGTTTCCGCGATTAATATGTGTCTTGCCTGCTCGAAACGAAATCTGGTCTGAGATGGCCACAGAGATCAGGGCAGCCAGCAGTCCCAGGCACCCCGTCAACTACTGCACAGCCAGGTACTTACTTTCTCCACCAAGTTCCCCGGAAGAAGACTCTCTACGAATTGCCGTAGGTTCTCACGGACAACCGCGTTATGGAAGAAGGAGATTTTCCCGTTTATGATCCCCAAGATAGAGGGTGTGCTGTGTGCTCCCAGGTGATGGGCCAGGCGCCTCTCATACCCAGCGTGGACCACGCCGATTCCCACACCTGAAAAGTAGGGAAGACCCACATGAGGCCTTTTTACGCCCTCTGGCAGATGAAGAAGTGCGCTAGTTTTTTGGTGTGAAACAAATTCCGACCTAGTAGGACGGGGCATCTTTCCTAACAGACTGCCTGACGCTCTCTCGTTGCTGGAACTCTAAAGCAGCTCAGTTCTTCTGTACAGCAGTCTGGCAATACTTAAGAAAAGTCGCAAATCTTTCTTTTAGTCTGTTGTTTCTCAGTTTGGGAGCAGATCGTTAGGAAACACTTCAAAAGACAAAAGAACAATCTATTCATAGTGTTCCCAGCCATAAAGAAAGAAACTGTCAACAACCCCTGGATCCAACCACTCAGTAATGGTGGGAAAAACCATGATATGTTGATGGAGGTCATAGTTTCTTACTCTCCAGAGCATGTCTCCCTTCTATAGAAATTATTTTATAGAAACAGAAAATACAGATTCTCAAAAGGAGAAAAATTAAGTTAAAATCACTCAAAAGCCTCATCTCATCTAAGTCCTGTTGATATTTTTATATCTGTCTGTACCTTTTCTTACACAAGTACATGTCTGTCTGTATACACACGTGCAAAATAAAATGGGAGCATCTGATACTATTTCACTTAATACCTGAATAACTTCCTGTTCTTCCACTCAACCAAAGTCCCTGGAGGACCCGTTACTCTGCTAAATGCTGGAGACACCTTAAATATTAACAGTTGGTAAACAAACATTTTCTCTTGCGCATCTAACAGACTTCTAACATTTCCCAATCGAACTCCTGATCTCCCTCAAACCTGTTCTACCCAGGCCTTCACCATTTCACTGATGACAGCCTCCTCAAGCCGAAAATCCTGAGTCGTCTTCAACTTCTCTTGTCTCTCATACCCACATTCAACCTGGCAGCAAGTTCTGTGAGTTCTGTCTTCACTATGCCAGGCTTCTGACTTTTCCCCACTTCCGTCACACACCCCTCTCTGCGTCATCACCATCGCTCTTCCCTGGGTTGCTGCGGTACCTCCCAAATGGTTACTCTCTTGTTTCCTCAGTCTATTCTCAACACAGCAGCCAGACTGCTCCTTCTGTAACACAGGCAGAGATCACGTCACTCCTCTGCCCAAACCCTGCAGACTCCCCGCTTCACTCAGAATAAAAGCCGCCATCTTCGCAAAGGTCCCTGGTCCCCCACTGACCTCCCTCCTCTTCTACTCCTCACGCTCACCTGGCTCCAGCCCCAGCATCCTTGTTCTTTTCTAAACACACTGGTATATTTCTGCCTCAGGGCCTTGGTTCTGGCTGTTCCTCCTGCTTGGAGTGTGTGTCTCCCTGACATCTGCAGAGCCGGCACCCTCACCACCCACACGTCCTTCTCAAGGAGGGCACCCCACTACCGTACTTTAAACTCTACTCCTCACAGGATCCCCCTCAACCTGCTCACCTTCCCTATTCCACAGCACTTAACGGTCTTCTAAGACATCACGAGCTTTCCTTTTTCTGCTGGTTCTTTACTGTGCCTTCCCTGCTGGACTGCATGCAAGGCAGGGATCCCTGTACAGTCCATGATGCATCCCAAGCACCAGAACAGAGCTTGGCCTGTGGCCGGAGCTCAGTGAAACCGGGCCATCAATCTGTTTAAGCAATTCTTTCTTTTTGCACACTTCTGTCTTTCACTATTGTAGAGAATATTATGATGGGCATCTTTGTACATTGTGTGATTCTTTCCTAATTAAATTCCAAAAATGGAATTGCTGAATAAATAGCAGGGATCACAAACTTAAAACTTTAAAATTGTCAGGTAGACTAAACAAATCTATCTGCAGGCTCCCTGACTGTGACCCCTGGAGTTTCTCAAGGGCAGGAAAGGGAGGACCTTACATGTCACATAGTCCACTCCCCTCATTTTATAGATAAAGAAATTCAGGGAGATGAAGTGATTTATCCCAGTTTGTGAGCTGCAAAAATTCTAGAACAAGACCTAAACTGGATGTTCTAGAGCCAAGTCTGGTATACTACTCTATCACTATGAGGCATTAACAATAAAATGGAACAGCGTCGATAACGGAAGTGCATGTAAGGATTATGTGAACAGAAGAAAGAACCAGAGGACGGCAGGCGTGTACAATGAGATCTGGTTTTACATAAAGACAGAAGAGACATCACGAAAGGAGGTCAAGTGGCCACACAGCAAAGGCCCTGGGGTGGCATCAGCATGTCCTGAGCCCTTGGTAAGTCAGGGAGTACGCCCAGAGCTTCACGGGCATTATCACTTTTCATACTCACAAACACCTGTTGTCTTCACAGATCGGCAAACTAGACCTTAGAGAGGCTGAGGAAAACTTAGCTGGCATCAGTTTTTGGGTCGTGGAACCAAGATGTGAACCCAGGCCCATTTGAGTGCGAAACCTGGGTCCTCCCCTCTCCGTGACCTCTGAACATTGCAGTGATCGATTCCCTAGAGGCCAATTCACCCTAAAGGACACTACCAGGGACTGGCACATAGACCAGATGCCAATTTATCATCTGATCTCGTGGAGTATGCCTTTCTAGTAACTGCGTCATTCAGGGTGCCCTCTGCCGGATTTCTGAAGACATAGGTACTGGATTTAGTCATCAGAAAGGTGGCTGGCTGGTGGGCTTGGACTCAGGACAAGGGGTGCAGGCATTCTTGGGAAAGCAAAGAACTGAAGAGATCTCCGTGCCTGCTGTTTACTCTCCTCCAGTGACCCTGCGCGTACTGTCCCACCCTGCGGGCCACCTGCCTGGGCTCACCCCGCAGCCGTGCACCCTGGCATTCCCCAGGACCGCCCTGCTCTATCACGCTCTGCTACCATTTGATGGGCGGCATACTTTGTTTCCACTCGCTAGAAGATAAACTCAATGAGTACAGGGATTTTTGGCTACTTTGTTTACTGCTGTATCCCTACTCTCTAGAACAGTTCTTGAGGCACTCAATTTTCTCTTAAATAAATACGTGAAGCAAGTAACGTATTCAGAGTCAAGTCCAGATTCAAAGCCAGCTCTGCTACCCATTCGCTGTGTAACTTTAGTCAAGTCATTAAACTTCTCTGAGCCTCAGTTTTCTTTAGTGGTAAAATGCAGATAAGTTTTGAGGATTAGATGACATAACATAGAAAAGAACCTAACCCAGAGCCTGGACTATGGTAGGTGCCTAATTAATTACAACTATCATTATTATTATTTCACCCAGACCATGCTGAAGTCTGAGACCTAGACTGTCTTACGTGAGGGGGATTTTATCCTCCAGTAGTCTGCCTCTTCCCTGTGCAGCGTGGGAGAAACAACGTGGAACCCCCACCCCGATGTTGCCTTTCCCCACCTTTCCTATGCACCATCAATAGAGCTTTTTTCCAGTTAAAACAGAATCCAAGTGATTAAGTTTCATGTCTTTGACTTAAATTTCCCTTCGTGTCTTTGAAATTACACACATCACCTTCATTATATGTGTTTCCAAATACAGAAAGACTATTTTCTTGGATCATTTCTAGAGAGGATTTCAATTATTACTATTATAATCCCATTTCTCAATTCTGAAGGAATTTTACTCTCCCCTATAGATTAACTATCAGAAGGATTAGAATAGAATAAAGAATGATAATATTTGGTGTTTAAATTGGTGGTATTTTTCCTGCTGAAAAAATATTTACGAGTATAATAAGAATTTCACAATTCTTTTAAAGTTCAGATCTAACCCCCTCCGCGCCCCTCATCCAAGCTGTGAAGGGTGAGTAAGAAAAGTTGGCGGCATTCTTTTCTAAGACTCAGACCAAGAAATGACCATAATGACTGGTTGGTGACTTCAGGTCTCTAAGCCACAGAGAACAACAAGTCCATTTGTCTCTTCCTCTGCCTTCAAATTCTTTACTGTTCAGGGTTCAAAAAGCAAGCTCAGCTGGGTGAACAGCTTGTGAAACTATTCAGGGATTCTTATCTTGATTCAGGATAACCGGGAATCCGAACGAACTGGAATAGCAACTTTAAAAGAAAGGCAAAGCATATGTGATCTCTTTCAGAAACATTATTTGATTTTTATATGGATCGAAGTTTCTGGCTAATTTGCAGATCCAGGGGAATTAAAAGTACCAATATTTTCTCCTCTTTTTGAGGTTGTAAGAGGGTCTTTCTGTATAGTACTAAACATCTGTGTCATGACTCTATTTTGAGGTGCCAAATTATATTTGTTTTCATTATACAATCTGAAATGTGTAACCCACATTTCACGGAAATTCTTTTTCCCCTGTGTAGCATACACACATCTATTTTTCTTTCAATTTTTATATATGCCTTAAGGGATGGTAGAGAGCCAAATGGAAGAACATGGCACAGTCAAATCTGGCTAAATACAACCTGTTAATGAGCAAACCGCTAAGATGTGAAATAATGTGCAATAAAACAAAATCAAGGACAAGGAGCTAAAGTGGATTTTTTTAAACCAATTTCTAGGTAGACCCTTTTCCTAGACAATATGAAATTGTTACATACTTAGCAATTCCTTGAAAGAGAGGAATTATTACTTCTTTTAAAATAAAAAAAGCATGGCGAATAATCACTGTGTGATCATTTAAATTGGTTTTCCCTAAAATGTTATTTGATTTCGAGACACTCAACCTCCTTGACACCCTGGTACCTCTGCCTGCACCTCCCAGGGGGCACTGAGTGTGCTGTGATGATTCAGGTGTGTCTCTTATTTGAGTTTCTTGAACACAAGGACCAAGTTTTACTTATGCCTGAAGCAGTGTGGCACAGTGGCTACAGAGCGAACCTGGAGTTGGACTCCTGGGTCCATATCCCAACTCTGCTGCTTATGGACAGAAGGACTTCGACTGGTTCCTTAACCTTCCTGGGCCTCAGTTTCCACATCTGTAAAATATGGATAATAACAGTCTCTCTCTTACTGGGTTGCTTTGTGGAGAAAGATAATCCATATACAGCATTTGGCACAATACGAAACAAGTGAAATGCTCCATAAAACTATTATTATTTTAACATATATGTTGGTGTCTAATATAGTACGTTCATCAAGAAAAAAGTTTTAGATGAGAACACAGAATGATTTCCTTATCATCTTTTGCTTACTATATTATTCTGTACTTGCAAATGTGAGGTTGGTATGAATTCTCAGGGTGCATATTTTCTCTTCAACTAAACGGTAAGCTCCTCAAGGTTGGGGCAGTGCTGACTATTTCTGGGCCCTCCTCCACAGCATGGTTGCCTATAAATGTTGATGCTTTCTGCACACTAGTTATTACCACATTGCATGACTGTAGAGTCTACCTAAATAGCAACATTTCTCTTCTGGGTAGAACTGTTCTACTTCATTCATGTATGGCACTTCAGGCATTTTATGTTATTCTGTGATAATGTCCAAGCTTCACCAGACCACTCAGCTGATCTCTGCCATTGTCTGCTCTTTCTGTCAACTCAGAATAGAAACATTTCTGGCAGTATCCGTCTTAAAGGGTAGGGCTGCCTCACCTGGATGGGGTATGGCCGTAATGGTCTCATCTCAATGTCACCCAATTGTAATCAAGCAGAATCTGACTATCTTCAACTAATCTGGATGTTCCAAAGGGGTGGGGTAGGGGAACACAGTAATCAATATTACTTCTATGTAATATTGGGAAGGGGGGGTGGAGTAGGGGAACGCACTAATCAATATTACTTCTACGGATCTAAATCCAGCTTCTTCCATCCTTGTCATTTTGAATCCTGATTCATTAAGATTACATAATAGACAAAAAGAATGGCAATACCTTCAATCATCAAAGATTTAAAGACGCTGAAAGGCAGTACAGCATCGTGTTCAATGTATGGACTGCAGAGCCAGACTACCTGGGTTCGAATCCCGCTTTGCCTACACCAACTGTGGGGCCTTGACAAGATACCAAAAGTGAGCTAAGCATTTATAAGAGGGGTGACAATAGCCCCTGCCTCGAAGGGTTGTTGTTTAATGAGTTGATAACTTATAACAGTGCTTAGCATATGGTAAACTCTCAACAAATATAAGCTATTATATTACGTTTGCATTATTAACTTCACGTCATCACATTCAGTATGTCTAAACTGTAGTTATTATTTAAAACCACTTCTCCCCACATTCGACTACTCCCTGCTTTCTCTGTCCATCCAGTAGCTCGAGACAGAATGCAGTCAATCCTGACTTCACCCCACCCTTTCCTCATTTCTCACATTCAAATGGTCTCCAGGAGCCAGATCCCTTCAGACCTCCATGATCCTACCCCTGAAATATCAGAAACTTGTCCACCTCTCTCTATTCCTACTGCCCTAGTTCAGGCCAATAGCTGCTGTCTTGCCAGGGCTGGTAATCTCACTGCCTCTATTATCACTTCAATTTCTTCCTCCATGTAAAAACTTTCCTTGGCTTTTATTACGTACTATAAAATAAAATCCCAGTTTCCTTAGCCTGGAACTTAACACTCCTTACTGCCTGGCTCCCAGCATGCCCTCTGCTTCTTCCTCTCGCATTTACACCCGTCACGCCCCGCTGCTGGTCTTCCAAGAACACCCTGTTTCTCTGCCTGCAATGCTGTTCCCCCATTTCCTGCCCAGCCAACCTCTAATCATCTTTTAAGACTTAGCTAAAAGTCAGTTAAAAGTTGGTGCTTGGTTATTAGTGAGTTGAAGAAAGTACATTTAAGAAAGATTTCTAAAGGGAGTAGGTGCTTTTAAAAATTTTACTTTGGTAAACCAGAAAATCCCGTTAATCAGAAAATCTCTAAGGTCTATTTATTAAATACTTAATATATATATCAGGCACTTAAAAATTTTTCTCATTTAGTATTCATAACAACCCTGTTGGTCTGACACTATTACACCCCTTTTAGAGACGAAGAAACTTGATAAGTAATTTGTCCAAGGACACAAAGATAATAAATGACAGAGTTGATTTGAACACTGGTCTATCTGACTGCAAGGCACGTGGTCATAACGTAACCACGGTGCTTCTCTACCTCATGGCATGTCCGTTTGCAGGACCTGTTTAAAATATGCTGGCTCTGACCTGACCGCTGTAAATGCACGACCGTCCTAATCTACGCACGGGTTTCACCTCCGTGTTCTCTTACTGGGTCTCACTGTCAGCTCCCAGAGGAGGGAAGTCAGAGCAGTTTTCAGCACGCCACCCAGCATGGCATAAGTCGCAGTCACGCCTCGTGATGACCGAGTTGCTCCACCAGGCTTCTGCCTGACCTCCACCTCTCACTCACCAGCAAGCACCTGCCCATTGCTCCGCGCGTGAGACACTGTGCCAAACGGATTCATCTTCTAAGAACTTCTCTAAGCAACGTCAGGAAAGTGTTTTGGCAACAAGTCTGAGTATCCGAGTGCTTCTGAATGACGGGTTGAAAATTTCTGTTTTATAATAAATGAGTCGATGGTTTTCGGTGGTATGATCTCTCCAGAAAAATCCCGGCCCTCAGCCTCCATAGCTGAGTCTGTCCCTTTTTAGTTACTCAAAAGTAGGTCTGCTAATGCCCATAACACACGTACGCACATGAGCATGCACGTACACACTTAGTTCAGTAATTCCAACTTTTAGGAGTGATTAAAATAATTGGATCACTAAAATCTTCCTGGTGCTAAGTGGCAACGACAAACAAAGGAACGGCTCATCTGTGATCAAGGATGCAGCCCATGACCATAATAGTGTTATGGGCTGCATTGTGTCCCCCTGCCAAATTCCTATGTTGAAGCCTTGACCCCCAATACTTCAGAATGTGACTGGATAGGGCCTTTAAAGAGGTAATTAAGTTAAAATAGAGTCCTTAGGGTTGTCCCTGATCTGATAAGATTGGTGTCCTTATACGAAGAGTTTAGGACACAGAACGAGAGTGGGATAGCAGACACGTGCACGCACAGAGAGACGACCGTGAGAACACACAGGGAGAAGGCGACCACCTGCAAGCCAAGGGCGGAGGCCCCTCAGAAGAAACTTAACCTGCTGACCCCTTCGTCTTGGACTTCTAATCTCGATAACTGTGAGAAATTAAACTTCTGTTGTCTATGTGTATTTTCCTACAGCAGCCCCGGCAAATTAACACACAGTGAAATCACAAATACCATATGAATAATCTACAAATCCTACCAGCCTTAAAACTGATGCTTGAGGGCTGCTTTGTTTATCAACAATTTTTTTTTTTTTTACGCCTATAGCACCTGGTCTTCCTAGGTGGTCTCCCATCCAAGTACTAACCAGGCCCGACCCTGCTTAGCTTCCGAGGTCAGATGGGATCGAGTTTGTTCAGAGTGGCATGGCTGTAGACTCACCGATAATTTTTAACTTTCTCCTATGTATTAGGCCCCTCACTAGATGTTAAGAGATTAGATAAAGTTTCAAATTAGTAACACAAAGTGAAAGTGGCTGATACATTTCCCCTCTCTGAAAATGTGTCCTTGGAAAACACTAGTCACCATGAACTTATGAAGAGAAATGGCACTGTTCCTTCTCTCCAATATCCCACAGAGTTCAAGATTTAAAAGTTACCTTCTGCTATATAAACATCTTCCAAAGAATAAAATCATCTTACCCAATCCTTCCAGTTCTTGAACTACTTCTTTCCAAACAGGCTCGATATGGATACAGCTAAAGCACCAGTCTGAGGTGATCTTAATGAGGTAGGGTTTCTTGAAGCTATCTGGAACCACTTCATTCACATAATGTGAAAAGTGCAATAAATACTTTTCATCAATGGAGTCCCGCCGCTCAGAATTAAAAGGGAAGTGAAAAAAAGATTCATCAAAATAAAAATTTTCATGGAAATGGCGGAAGCGATACTCTCGCTGCTGCTGTTGCTGCTGCTTCTGGTAGCCCTGGTTCTCTCCAGCATCTCCATAGTGATCATAATTTGATCTCTTTTCTTCATTGGAAAGAATCTAAAAAGAAAGAAAAAAAATAAGGCATTTGTAGAACGACAAAAGACTTTCCTGTAAGTAGCTTGGAAGACAAAGGAAGAAAATAAATGTAGATAGGACACAATGAGGTATTCTAAATGCAGTCACTCAGCATACCAGCAAATTCTTCTTTCAATAGAAACATTAAGTATTTCAAGACCAAATTACTTTAGTCGTTTAGATATGTCTGTATTGGATTTAAAGTTTTTTGCTATCGTAATATTAAATGCATCAGTAAAACAAGTAAAACTTAAGGTTGATCACCAGGGCTCAACCACAAGAAAATCAACTAGGTCATACCATTTAAGTTAGAAAAATTCAAACCAAAATATGAAAAGCTGAGAACGCCAAAAAGTAACCACAGAATTGAGTTCAGAGTCTTACGTGTCAGCTGATTCTGTTTTAGGACGATGTGTCATCCTGAACTAAGCACTGTCTGTTGAAAAGCATCATCTTACACAGACCGGGACACCATGGACTTATTCTTATTATGAGTCTTCTAGGCCAACCTACTTAAGCTGACATGTAGAAAGCTGTTGAAAATCTTGTCTTTAAATGTATTTGTGACCTTTTGTCACTTTAATAAATATAGGTAAACTGTTTTGTAGTTCTGCACATAATGATTCTAAAAAGGCAACAGACACATATATTCAGGGTAATTCCACGATCCCAATCGCAGCCTTTAACACAGGCCATTTTTTTCAAGAACTTAAGTGTTCAGAAACTAGCTTCAAAATACTGAATGTGAACAAATATGGTCTACCATCAACTAGAAACTGGGTCAAGGGCACAAGGAACATGTCCTGAGAGGACTTCACAAAACGAATTCCCTAAAGCATATTTTATAAGATCTAATGGATGCATTACAAAGGCAGATACAATACCTCGTAAGCCTTGCTAATTTGAATAAACTTGTCTTCTGCTCCAGGATCTCTGTTTTTGTCAGGATGCCTGAAACACAAATGGGCAGGCAGTGAGAATGGATTTAATGTTTTACACATGGTCAATTAACATCCTCGTACACACAGTTCACTCCATCAGAGGCAAATGGAAGGCTATTTTATTAGGGCTGTTTCTTAAAAATAAATGGTAGAAGCAATCAATTGCTTCACACGCCTATAATAAATGTTAACTTTAAAATAGGCAGTTTCTCTTTTCCGTCTGGCGGCAGCCATCAGGTAAGCCACGACGGGCGCTCACAAGTGTATCCAGGAGCTATGGAGGAGGAGGCAGCAGTCCGACGTCATGCGCTTTCTCCTCAGGGGGTGCTGCTGGTAGTACCGCCAGCTCTCTGCACTCCACAAGGACCCTGCCCACCAGGCCGGATAAAGCGCGCAGGCTGGGTTACAAGGCCAAGCACGGTTGTATCATGTACTGGATTCTTGTGCGCCGTGGGGGCTGCAGATGCTCAGTTTCTAAGGGTGCGACCTATGGCAACCTGTCCATCACGGTGTCAACCAGCTGGAGTTTGTCGGAAGCCTTCAGTCAGTTTGTTGCCAAGGAGCGAGCTGGACGCCACTGTGGGGCTCTGAGTCCTGAAGTCTTACTGGGTTGGTGAAGATTCCACGTGCAAATTCTTCGAGGTCACCCTCACTGATCTACTCCGTAAAGCTATCATACGGGAGCTGGACACCGCGGGGATCACCAAACCCGTCCACGACAGGGAGATGCGACGGCTGACGTCTGCGGCCCGCAAGAGCCTGGGAGAGGCCCGCAGGTTCGACCATACTCTTGGTGTTCCATTCCGTGCGGCCTGGTGAAGGCGCAATACTCTCCAGTTCCACCATTACCACTAACGTAAGCAATGTTTGCAAAATTCTTACCTAATAAACAACTTAGGACACACATAGAAAAAACCAGGCAGTTTCTCCCCAAGGCACTTCAGCTGGGCACATTTTCAAAGCCCAACGCGAGGCAGGCAGCACTGCAGCTTTTCGCTGAGGAAAGGTGGGAAACGTGCGTGCCTTTCTTTACGCTGCCCCCAGGTACCGCTAAGACTGGCGCAAGCCTCAAGTCACTCATCCGTGAGAACCGACTTCTCTTCCCAAGGTGGCAGCACTTCAGCCTGATGTCACAACGATTTCAATGAAGGTATTTCTTCTGACAATTCAGGTAGACTTGGGAAATAGCTTTAAAGATGCAACATGAATTTGTTTTGTAACAACCACGTTTCAAAATAGCATCCTGCTGCTGAGATTCAAATGAGAACATTTTGGTCCATTTTCATTATTAGTCCAGTTATCCCATTCTACCTGTGATTGTCTTTTACCTATAAATGGATAATGATTTCAAGGCCACATGTTTTAAGAGGTGAGCAAAATCATGCACTTTAAGCAAAGTGATTTCAACTAATATTAGAACTAATATTTGCTATTATACACAGTTGGCAATTATCCATTTTGCAGCCATATATTTTTCTGTAATTTGCTGAGTTTACACCAATTTCAGCTTGGGGTATTTTAAAGTCCTAGAAAGTAGGGGCTGTGTTTTATGTCCTTAGAACCCTTAGGATCTAAATCAGTGTTAGATTTTTCAATGTTCATTTTAGTAAGAGACTCTATTAGAGAGCATATTCATTATGTAATCACTTCTGCTAGCACCTAGTCAATTTCCTCTAGCAAAGGTTCTTAACAGAGAATCCGCTGGGAAGCAAATGACTACTAAAAATAGCACCAAGTATGCTGGAAGAAAAAAAATTTACCACTTGACCACCTTATGTTAGCAGAAACATATCTGAATGAATTATACCCCATATTCTGATTTCTAGAAAAAGAGAGAAACTTCGAATGGTGGGCTGTTGAATTTGGACATCACTCCTTTAACTATTTAATCCTTGTTATGAACATTAGTGGGGAAAAGAATCTTGGCTAGGTGTAATGAAAATAGTATGACAAGGAAACAAACGATGGTTTCAAAGCATGTTTCTGGATGACAAAAAAAAAGTGTTTTAAATATTCAAACTTAGGCTAAAGGCAGAGAAGATAAAATTATGCGATCACATAAATGAAGACTTAACGCACAGAACTCTGTAGGGGGAGAAGGGTAGGAAGGGACTGAACCAAAGAGAGAGTTGTGAAGGCAGTTAGGTTAAAACCACAGATCCTACCACAGAGGAAACCAAGGCCCAAGAATTAGGAGGAAACCACGGAACAGTTTCAGCTTATAAGGAATATTTTCCTAATCACATAGAGACGCCACAAAGTTGAAAACATTCAGAAAAGGATAAATTCAGCTCTAGGAAAGTACTGTCCAAAGCTATTTTCTCAGTGTATATGAAACATTTCACAAACTGCAATATAATACACATCCTTTAAATTTTAAAGTGAAGAAAATTCTGTACTTGGTATCTACTGGCTGTCGAGCTACCTCTAAGGGAATGAAAAGGAAGGTAGAAAAAGTAATATAGTTTGAATGTCAACTGTAATTAAAAGAGAAATAAAAAATACAAAGAAAGAGTGACAATAAACATAAAAAGTAATTACTGTGTTAGACAAATCAATTTGCTGTTAAGGCGACTGACCATGTTATACTCATTTGCTTCAAATCAAATTTTACGATGCCTTTTTCTTGGATTGGGAGTTCTTTATTCTGCCCATGTAGATGACAAAGGAAAAGTATGATAAAGCTTAATTACTGGGAGAGAAACAGAGTTTTCCTGAGAGAAAAGGGAATTTTAAATGGTTTCACCAAACAAGGAGAAAGCTCTTCAGAAGTCTGAGCAACATTATTAAGTGGTAAGTAAAAGCAGAGATAGGCTACAAATCCAATTCAACAATTAATCACTTCCCTGGCCATAGCTCATTTTGAAAAGTCAAATTGAGAAACTACTATTTTCAGTGCATATGAAACCATTACAAAATGAAACAAACTATTTCAGTGATAAAACACTGCCATAACTAAAAGCAGAAAATAATAATACAGTGAAAATACAAAGGTAAAGTAAAATTTTAGACTTTCACTGGATGATACTCTATATATTTCCATGGTGATGAATTACTCCTGGAGAGAATCTAATTAAGGAAGAGAAGCATATGATTCATTTAATTAATATCATAACACCCTTTTCAGCTCTGGAAGACAGTAAAGTCAAAGCTGTGTTTTAAATAGGTCCCACATACTCAAGCTATTCCTTCTGCTTTTAAAATGCTGTCACAGGCCATACCCTGTACAAAAGAATGTGGCTACCTTATGAATTCATTGCAGATTTATAAATTTTGCTTTAAACATAAAGAGGCAAGAGTTTGAAATGATGCAGAAAGCAACTTTGCTGTAAAGAGAGCCCCTGGAAAGAGGTCATGCATAATTAGAGCTTGTGTTTTTAGTATCCAATTCTGGCTTTCTCATGATATGAATATGGTCTAAAATATCTACCTACTCAAAACATTGTATTTTAAAACTATCTTTTACCTTTATCGCAACTAGCTTAAAACTAAGATACATCTTTCACTGAAGAATAATGGGTGTCAGGCAGTCATGCACAGCCTACAATGTCATCTGCATGTGGCAATTTTGCTCCTGTATAACTTCCTGTCCACCCAAACACTAACCCACTCACTCTTGCTTCTGTCCAAATGGGTAAGTGATCAACAAACAAAAAGCAATAAACTACCCGTTGGTCCTCAAAGGTCCAACTATGGAAGCCGGGGGTAACACAGACTTAACTCTAAGTATAACTTCCTCACTCATAGAAGAGGGGCAGCAACACATCTCCCTCACAGAGGATTAATGAGATTTAAACGAGATAGAAAACTGCAACCTGGAGCCTAGCATGCCGTAGGTGATAAAACCTTGGGGAAGGCTTCCCATACCAAACCTTCTGCTTGGTTCACCCAGCTTTGTAGTCACCTGTGTCCTTTCCCTCCTCTGCTCCTGCTGCATCTCTCCAGATTCATAATCCAACACTTCTATTCCTTTGGCAAGTCCATAGCATTAGTGGAAGAAACTAATGATCTCTGTTCAAAATAAGTTTTAAATTTATTGCTATCCTGCTAATTCACAAACACGTGTATATTCTCTAGCACATATATTTATCTGCAGGTAAAATTATGATTTTGCTATAAGATAATTTTTAATAGTAGTATACCTGATTCTTGAATATTCCTTTTAAATCGAGGGCAAAAGCTCTTTTTTTGAAAGCTTAAAACTTAATTTAGAAAACAGAATTGGATAGTATTCCCTTTAGCAATGACACTCATAAAGAGTTACGTTATGAACAACATCATGGGAAGGGTAGCTCATCCTTACATATGTTGTTGTATATATATTTTAAAAATTAAAGTTCCCTCTTTACTTTAACATTAAATATGCTAACAGCATCTAGGGCAATTAAGGGGGTTTCATAGTAACTCGGGATTTGGGTTGAATCACCAAAAATTATAGGATAACATGAACATTAGTTCTCTCGAGTAAAATATTTTAGACAGATATATATTATATATTTGTTGAACACAGAAACAGAGACAAATAAAAGCTAATCATAATTTAGGCTTCATTTTCCTGCTAAAACTGCTTAGCTTATATTAAACTATTTCTTTATTTCACCTACCATTCCCGGGCGAGCTTCTTATAAGCCTTTTTAATATCAGCCTGACTGGCTGTTCGGCTGACCCCTAGGACTCTGTATGGGTCAAAATCCAACGCAGACAGAATTTGCAGGATCAGAACCAGAACTATCAAGAACTGCCAGGATATGCTCAACTTTTTCACTTCCATTTCTCTTCCTTCCCAGAGCTGAAATGATTGAAGAGGCAACAGTTTCAGTGGTAGAAACGTGGAGTGTCTTGCTTTTTAGGTAAAGGTATAAGATATGTAGATGAAAAACAAAACAAAAGATATTTTGCAGGAAAAGTGTCAAGCTGTTTGACCATACTTTAAAAATCAATAATCTCACTACTGTTTATATCACAAATAAGAACTATTATAGATGAAAAGATGAGCAATAAGAATAGCAACTGTCTAGAATCCTTGGATTAGAAAAGCTTTAGAAATGACTGAAAAATGAATGAGATAAATAATAAGCAAATGTGGAAAAACGTAGGAAAATCAAGGTGACATCTCCATTATACGATTTCACTTATGCTGACAATTTAAACTTAAAATACGACTTAAGAATACTTCGCTGAGTATATGCTACATAATTTCGTGAAAATCATAAGATTTACCATGTGCAAAACTACCAGATGAGATAGTTGTGATGTTCTTGGGAGTTAAATAAGAACAAATATAAAAGTGAGATATTCCTGTAAAACTGAGCGAGTATGATTTAATATGCCTCCATTCTATTTCTCACCATGCCCATTCCAACAAAAAAAATGACAAGCTGCTCTTTAATTTGATCATTGGCAATAGGGTCATTATAAACAGAGACCTCAGGAAATGCTCAACTTTTTCGGTGAATTTTGAGAAAAAGTGGTGAGAAAAAATTAAGTTTTCCACGTGAAGGGGAATTAATGGCACAGACTGAAGACCAGACATGATCTTCAAATACTAAACCTCCACCTTTGTAAGTGTAGAGACTGAATTCATTGCGGGTTTTAGAAATAATTCTGCCTAGTTAATGAAAAAGGCAGTGCTGTAATGCACAGACACACTTCAGAATTATGATCTTTGTGATATCAAAGTTTTTTCAGGGGCCATATTTACTTTGACTTCTTATAAATTACTACAGTTTTAAGGTTCAAGTGTCTATTGTGACACCTTAAGAGGGTGGGCAAAAGCTGTAACATTGGTGGGTTTCGACAGGTGGAAGTCTAGATGCTGCCTGGGAGTCCTCACAAAATTGACTAGCTTGATGGCCAATGTTTAAGATTGCATGACTGCTGAATAAAACCCTAAAACAAATCAGTTTTTTCTTTGTTAAGGCGACCTATAACCTATTCTATCTTACAAAACACCGACAGCGCGCTAAAAATTGGGAATGTGATGTAGCTACTGGTTAAGCACATGGGCTCTGAAATCAGGCTAAGATTGGGATTCATCCTCCACCACTTTATGACCTTGGGCAAGTTTCTTAAACTTGTTAAGCCTCAGTGACTTCATTAAAAAACAGGGGTGAATAATACCATCTTGAAAGGATCAACATGGGACTTAAATGTACGTAAAGGATTTACTGAACACAGGGTCAAGAGTCAATAAGTGGTACTTATTATTTTTTCTACCATGCAGTGCAATCACTGCCTGATTCAACTGTGTCAGTTGCCTCCAGTCAGAGGGCCCGAGTGGCAGGGGGCTGTGAAGTTCTTTTGCTGACAGCTTGAGGGTGCCGGCCTCAGGGCAGGAAACAACGTGCCCAACAGGTAGACTACAGCCCTCGGGCAATATCACCTAAACCAGGCAGCTGCTCCCAGAGACACGCTCGTGGCCTGAGCCCCGCCTCGAGCTCCCGCCGGAGGTCGCAACCCTCCAGGAGACGGTCGCCTCCTCTGCTGCCCTTCGAGAGCCCTGGGCCGGGCCCTGTGGGCTCCCGGTTCTCCCCAGGCCCAGCGGGGACCGAGAACAAGGAGGAACTGAAGGGAGATTCCTGAACCTGCCCGGTCCCGCCGCGTCCGCGGCTCCGCGCGTCACGCCGGGAAGGAGTTACCGGGAAAGGGCACCGGCCTAAATGACTGCAGCGTCCGAGATCCAGTTAGTCCGCCGGCTGGGAGCCTCCGGTCCACACTAGCGCTCGCCGGGGCCTGGGGAGGGGAAGGAGGAGGAGACAAGCCTGAAGGGAGTCACGTGATACTTAAAGGCCCGGCGCATCGCAGGCACGGACTGAACAGGTACAGAGCGTCTAGTCTTAGACTCTGTTTTGACCCTTGTCACCCGCCGTCTGCGCGTGGACCAGGCACGGTTGCCATAGGAACGAGGAGCGCACTTTGGCTGGATTAAAAGGGATGGTCGTGACCAAAGAGGTCAAAACGTGCCTCCTAGCGAGGCTAAGTCGCGATGCATGATGGGATGCCAAAGAGACCTCCCCGATCCAGGGAGGAGTTTCCAGTCCAACCTGGAGGTGGCCCTCGTCTAGCAACAGTTGCTAGGGTGGGGAAGCAATTGCCGGTCCCGGTTCTCTTTACTCCTATTCATAGAATTCTAGAGCGTCAGAGTTGGAAGGAGGCACCTTAGGGATCCTTTCCAGTCCAACTCCTTCATATGCTAATGGCGATACTGAGGCCCAGAGACTTGCCCAAGGCCTAGAACCCAGGATTCCTAAAAGCATTTACTAAAAAGCGAGCTCCACCCTAGAATGCCAGCCCTTGCCTATAGCAAGGGAAAGGGATGTGTGTGTGGTGGGTGGCCGGGGAGGGGGTGGTGGGAGAGGGAGAGGCACAGGTTTCTGAGGTAAGACAATGACTTTCATTGAGACAAAGAGGTTCTTTAGGGATATAGATAGATTTCATATAGCCTTGCCCTGTTTTTATTTATTGTTATCTCCTTTGCAGTTATCACTATCTAACATACTATATCTTTTATTTTGTTTATCATTTGTCTCCTCCCACTGGAATGTAACCTCCTAACGGCAGGGCTTTTTTGTCTGTTTCCCCCCGCCCCCCACCTCTATTCTTGGCGCTTGCACAGACCTTGGTACAGACAGGATCGCAATAAATACTGATGGAATAAATGAATGAATGGGACTGAGGTTTTGCTGCTCAAGAGAATATATTCTAAGGTGGACTCCAGGTTAAGAGTGTGGACTTTGAGTCAGGTTCGAGATTAAATCTTGCCTGCCTCTGCCAGTTACTACCTGTGTGATCTTGAACAGTCACTTCACTTCCTTGAGCCCCAGCGTCCATTTATGTAAAATAGGGGAAACTACTTCCCTGGTAGAATTGCAGTCAGGGATAAATAAGATGATGCAATGTAAAACGGCTAGCACAATGTCTGAGACTTAGCAGATGCTCAATAAACAGGATCAATTACTTTTCAAATGAGCCGTGTAAACAGAGAGTTCAGAGGACAAGATTTCTGTCAGTTTTTTTCTTCGTTGTGGGAGGTGCTAGGGTGGGAGAGGGAGAAGGGGAATGGAAAACCGTGTAGGTTGGGCTTGGTCGGACACGCCAGCTTGGAACAGTAAACGATGAGATCCGGGCATAGGGGCGGAAGACATGGTTTTGTTGTGGGCGGGGGGGTGGAGCTAGAGAGGAGCCATAACCCGGAGGGAGTTGAATGGGGCGGGGCAGACCGTGGCTCCCGACATGTCTGCCTCTCCTACTTGTAGAGCCCCTCCGAGTCTCTCTGTAAAAGCGAGTGGTCTTGAATTTTGGCCAGGGGGTCGCGTCAGTGACGCGAGGATGTGTCTGGGGCGGGGCGTTGGCGCGTGGGTGTGTCCCAGGGGCGGGGCAGGGTGCAGAGGCGGAGCCGAATGGGCCGGAGGTTGCCTGGTCTGGGAGTCGGACCCTGGGGGCGGGGGAGATACAGGGGCGGGGCGCTGTGGCAGGGGCCCGGAAGCGGACGGAGGCGGACGGAGGCGGCCGGGGTCCGGGCGGTCTTCCCGCCATGGACGAGGCTGACCGGCAACTTCTGCGGCGATTCCGGGTGCGGCTGGTCGGCGAGTTGCAGGTGGCATCTCTCTGGGACGCTCTACTGAACTACGAGCTCTTCACGCCCGACATGATCGAAGACATCCAGGTGCGCACTCGCCCATCCCGCGCCCCCCAATTCCCGCGCCGCATGCAGGCTTCTGTCACAGATGGGAACAGCGAAGCCGCGCTGAGAGGGTTGCTGGAGCTGCTACGTAACTTAAAGGCCGAGCTCCCACTTCCCTTGCCCCGTCTGTGCCAATTAGTACCCACCTCCTTTGGGGAACCATCGTGTGGGAACCCCGTTTTCCCACACGGCGGCGAGCCCACTGAATTGCGCGGCGGAACCAAACGATCCCAGACACCTCTTTGAGCGCTTGCTAAAGCCGTTCCGCGCCCTGCACCACCAGCGTGCACTGGTAGCTGCTGCAGCACTGCGCTTTTGCCGGCAAGGAGGCGTGTGTGTGTTTTCCTCCTCTAGCGTGGCGGTCCGTGGCACCCACTTAGGCGTCAGACAGCCTGGAACCCTGTCCTTGGGCAAGTCACTCACTTATCCTCTTTGAGTCAGTTTCCTGGGCTGCGAAATGGGGACAACAGTAGTAGTGTCCTGAGGGTTGAATGAGATAATGGATGTGAAACTGGAGTGTCAGGCACACTCAACCTATGGCAGTTGGCTGTGCCTTGGCCTCCTTGGCCAGTCCTTCATGTGTTGTTTATGTTTTGTAAAGCTTTTTTGGAGATGAATTTAATGGAGGGAATAATAAAGTCAAACATTGGAAGTTCTCTTTAAAAGCACTTTCATGTCTTTGTCTTATTTGACCCTAACCACAGGACTCTGAGGTAAGGTGGGTACAGGAGGTATTTCCTACCGCGAGGAGCAGTGGGTGTGCCTGGCTTCCTGGAGGTCCCTGGCTGGTGCCCGGTGGTCTGCTTGCAGGCCAAGTGTTCAGTTTCTCCATCACCCAGCAGCTCGGCTTGACCCAGTGAGGAAATCTTTAATAGGTCAAGTGTCATATGGAAAATTACCAGTGAATAATAATATTAAAGGAAGCCTTGTGAGCACCTGCTGTGTGGCCTATATTCAAGAGTGGAAATGGCATGAGGCCATTTCCTTGCCTTCAGGTACATTCACAAAGGTCACTAACTCCGATGCCCATGGAGGCCCAATGTGTGGGCACTACGGTAGGCAGCCTCTGTGCTGCTCCCCAGCTCCAGCTGGGTATGGTCCAGTGTTGCCAGATCTTTCATGTTTTTAAAGAGAAACTGGAATTCTCGCTGTCAAATTCCCTGATTTTAAATGTTAACAATTCAGAATTTTAAAAGGATGCTGTGTGAAAGACAGGCCTCCATTTCCCCATACCTGGTGTGGCTGATGAACACACAGGCTTTGGAGCCGCATGGATGTCAGCCCAGATTCTGGCTTCGTTATATATTAGCAAGTTGCAACGCCTTTCTGTGACTCAGTTTCCCTCTCTACAGATTGGATAATTATAATTTACGGTTGTTGAGGGGACTAAACGAAATCATGCATTTAACAAGTGTCTTTGTGAGTGTTCAGTAACTCTTGAGAGAAATCAAGCAACACAATCTACTTGCAGAGAAGTAGGCATATAGCTCAGTGTTTTGTGGCTGAGAATTATCTTCTCAGTGACACTATAGGTGTGCGCTGTTCTAATATAGTAGCCATTAGCTGCGTGGCTATTTAAATGTAAATCTGAACTATTAAAATTAAACAAACTAAAAAATTCCATTCCCCAGTCATAGCACCCAAGTGCTCATTAGCTGCATGTGGCTGATTGGGCAGCCATATTGGACACTGCAGATAAAGAACATCGCCATCATCTCGGAAAGTTCCCTTGGACAGTGCTGCTGCAAGACATTTGAGGATAGGGTGGTGTCTTATTCTTGTGCATCCTGAGGAACTTGCCCAATGTTGGGTCTCAAAGGACAGCCAGCAGATAACCAGCATCTTCTTAGTGCTCCTGCCCTGCTCCCTGTCTCAGTGACTGGCGCCACCCATCCCCACACCTGTCAACCTTGACCATTTCTCCATCTTCACAGTCCACCCAGTCAATGGCCGTGCTGTCTATTCTCTCTGCTTGTTTCTCTGGTCTGTCCTCTCACTTGTCTTTATTCTAGCTGTATCGATTTTGCTGCCAAGTGAGCTGTGGCTCACTTTTATTGTCCACCCTGCCCTCAGGATGATTTTTCTAAAAGGCAGATCTGACTCTGTCACCCCACTTCTTAAAACTCTTCAGTGCTTCTCACAGCTCTCTTGGCATGACCACACCAATGCCCCCTGCCTCACTACTGTTCCCTACCCCCACTAAATTCACTATTCACTTACTGATGTTTCCTGGGGCCTCAGCCAAGATCCTTTCCTGGAATCCTCTCTGACCCCCCAGGGCTGAGTTGGGTGTCCCCGTACCTTCCCAGTCCCCTGTGGCACACCTCTCCTTGCTGTGTTGTTGTCGATTTCTCTGTTTGCATCCCCCACCCATCGATCGCTTCCTAAGGACCGAGATTATTTGCTGCTGCATTTTCAGCACGTAGCACAGCACAGGGCACATAGTAAATGCCTCCAAAATACCAAATTAATAGATCAACAAAGGCAATCTCAATTTTTGCCCATGTCCCTGATTGTTTAGATTGATGCCGTGTAGGAAGTGGGGGGATAAGGTGAGAGTCCCAGAAAGTGTGTGTGTAATTAGTGCCCTGTCGTTCTTTCCAAACAGCGAGCGGGCTCTGGGTCTCGTCGCGATCAGGCCAGGCAGCTGATCACAGATCTGGAGACTCGAGGGAGTCAGGCCCTTCCTTTGTTCATCTCCTGCTTGGAGGACACGGGCCAGAACAGCCTGGCTTCATTGCTGAGAAAGAACAGCCAAGCAGCAAAGCGGAATCCGGAGGCCATCAGACCCCTGGACCTCATGCCTGTGGTGGTTAGACCAGTGAGCGGCAAACCAGAGGAGCTGAGCATGGTAAAGCAAGATCCATCGAAACTGACCCCGGGGCCAGAGGGTCTCAGACCAGAGGCGCCCAGACCAGTGGACATCAGTTCCGGAAGATTCAGTGATGTCCGTGAGTACCGAGAGCGTGGTTGGTGGGTGGGCGTAATGAGCATTCATGGAGGAGTGACCGTTGGTACAGCTGGGAAGGCAGAGATTCAGAATTTAATTTTGATCTTGTCTTTCTGAGTACTTATGGGTGGAATATTCTGGTAGGTCTTCAGTTTTGGCAGCCCTTTCTCTGAAAAGCATGTGTTCTCTTCTGAATGAGTAATTTGGAATGACTTGTCTTCTACCTCACATTCTTTCTCCTGTTTGATCAAGTCTGATATGCTCTTCTGCTGAATTTTTCATTTTCTTCATTGTGTTTTTCAGCTCTAGAATTTCTGTTTGGTTCTTTTTTGGTGATTTCTGTCTCTGTCAAATGTCTCGTTTTGTTTGTGTACTGTTTTCCCAATTTCCTTGAATTGTCTTTTTTTTTTTTTTGTAGCTAACTGAGCTGCTTTTAAACAATGATTTTGAATTTTTTATTGGGCAAATCTCAGATTTCCATTTCTTTGGGGTTAATTACTGGAAAATTATTGTGTTCCTTTGGTGGTGTTGTGTTTTCTTGATTTTTCACGCTCCTCGAAGTCTTGCGTTTCTGTGTCTGTGTTTGAAGAAGCATCACTTCCTCCAATCTTTACTGACTGGCCTCTTCAATGCATCCAATCTTGGATTTATTTTATTTTATTTTTGCATCAGCGATGTGCTAGAATTTCTCCACTGGACTCGTGGACTTCCACAAAGGCACGCTTGTCTGTGGGTGATTGTCAGAATTGGTGTTCTCTGTGAGAGAAGGCAGTAGAAAATTCTTGTTCTGTCATTTCGATGGGGTCACTCTCACTTCGTCAATCTTTATTGCTAATTTGGGAAATGAATAAGTTCCTCAGTAGTGGATGATGGTTATATTTTTGGGGTGCATTGGATGTTTGAAATGAGCAATAATTTCAGAATTAAGTCTGTGGACTAATAGAAGTCCTCAGGCTAGGTAAAACCATTTATTTTTTTTACAAATGGGATGTGAATGGTTTTCCAGCATGACTTTTAAATTCGCAAGAGAATAGTTCTCAACAAAGGGTTCAGGCCTGCTCTGAGCAATGAATGTCATCATCATTGGATCATGAGGGTAGGCTCCAATGTGACATGGAGGTAGTCACTATGTTCTTTTAGCTTAAAAGGAAAAAAATGTCCCACAACCTTATAGGCTGGTGGCTAGTTGACTTCTAGCTAGTTGAAATGAAAATTCTTTTAACATTAAAGGAAAAAATGACCATTTTACTGATTTATTTATTTTGCAAACATTTCATGGGGACCCACTCTGTGCTGGGCCCTACGGGTTTGACAAATGGGAGCATCTACTTTCCTGGAGCTTCTCTTACACCCTTCTGTTCTAGAATTTCACGTAAATGGAATCGTGCTGTGTATACTTTTCTGGCTTTCTTTACTCAGCGTCGTGTTTTTGAGGTTATCCATGGTGTTGCGTGTATTGGTAGCTCATTTCTTTTTCGGCTGTGTGGTGTTCCCTTATGTGGGTGTATCACAATGTGTTTATCCATCGACTTGTTGACAGACGCTTGTGTTGTTTCTGGTTCTGGGTGTTATGAATAAGGCTTCAGCGAACATTGGTGGCCAAGTGTTTTTGTGTCCATTGCACTCATTTCTCTTGGGTGAACACCTGGGAGCGGAATTGCTGGTCAGAGGGCAGGTGTGCATTTAATTATTAGAAACAGTTCTCCAAGGGGGTTGTGCCCTTTGACTCCTCCCAGCAGTGTCTGAGGGTTCCTGAGTTCCCAGCCCTGCGTTTCTGTGAGGGCTGTCCTCACAGAGTCCCTTGCCGCTCCCCCGTTGGCCCCTGACCTTTGTGTTTTCCCTCTTTCTCTCTCCAGGTACTCAGGAGGGACTGAGGGGAAACGCCGATTTGGTAAGTCTTGGTATGATTTGGGGCCAGTTGCGTTGGTTTGGGCCCTTCCGCTCTCCACTCCCCAGGACCTTCCCTGCAGCTGTGTCGGGAGCCCAGGGAACCCAGCCCAGCTGGAGAGAGGGTCCCAGTCCCATGCCCCCTTCAGCTCCCTGACCCCGGCACAGCTCTTCCTGGAGTACAGTGTCCAGCTCTGCTCTTTCCTCATCTGTGAAGTCAGGGGATCAGACCTCATGAGCGGTGGCATCGGAATCAGCTGTGTGACACCCACCCCAGACCAAGTCATTCTCTCATTCACAGTATTTACTGTGTGACTCCTATGTGCCAGCCCTGGGCTCCATGCTGGGAGCCCTGAGAACAGACCACTTGTGTTTCTAGTCCTCGTGGAGCCATCAGCCTAGCGGGGGCTGCTTACACAAAGAAATGTATAAATATAAATAGTGTTAAGTATCGTAAACAAAAAAACCAGGCTGATGTGAGAGAGAATTACAAGGGAAACACTGAGCCTGGGGGGGAAGCAGCGTCAGCGCTCTGAAGATGGGCCTGAGCTGCGTCTGCCAACAGAGCCACCCACTTGATGCTCAGGTGCTCCCCCGGACTGGATGGCCTTTAAGGTTCCTTGGGGTGAATGTCTCCGGGTGCTGGATTTCTAAGCTAGCAGTTCCCATCCCTGAATACCGTGATGGGAGCTAATCTCCTCCCCCAGGGTTAGCTGTTCGGTTGTCACACAGCTCATGCTTACCCCGGTCTGGTTTGCAGTCTTTGCTTCTGCCCTGAAGTGCTGGGTGTAGACCCTGCTGATCCTTCCGAGGGGGTGGGGGGCAGACCCCTTTAATTTCTCATCGCTCCAGACTGTCAACCGCATGAATAAAAACCAGGGGGTCACCTTCCCTCTTGAGGTGTGCAGTGAGACCCCGGATTATGCCGGTCCCTGTGCTTGGGCAGGTATACGTCCTGAACGCAGACCCCTGTGGCCACTGCCTCATTATCAACAACGTGCACTTCTGCCTCAAGTCGGGGCTCAGCACCCGCCCCGGCTCCAACGTCGACTGTGAGAAGTTGCAGCGACGCTTCCGCTCGTTACATTTCATGGTGGAGGTGAAGTGCGACCTGACTGGCAAGGTATGGTCACTGTCCGCGGGGCTGGGGGAGGGGTGGGACTTTGTCCTACGAGAGACCCCGAAAGCAAGTGGACTCTCTAAGACGAGCTCTTAGGTCTGTAGGACCGTGAGAGGCAGTACTGTTCAGTGGTTACCAGTGTAAGCTTCAGGCTCAGAAAGACTGGCTCTCCAGCCACCTGCCGTGTGACTCCTGAGCCTTACTTTTCTTGTCTAGACAGCAAGAACAGTGCTCACCTCCTGGGGTTGCCGTGAGGTTAGATGAACAGTGCCCAAGCACAGCACCTGTTCCTCAAGAATGGTGGTTATTGAGACCGTTAGACTGTCATGCTTCAGTGTTGGCCCTGGGAGTAGGGGAGGTGCGCCCAGGGATGGGGACCCGTGGGGACCCGATCCGCCAGCGTTCTGGCTCACCTGCAGCCTTCTCTTGTAGCAAATAGTCCAGGCTTTGGTGGAGCTGGCACAGCGGGACCACGGCGCACTGGACTGCTGTGTGGTGGTCATCCTCTCTCACGGCTGCCAGGTAGGAGGCCTGAGCTCCTTGGGTAGGTGTCTAGGAAAGGCTGCACTGAAGGCTGTGTGGGAGCCCCACCCATCCTGTGTCCGGGACACCCTCAGCTTTATGGGAAGAGCCGTGCAGCCTGTCCAACTCCTGTTGTTTTTTTTGGGTACCATCTGGTCCTCTGAGGATTTGGATGCTCCCCCTGGGTAGGGGGCGGGGGTGTTCCTGGGAGAAGCATCTGGGAGAGGCAAGGAGCAGACAAGCTCTGCTCACAGAGCTTCTACCCCCGGATTTTGTTCAGAGCTAGCACAGCCCATAAGAACTCCTAGCTCCTGCCTCCGTCCAGCTGGGCATGGTGCCGGCCCTTGCTGCTGGCTGGCAGTCAGGACACTGGCATCCACTCTGGGCTCAGCCACGAATGTGCCGGCTCATTGTGGCCAAGCTCCTTCCCCTTCCTGGTCCTCAGTTTCCTCATCTTTTAAGTTGGGGGTTGGACAGATTAAAGATTACAAGCTGGGGGCCTGTATAACCCCCTGGGTTATACAGTGTTTGAAAAAACGGCAGCTTTCACAAAAAAATTAGGGTTTTCATCTTCTCTTGAAAACCACAAAGGTCCGTCCTTACCAGGCCAGCATCCTCACAGGGCATGCTGTGTGGCCTGTAGCTGGGCAGGTCTTTCCCTTCATGGTATGGCCCTGGGACCAGCAGCATGGGCATCTCCTGGCAGCTCGTGAGAACGCAAGCTCTCAGGCCCCACTCCAGACCTCTTCATTCAGAGCCTATGCTTTAACAGGGTCCCGTACACACAGAGTTCGAGAAGAATTGATCTCGAACAGTGGTTCTCCACATTTAGCTGCATCAGAGGCACCCGAAGGACCTGCTTGCTGGTCTTCACTCTGGGTGGGGTCCAAGAATTCGCATGTCTTACAAGTCCCAGGTGATGCTGATGTTCTTGGTCCAGGGACCACACTTTGAGAGCCACTGATCTAGAAGAAGCTGGCTGGCACTCTCTAGTTAGGCTGTCTTGGCCCCTGTAGGTACGTGAGTTTGAGACCCTGGAATGGAAGCTGATTGGGCCCATCCAGAACCAACCTGCTCTGTCTAAATCCACCTCATGCCCTGGCTGGGACCTTCTAGATGCTTGGCCCCCACAAAGCCTTAGAACAGAGATTCTCACCCGACCCCTTGGTTTTGTAACCAGGATTCTTGGTCTTCTAGGCCAGCCACCTCCAGTTCCCGGGGGCTGTTTACGGCACAGATGGGTTTCTTGTGTCCATCGAGAAAATTGTGAACATCTTCAATGGAACCGGCTGCCCCAGCTTGGGAGGGAAGCCCAAGCTCTTTTTCATCCAGGCCTGTGGTGGAGGTAAGCAGGTCCTCAGCCCCTCTGCAGATGAATTTAGTGGGGAAGGAGCTGCTTGCGTCTCCATCCAGCCCCTCACGATGTCCAAGGGGTCTCTCCAGGCAGGCAGAGGGTCCCAAACATGGCCACTGTTGTTTGAATGGCAGCACCTGCATCCGGCTAGAGAGCTCTCAGCCTTGTCCAGCCGTTAGAGGTGAGCGTCTTCATCTCACATTGCATTAGCATCAGAGGCTCATGCAACTTTGGCAACTTCAACTCAAGAGACTTGACAAAAATAAAGTGGAGGAGGGAAAAAAAACTCATTTTCCTTATCATCACCTCCTGACCCTCCATCAACTGGACCCCCTTTCCACTACCTGAGAGAAAGGGAGGCCCACTTTCTGGGAAAGTTAGTTAGCTGGTCTTCCGGCCTGGTGCCCACCCCCATATCCTTCCTCAGCAGCATGGATGATCTTTGTGGTGTGTTTGGACGCCTCAGTGGGACCTATGTGGCCCTTGGTGATCTGGCCCTGGTCGCCTCACCTACCCCAGCGTGGCACGCTGTGCCCGCCCCAGCACCGCTCAGCTTCCCCAGGATGTCACAGGCTCCTTGGCCTTTCCATGTGCTATTCCTCTGCCTTGTCTCCTGGCCAGCTCTTAATCATCCATCCTCTGATCACAACTTATTGTCACCTCCTCCAGGAAGTCTTCCCTAAACACCCACTCTTACTCGAACTGCCAGGATTAGCTGGCCCTTGTGTTCCTGCAGGCCCGTTCTTCCCCGTCACAGCACCTTCTCCTTGCGTTGAAATTGCCATATTCCCTAGTCAGCTCTCCAAGGACAGGGCTAGGCCTGTCTGACCTACAGCCAGGTCCTCGTCCTGGCACAAAGCTCACAATATGGTTGGTTGTATCTTATGTGAATTCTAATTATTTGAATTTGAATATGAAATAGAACCATATAAAAATATCTGTGAGCGAAATTTGAAATAATGTCGATTCCTTCCACTAAAAAACAAACCAAAACAACTCACTGGGAGCAGCAAGATTCCAAAGTTGGAATCAGCTGCCTTTGGAGTTCCTGGCCCTGCCTGGCTCCCCCCAGGCCACGTGACCTTGTGTTTAACGCTGTCGCCACATGAGGGCGGCATGTCAGCTGAGAACAGAAATAACCAAATGTCCCTGTCTCTGTCAGTGTCTGGGGGAGTATCCTGTTGTTTACAGGCATCAGGTCGTCTGCCCTAGATTTTGGTGACTTTTATGTTGCTGTTTTAAAGTTCACTGTTGTTACAATTTAAAAATCCTCTAACTGCCCCTTCGTAAAGAGATAGTGCAGGCACCAGGGCAGAAAAATGTACCTCAGCGACAGTGACTTCAGTGTGGAATGTCAGCGAACAAGTAGCATGATACAAGGTGACACAGTGTGACGATGCTCTTGGCCAAAGCTGAGCAGCCCCTGTTGGGCCGAGCTGTTACTTTTGGGTGACCCCTCTTCAGAGTTTGAGAGATCATGCTGGAAAGGCAGAGGAAGAACAGTATGCTGCAGTGGTTGTGGATTTTGTGTGCCGAGCGAACAGCTCCTCTTCCCACTGTATGTTTATTCTTATGGGGAAGTTGGTCTTGCCTCACAGGGAGCTTTGAATTATCGATGCACTTTAAGAACAAAGCCATGTGTAAAAGGCATATAGTGCGGCCTTCGCATCAGATTTGTAGAAAGGATGACACATGAATGGAGACGCAGCTAGCATCCCCCGTCTGACCCACTCTTTCTCTTTTCCTCCATATTTCTCTCTCGGATCCCATTGTCTCTGCTCCGTTTTTTCACAGGCAGCCCCTCTGCCCATCCCTGTCTCCTTAGGCCATTCTTAAGTCATCCCCCCCTGAAGCGCCCCCTCCCCCTGCTGCACCTGGCTGCCCAGGCAGACCCAGCAGCAGCCCCTGCTCCCATCTCAGATCCCCTGCCCTGCGCCACCTCAAGTCATCCCCAGACACGTGGGGCAGATTCCAGAATCTCGACCAAGGAAACAACCAGAAGTAGCGACTTGAGTAAGCTGTAGAATAGTCCAGCTTCCATAGATCTAGGAAGCCCCCTCTGCAGGCTTGGGGCCCTCCATGGAGCACCTCAGGGGGCTGAGAGGCAAGAAGATTGAAGGCAGAATCCTGGGCTGTGAGAACAGACAGATTACCAGGTTTCTGAGCTTCAGCTCTGGAGCGAGAGGTCAGTGGGTGTTGGGGTTATTATTATGGGGTTGCCACAACTGTCTCTGTCTTGTCTTGGTCCCCTGGGTGAACTGTGACCTCCCTCCCTCCCACCTTGCTGTTTCCCACCGTGTGTCTGGCCACACAGACTGCCTGCTCTCCTGCCCACGGGCCTGCCCACTGCGTGCCATGTCTGTCACCAAGACTGTTCTCTCTTTTCACATGGGAGCCTGCAGGGGCCTCCGTCCCTTGCTCCAGAAACACTTCCCTGAGGACCCTCTGGGCCCCTCTGCCCTCTGCCTGCTTTTACTGAGTGGCTCTTTTTACCCTGCAGTGAACTCTGCCTCCTGCCAGGGAAGTCACCTCGGGAGACCTCCTTTGGCATTGCCACCCAGTGGCTCTGCGGTTGAGCTGTGTGTGGCTCCCGTCCTGCCCTGACCCCTCTGTTTTCCAGGCCTTCCCCTGTCTTTGGGGGTGGGTGGTTAGATTTTAAAACTGAAAAGACAGAAAATATGACAATTTAAAATCATGCAGAATCCTGACCCAGCCATCTCGTTTCTGCCTCTTAACTTTGGCGCTTGGCCCCTGGGCTCAGTGTGCTTTGCTCACCTAACCTTGTCCCTTACACATTTCCCACGTGCCCACAGTCTTCATCATCGCTGGTGGCTTTCTAATCTTCCATGTCAGTGATATGTAATCACTTACCAAACCATTTCCCTAATGTCGGCCATTTAGATGATATTCAATTTTTGACTCATACAACCACAGATGTCTTTATATAGAGGGCTTTTGGCTCCACTTGAATTATTTCCTCAAGAAATTTCTGGATCAGGGGCTGTAAACATCTCCATGGATCCCTTGTGACTTGATGCCTTCTTTGATTCTCAGAGAAGATTTGCAATAGCTTCAGAAGTGCAAATGATATAGAACAAAACAGAGGAAATGCCAGGAAGAATAAGTTTGGAATCTCGACATGCATCCTGTGAGGTCCCACATGCATAGAGAGGCGGCCTGCAGATTTGGCTTGCGCTTTCCAGCAGCAGAGGCGAGACAGGAGGATGAGGTAGAATCACTCATGGGATCAGTTACCAAGGGACGAGTCTCCTTTATGAGGACCCCAAGCAGGGTTCTTTTCCTGGTCAGTGTCGCAAAGCCAGTGTCGAGACCAGGACCAAAAGTGAGCGTTAACAGTGCAAGCTTTTATTCTATGGCCAGAGAATGGGAGGGAGCACAGCTTTCAGATCAACTTCCGGCCCCTTTGCGGTTGAAGGGTACTGAAATAGGATAGTAGGAATGAAGGGGAGGTTTAGGGAGACAGGTGGGAGGAGTAGTCAGGGATCTTTTGGAGTGGGGAGGGGTGAGAGCTTTCCCGGGATCAGTGTCCACTCTCTTTTTGTTTGTTTATGGTCTCTTCTGGCTGTTGTCCCTGTCCTTGTCAGCCATCCTGGCTCTGGTCGGTGGGATATGTAGCACGGAGATTACGTTGTAATGAGCTTTAAAATCTTTTGGACGTCATGTAGATAGTCACCTTGGTTTTGACTGGTTTCAGCCAGTCTTGACAAGTTAACTGCTGACCAGAGATAGAGTTAGAGCTGGGGAGGGATTCAGACAGGCCAAGCTAAGAATGGCGAGTTTTCTCCCCTTACTTGTCTTAAAATGGGCACTTTATAATATAGTGAACAGTTTCCTCAACTTTATTCCTACCCGCACGCAAAAAAGATGAGTTTCATATAGTTTTTAAAAAATTATTTTTATCTGTCTCAATGCAGGTTTTTGTTTTTGTTTTTTCTAGTTTGGACATTTACTCCCTAGGCAGAGGACCCCATCTTCTAACTTTGTATCTTCCCTCAATGCCGGTGTTGGTGCTTTGTACCCCAGGGGTGCTCCATGTGTGTATGTGTCTGCCATCTGTGTCATAAGCCATGATTTTAAAGAAGGCTTCATAATAACCCGAGGAAAATCCTCGTGATGTTGCAATTGGGGAATAAAGCATGCTTAGTTGAACCTGTGAATAACCAGGTGAAAACAAATCCACAAACGACTGGAAGGAGATGCAGCCAACTGTCAGCCGTTGTGGTCTTTGGGCGCTGCCAAGATGGCTGGGCTTCGTTTTGTTTTGACTCATTATGTTGAGATTTAATGTGTGGCGGGGAAGAGGCCATAAATGCGGTTAGAGAAAGCAGCCAGTTACCAAGTGTAAACTGACGAGATCAAGAGTGATTCAACACACGCAAAAGTCAGACTCAGATGTCCTTTAAAGATGAAAAGTGCAAGTCCTCTGCCATCCCTGCTCTCAGTCTCGTTCCTCAGAAGTAGCCACTGGTGTGTTTCCTTCCAGATTTTCTCTCTCTCTCTCTCTTATCTATCCATCCATCCATCCATCCATCCATCCATCATATATACCAAACGGGTCATACTTTACATATTATTCTGTGACCATTTTTGGTAATTTAAAACCATTGTGGTACAATACACATAAAATTGGCCATCTTATCCATTTTTAAGTGTATAGCTCAGCGACATTAAGCACATTCATGCTGTCGTGCAGCCACCACTATCCTCCATCTCCAGAACCTTCTCATTTTGCAAAACAAACTGTCCCCGGTTAAACACTAACTCCCCTCCCCGCTCCCCAGCCCCTAGAAACCACTATTCTGTTTTCTGTTTCTGTGAACTGGACCGCTCTAGGAACCTCACAGAAGTAGAATATTTTACTTAGCATATGTCGCTCAAGGTTCATCCATGTCGTGACATGTATCAGGATTTCCGTCCTTTCCAAGGCTGAATAATGTGACTTGTTCTTTAATGACATAAAATTTGCCATTTAATCCATTTTCAAATGTCCACTTCAGTGGCATTAACATTCACAGTGTCGTGCAACCATCACCACTGCCTAATTCCAGAACCCCTTCGTCACCCCAAAAAGCAGCTCCGAACCCAGTGGCAGTCACTCTCCATTCCCGCCTCCTCCCAGACCCTGGTAACAACTAATCCGCTTTCTCTTCTATGGATTTGCGTCTTCCGGATATGTCTTATGAATGGAGTCGTATTATGAGGTCTTCGATGTTTGGCCTCTTTCACTTAGCATGCTGCCAGGGTTCATCCACACGTGTTATGTATCAGTACTTTGTTCCTTGTTGAGCCTGATAATATCCCATTGGGTGTCTGCACCACATTTTGTTTATGTGTCACTTGTTGACGGACACTTGGGTTATTTCCACCTTTTGCCTATTGTGGATAATTTTGCTGTGAACATTTGTGTACAAGTTTTTGTTTGGACCCCTGTTTTTAGCTCTTTTGGGTATATGCCTGGTAACTTTTTATAACCGGTTTTTAAATTCCTGCATCCTCTTCCCTCCTCAAATTTTACTTAATGAATGTGTCAAATTTTGGTTGTAGAAAAAAGTAAAGCTTCTATTTCAGTTTCCTACTCATGTTTGCCCAGCAAGGGAGCCCTGGCTCCAGAGGGAATCAGGTGATGTTGGGGACAGGCTGCGTGGAGCAAGGAGCTCTGGTCTGTGTGTCTCAGTGACAAGTGGTGTCTGTTTCTGCTTCCTGCAGAGCAGAAAGACTGTGGGTTTGCGGTGGTCTCCACTTCCCCTGAGGACAGGGCCCCCGGCAGCAACCCTGAGCCAGACGCTGTGCCATTCCAGGACCGTTCAGGCAGCTGTGACCAGCCAGATGCTGTGTCTAATTTGCCCACACCAAGTGACATCTTTGTGTCCTACTCCACCTTCCCAGGTGAGTGCGTCGGCCAGCAGGTCCCCCGCTCCCATCTGCCCTAGAAGCCACTGTGTGTGAAGGAAAATACCCGGGTGTGAGTCTTGGTTCTGCCTCTTGACGCCTGTGTGACCCTGACCACGTCGCTTCACCTCTCTGAGCCTCAGCCCAGGGTGAGGCAGGCGAGGTGCCTAGGGTGCAGAATTTGAGGAGGCACACACCCTTGGGTCCGTGCGCCTCACCTTTATCCTGCCCTTACCTCAGTTTTTCTCAACTTTAAAACAAGAATAATAATCAGGCCTCAGGGGTTGACATGGGGATTCACAAGGTGGCTGGCACATCACCAAGCACAGTGCTTGCTACAGAGCTGGTGTGACAGGTGTTAGTCTCCATCCTTTCTTGTCCCTCAGGGGAGTCTCTTGACTTCTCCAAGCCTTGGTTTGCTTGTTGGGAGAACGGGAATCATAACCAGTGTCACGAGGTGCTGGTGAGGATGAAATGGGATCATGAATGGGACAGAGTGCAGAGATGTGGGCTGCTCCTGCCGGAGGTGTACTGTTCAGAGGTGGCCCCTGCCCGCATGCGTGGGGAGGGGCGGCTCTCCAGCAAAGTTCAGCCTTTCTCCTTCCGAAGGCTTTGTCTCGTGGAGGGACCCCAAAAGTGGCTCCTGGTACATCGAGACCCTGGACAACATCTTTGAGCAATGGGCTCACTCTGAAGACCTGCATAGCCTCCTGCTGAGGGTGAGTGTTGCCAGAAGGACAGGGGAGGCTGCTGGGGAGGGGCAGCGTGTCCTCCGCCAGGCGGGGTGGTGGGGGGAGCAGGTAGACCAAAGGTAAAAGGTGGTGAAACCCCGTCCGCTTCTGCCCCTTGGCTTGCCGTGAGAGTCAGTGCTTTTGCTTCTCTTAATGTGAGATGTTACTGCCTGTGGTGACATTTGCCCCTTATTCCAAGGGCTGCCTTGCCCTGCTGCTCTGAGGAGCCCAGGTGACACCTCCCACTCCCCACACTGACCCGGGTTGGATGGCTCAATGGACAGGGCATGGCATCCCTGAAGGCAGGTCGTGGGGCTCTCCCCACACCCTTTGCCCCACTGTGTGGTCAACTACTCTTGACCCTCAAGAGTCATGAATCCTCTTTATTATGTCCCCTTCTCGGGAGGCCCCAGAGAGGGAACAGGGAGGATGGCCTACTAGGGCCCCGGCCTCACCGAGTGAAGTCTGACTCAGAGCAGCGGCTTCCTCCGAGGGTCCCAGAGCACACGCAGGCCCCCACTGCTCTGCCCAGGTATTTTGTGCCACGAGAAGGGGCTGCAAGGGCTGGGGCCACTCCTCCTGAGGAGGGTCTGGTTCTGTGCGTTGTTGAGTGGAGCAGAGAAGCAAAGCCAAGTGCAGGGCCGCCGTGTCCCATGGCCCTGGGCAGGTGAACCGCAGAGTTGGCCTGGGCCCCGCACGGCGGGGCTGGGGTCCGTCAGGGCGCCCAGCTCCTCGCCCCAGCGCTGCTTTCAGCTTTTCTTCAAGCAGACCTTTCTATCTGATGTAAACTTTGTGAATTTTTGAATTTTGAAAGTTTGAATTCTGAGTTTTCAAAACTTACAGCTGAGATGTTTGTTCTTCAAACTCCCCACCCCACCCCAGAAAGCTGCAGTTAGAGAGTTTAAAAATGCTTTTTCAGGGAACATTCCTCCTAGCCCCTCCTCTATTCTAAAAATCGAAGGTATTCTTACTTCCATGGAGAGAATTCACAGACCTCCCTATGGTCATGTTTTCACAGGTCGCTAATGCTGTCTCGCAAAAAGGGATTTACAAACAGATTCCTGGCTGTTTCAACTTTCTCCGGAAAAAACTGTTTTTTAAAACTTCATGAAGCCAGAGCCCCTCACCCTGCCTCACCTTTCACCCCCAAACCTTCCTGCTCCAGGCCTGGCGGGGGAGGCCTGGGCTTTCCTTCATCTGCGGCCGTCACACATTGAAGATTTCATAACCCGTCGAGGGCCTGCTCTTTCCCCACTGGCGGCAGACAGGGGCTTAGTGGCTCCCAAATCGGAGACAAATGACCACCGAGGGAGGAAGAGGAGCAGAAGCATGCCGTGGACAGACTCGTGGCTCTTTACCAGTGGCTGGTTCCCTGGCTAACGTCCGTGGTCTGTGACCTTTGCATTTTTTCTAGAGCAGGGCTTTTCAGCCTCGGCACCATTGACATTTGGGGCCAGGTAGTCAGTCCTTTGCTGTGGGAGTTGTGCTGTGCATTGTAGGATGTTTAGCAGCATCCCTGGGTTCTACCCACTAGATGCCAGGGGCACCTCTCCCCGAATAGTGACAACCAGAAATGTTTTTGGTGATTGCCAAATGTCCCCTGGTGGGCCTCCACTTGAGAACCACTGAACTCTGGGAATTTTTTAGCTGTAAACAAACCAGCATCTCTCTTAGGTCAGCAAGTTTAGAGCTACTGGAGTCTGAACGGCTGGAATCTGAGAATCTCGAATGAAGTCTTAAAAATTATTAATTTTTCTGTATTGCAGTATTCTTAAAAAAAATAAATCTTATGTTAATATGGACTCTCGTTTGCCTGTTCTCCCTGTCCCCCAGCCCCCATTTTGCTTCAACTCTGTTCTTTCTTATAAAGGAGACTTTTGTATTTTTTCTAAATATTTCCTATCTCATTTCATTTGCTCCCCACCGCATCCCAGGAAGGTCACTGGGGCGGGAACCGCATATTCAGGGAGGTCAAGTTGCTTGTCCAGGGGAGAGACCTGGCCAGACCTGGGTCTTCTGAGTCCAGCCTACGCCTCCAGGTGCCTTTCTGGCTGAGGGACCCTCACTGCAGGGTGACCTTGATGTTCGACAGTGAAATGTTGGGCTTTTAAGCTGTCCCCACGGGCCTCTTTGTTGCTTTTAGAGCCCTGGACATGAGGATGGTTCACTAATTAGACTCTCACCCAGATGTGATTCATGTAGTTGTCACTTTATTATTTGCCTTCTGTGACTTTTCCAAGTATGAAACAGTCCCGGGGACTTCTGGTTGTTAGTTATTTGCAATCACCTGCAGGACACACACAAGAAAATCATCCCGTTAACCTAGCAAAGCAGAGACCTGGGCTTGGCAGTGTCATGGCTTTATCTTTCCAAGGCTCCTTGCCGTTCCTGTCAATCGGAGGTGGCCTGAGGAGCATTAATGATGCTGGAGAGAAAAAGACGTTATCACAGCTTTTCACTCACCCGCTGGGGGAACTCTTACAAATTTACATGCTGAATGTGTGGATGGGCAGAGTTTCAGATTTCATTTGTTCCTCAAAGGGCTTGAGAGCCCTGAAATTGTTAACAAGCACTGCCATTTGCATGGTGCTCTTATGCACTGTGGGTGGGGCTGTACCCTGTTTTCTGAGACTGTTCAGCAGTTTTCTCTTAAATGTTGTAACATGCCAACTCCATGATCCATAGATGCTGCTGGGTCCCTGGAGCACACACAAATAGTCAAGCATCGTGCAAGAACGCGTGCCCCAGGATGTTCACTGCGGCAATGTGAGGGTGGAAAATAGGAACCAGAGGAACGTTTCGTTCGTTATACGCATGCTATGGAAGATTATTTAGCTGTTCAGAAGAATGCCATACGTGTATGTGCTCACATGTAAAATGGATATTATGGTGTTAAGTAGAAAAGCTAAGTTGCAGAACAGTATGAAGAGTAAAGTCCTATTTTTGGTTAAAAGAGAGTGTGTATATATGTAACAAAGTTCAGAAGATGACACTGTCGATAGTGATTATCTCTGGGGTGTGGAATGAGAGATGTAAAATAAGGGGGGACTTGTGCTTTTTTACTTGACATACTCCTATATTCTTTTAATGTTTTTACAAAGAGCGTATTACCTTCTAAAAGTAAAATTTAAAAAGTGGATGCTGAAGATTCATGTGTTGCTGTCATTCAGTGAACATGTGTTGAAAGGATGAAAGCCCTTGGCCACCTGTCTCCTCTTGTCACTTTCCTGCTCTAGCCTTTTGCTGGCAGCTTCCTGACCTTGACTTGTCACCTATCTAGGTATCTGGGTAGGTGCTTCCAAGCACCTGTGTGTGACTCCAGGTGTGCCTCTGGGCTGAGATGACTGCAAGGTTTCACTAGCCCCTCTGCAGCTGCTGGGGCAGCCTCCACCAGAGGACAGCTGGTCGCCTGGCTCTGCCACTCCTGGAACCCATTGCCAGGCATATGTGCCTGCCCTGGCTGCTGTCCTGTGAATACAAGGCCTCTGCTTAGCTGCCCTGCCTGGCGACGCTTGCTTTGCCCATTGATCCCCTTGACATCTGGCCATATTTTTGTGACCTACTCTGTTGTGCTTGAGTGTGTGGCTGGGAACAGCTGATGCTGGGACAAAAAATCGGGACAATTGCTCCATGCCCCTGCTTTGAGCCCTCAAGTTACTGCCAGGACCAGCTGCACCGTGACTCATGCAGAGCTGGGGCTAGAAAAAGATCCTAGGATTTGTCTGGGAAAAGGCCTCTAAGCATCCTTCCGTCTGATCAGTCTTGGGCCAAGCTCCTTTGAAATGCTAGTGACACTTCAAAAGCCAGACTCAAATTTTCCTCTGCCAAAACGGAATCATGGCTTTCCCCCAATTTACCAGAAATGAAACAAAACAAACCTTGCAAATGAATAGCCACTCTCTTCTTGATTTTAGGTTTTTCTCCAACAAACTTTTCAGGAATCTGGTGTCTGTGACTACTTGTTGGCAAAGAAATGCCAGCAGACAGACAAATGAACAAGGAGCCGGCAAGTATTGATGGGAGACTTGGAGGCAGCCGCCTTATTTTGACAAGGCCCATTTGACAGCACAGTTTTCCTCCAGTGACCACATGCTTATGACTGTGGTTTCATATTTGATTTCATAATGGAGCATCAGTGTGAGTCAACTGAACAGTTCTCTGAAAATTAAAATAATGACATCCGATGCCAGCTTCCCCTTCTTCGGGGGCTCTGCCACAAACAGCACAGCTCCCACTTGCTCTGCCTCCTAAAAACGTGGAACAGTCCTGGTCTAGTTCAAGGCCCATTTTACAGAAGAGCAAACCGAGCAAAGCGGTGGTGATGCCTGGGGGTGTCTTCCCTCCCGGCACCCATCCCCAGGCTCAATGCCTCCGCCTCCCTGCCCCAGGCCCCCGGCCCTCCCACCCTTGTGATGGTTCTTCCTGTTGTGGCTGTGGATTGTAACCCTGGCTTCTCCCCAGGTTGGTGCCAGTTTTTTAAAAAAATAATATTTTTATGGTTTTCACTATAAATATGTGTTCATTGTTAAAATAGGAATTGAGCTGGTGTGGAAGCTTAGGAGGTACCAGTTTTTGAGCTCCCAGGAGACAGCTCTTTGGGGACACAGCCACGATAATATGGGACCCATCTCCCTGGCCTATCCTAGTCTAAAATGTAAAGTCCTGCCTCCCAAGAAATCTCGCAGTCCAGGGTGAACTGAGATGGTTGTCACCTACAAAATAATTGGAGACCCTTTAGGGTGACTAGTTTCCAATAATTAAGGTTATGGGGGGTCTCAACCCATTGGGTTTTGGGCTTTGCAGGTAAATATGTTCATAGCATTGGATGGTGGGGTCCGGGCCTACATGCAGATAAGCAAAAGTAAAATACCCCGCTAATCCTAAGGAACCCAATCTTAACGCCTGAGGAGTGTCTTTTATTTTCAACCTCTCTGGACAAGTCCACTCTCTATATGCCTTTTCATTCAACTTTATCCACATAGCAATTGTGGGGGCCTGGAAGGGGCACAATAGGGTTTGAGCCAGGGGCTCCTCCTGGCTCTCAGGAGGAAGGAAGGGCTCTCGGACCGTGGGTGGGCATTGCCTTCTTGGGGCCAGGTCAGCAGGGCAGGGCTCATGGAGCCCAAGTCTTACCGAATTGATCCAGTCGATGTAGTTGGAGACCCGTGTGAAGACAGAGGGCTTATGGTAGTAGTTGCAGCCGAGGGAGGACCCGAAGCTGACCACTCCGTGCACTTCCCACTGACCGTTAGCCCCCTGGCAGTTCAGCGGTCCTCCGGAGTCTCCCTGAGGAAGGCCAGAGTTCTATCAGGAGGGCGCTGGGAGCTTGGGTGGGGAGTGGGGGGGCGGTGGGAGGGGGAGGGGCAGCCCATTAGCACCCCACGATTGCAGTGGATTGATATCCACTGCAACTTGCCATGTTCTCCAACCAGTCCTTGTGGTCATAGTTCTTGTAATACTAACGAGAGCTGACATTTATCCTTTTTGTGTGCCAAGAACTGAGCCGAGCACTTTCTATGCCTCGTCTCATTTATTCCTCACAAAAACGGGAGAGGTAAGTATTGTTTGCATTCCATTTCGCTGACGAGGGAAAACTGAAGCCCTCAGAGGCTGTGCAGGCAGTTAGTGAAGGAGCTGAGATTGCATCTCACAGTCACAATGCCATGCGCTCAGCCATCACCGGCCATTTCCACCCATGGGGAGAGACTTTCCTGGGGGGCAGTCTATGTGGGGACAGAGAGTTTAGGGGCACAGTATGATCTTAAGGACATGAGGCTCCTTCTTGCTTTGTCCTCACTCTGCTGCAAATTCATCTCGATTAAGACACCGTCCCCAGGAAGGCTCTGTGGCAGCTACCGTAAGGGGATACATTGGGCCATTAATGGGATTAATTCAAGAGATAAACTCCAAATCTCCTTAGAAAGGCTCTAACCCAGAGAATACATCCCCTTGGCCTTCTTCCTACACTGAAGGAAGATTAAGAGAGATGAGAGTAATGAGGGACCTCTATGAGACCCAAGGAAGGACTTCCCAGCAGTGAGCGGTGTGGATACTATGAGGAAAATCTCAAAACATCTTTTCTGGAGACTACGAGCACAAAAGTCAGGGTCTCAAATGTCTGGAGCTGTTTTCCAGTTCTGCCAGCAGGAAGGAGGATGAATTCTAGGTCCCCGAGCGCCTCCCCTTACCCCAAGCCCCATTTCATTGTGGAGGCTCAGCACCCGATTTTCTACACTCACGTTGCAGCTGGAGATCACGCCATCACCCCCAGCACAGATCATGTTGGTCTTCACGGAGCTGCCCCACCAGCCACGGCTGGAACATGTGGCATAGTCCACAACTAGCAGCTGGCCCTGCTGCAGGATGTCAGGAAGAGCCCCGTTGGCTGCGTGAGATGAGAGAGAAGGTGTTACAGGGACAAAGGGACTCCTGAGACTGAAGAAGTACTGGGTTTTCTGGCCAGCCCCTTTTTTTCTGGTCAATTTTACTTCCCATCCATCTATGGTTGCAATGGGAGCAGCCATATTTGTGTATACTGTGTCCTCACAGTTGATTGGTTAGTGTTCAGGCCACTAACATGATTGGTTCGGGGGTGAACATCTGACTCAACCTAAGCCAATGAGCTCCTTCTCTGGGAATTTGGCATTGGGACTAAGAAATTCTAGCCAGAGTGGATGTAAACCTGGAGCTGTTGGCAGTGGCTGCCATTTCTTCTAGGGAGAGAAGAACGAAGTAGATTTACCAAGAAAGAAATTCTGCGAGAGGGTTTCTGGAGTTTCTTACTGTCTTCCAGCCCCTGACTCTATCTCGTTCCTGAAACCTGGCTGTGTCTCTGCCCTTGGTTGAGACCAGCTAGCTTCATGGGTTTCTATCACTTACCTCTAATACTGACAGTGAACCTGCTGGCATTTGGAGCCCCAGGTTACGAAAAACATTCGAATGTGGTGAAGGTAGAGCTTTCCTAATGGCTTCTAATGGCACTGTCACCATCGCCTCCGTCACTATTATCATCACAACTAATGGCAAGGATTAATTGTATTATAATTCTTCACTGTACTTTCTCAGGCTTTTCAAAACATGCTAACCCTCACAGTAAATATTTATTCCTATATGACAGATGGGATATTGTAGCTAAGAGAGGTCAAGCAGCTTGCCCCAAACCACTATGATTAATAAGTAGTTAACACTTGTATAATATTCTACAATGTATAAAGCATTTTCATATCTCTTTTGTCATCTCTTTTAATTTCGCCAACTGTATTTCCATTTTACAGATGAGGAAACTGAGGCTCTACAGTGGCTTAGCCAAGGTTACAGAGCTAACCAACAGCTGAGACTAAAAGCCAATTTGGACTTTCCCTGGCTCTCACTGCCTCCAGCGGAATGCATTCTGCCCCGATGTTTGCTTAGTAAATTAACAAGAGGCTGTGCTTGTATCTCGATAAGTATAAGATGCCTCCCCCTTATCACTTCTGCTGAGTTTACATGTGTCCTTGCTTTTGCACATAAGTCAGTCGAGAAGGCTATACTAATTTATTTGAGTGTATATATGTTGATGTACCTCCAGAAAAATATATCATTGATACTTACAGGTTTATATCATTGTGAAAAAGAAAAGTCACTTGCATGAACCTTCCTAGACTTTTTAAACCTCTGGTAATATTACCAGGGAAGGGCAGGTCCTCTGTTCCTTCTTGGTGGCCTAGCATCATTGGATTTCTGACCCATGGGGTTTGTATCAAAAGGAGACTCATGCAACCGGGTTCTGAGCAGCAGGGTTAGGTGGCATGTGGGACAAGTAAGTTTTGATGTGAGGAGAGTAGGGTCCTTTGTGGAACCCCTAAAGCCTGAGGTCACAGAGTGGCTGTTCTGGACTGCAGCCTTGGGTCATACAGAGGGACTCATTCCATCATAGTGACAGAACTAACGCAGAGCACCTACTATGTGCCAGGCACTGGTCTAAGTGCTTCCCATGGATTATCTCCTTCAATCCTCTTGACAGCCCTGTGATGCAGGTGCTGTTGTTATTCCCATTTTGCAGATGAGGAAACTGCGGTATGGAAAGGCTATGTGCCCAAGGTCACACAGATAGTACGTGTTGGAGCTGGGATTCGAACCCAGGCAGTCTGCCCTCTTATTAGTCTACACTATCCTGCCTCTTCAAGGTAGCCGCCATTTTTTCCAGATATCTTGAGATGATGAGTGCAGAGAAAGACCCTGAGTAGACAGGGGTGACATCGCCTCCCTCCCTTCCAAGCCTTGGGGCTCCCAGTGCCCACTTACTCTGCAGCCTTCCCCAGCCAGTGACGTAGCAGACGTAGTTGTTGGGTAGGATGCTGCCGGCAGGAGGGAGGCAGCCCAGCTGGATCTTGTCGCTCAGGGAGACGGGGTTGGCCAGTTTGAGCAGGGCAATGTCGTTCCTGGGTTGGTAAAGAGGCAGAGCATAAAGAGAGGGATGACTGCTCCTGCTCCAGCTTCATTTCTTATCTAGCCCCAGCTGGAACCACTGAACCTCCTGCTTGGCCAGCCCGATTGTGAATCTTCCCTCTGCTAGGGCTGTGAGGGATTGAGGGGGCGGCTATGGTTAAATCCCAGGGTTGCTTTTTGTCTCTAGTAGAGCTCGGAGCCCTAAATTCCCCCGAGCCCTTTCAGGGGGCTGTTTAGAACAGGATGGGCAAGTGGATTTTGTCTTGCAATGTCCACTCTGATGGGTTAGCCATGGCTGCCTGATGGGCTGTGTTGACAAAGATTCTGAGGTTCTGTCCAGGGTCAGCAAGGAAATCCACGACTGCTTGATGATGTCTGTCCTGGCCATAAACTCCGCGTTCAGTTAGAAAGTGGCAGTAGATGCTCAGATGGAAAGGCCTTTTGCCTTTACTCTTTACTCTCCCCTCCACCTCGAGCCCGCCCCCGGATACAGCCCTTAGTCTCACGCCCTCGTCTAGGAAACCGTTAGTGATTGGCAGATTGTGTTTTCCATGATGGCTGTAATGAGATCGCCCATCCCATAGGCACTTGTTACGATGTGATGTTGACACTCTGTCCATCAAGAGGTGGGTTTTGGGTTTCTTCCCCATGGATTGGGAAGGGGGCCCCGAGGACCTGTGATATAGAGGAAGCGATACCATATGACTTCTCAAACTAGGTCATGAGGAGAGAGGCAGCTTCTGTCTTGTCCTCCATGACACTTGTTCTTGGAACTCAGCCTCCATGCTGCAGAGAAGCCAAGGCCACACAGAGAGGCCATGTGCAGATGGTCTGGACAACCAGCATCAGCCTCCACAGGTGAGGGAGGAAGCTTTATATATGATGCAGCCCAGCCAACACCGTCTAGTTCACGAGACACCTGAGTGGGAGCTGTCCAGCTGAGTCCAGTCAGACTATGAGAGAGAATTATAATACGTAACTGCTGCTGTTTTAAGCCATTAAGTTATGGAGTGATTTGTTATACAGCAATAGATAACCAGAAGAGTGACAGTCATTGATAGGACAGATATTAAAGGTCCTTAGGGCCGATGGCCTTTTCAGTTCTAATACACATTCTTAGCCATCTCTCCCATAATCCTCTTCGCATTTTCCCATTCCTGCTGGACTGCTCTGGTCACTGCCCCTGTACCACCTGCCCATTCTGTGACCCATCCCTTGTCCTGGCAGTTCTCCTAACTTGAAAAGCCCCTTCTGTACTTTCTGTCTACCCACGTCCTCCCCATCTCTCAAGGCCTTCCTTGTCCTGTTACGACTTTCCCATGTCTTGCGTGTGTGTTGACAAGCCCTCTGAGGGCAGGGACTGACTTGTGACGCACGGACCCCCTGCATCCTCTGTGAGCATCATCAGCGCTGGACCACTGGCTGTACTGGATGAAGGAACACAGAGTGTTACGGCCACAGGGTGTGCTCACTGGGGCTGTGATGAGGAGTCTTCTGGAAGATTTGGCAGAGTGAGCTCTCTGGGCAGCCATTCAGGAGTGGCATCTTGGGCTGCAGAAGAGGCCACACGTGTGCATAAATGATGCAAATCTGTAGCATTGCTGGGTGCTTCTTCCTAGAGGCCTTTGTGGAACTGCAGACCTGTTCTTCTGAACTGAGAGAGGAGAGGATGACGGACACCTCTGAGCTCTGGGAAGGTGATGGGGAAGCATGGAGAAGGGACGATAACTTTTGATCGCAGCGATGATAAAAGGGTGCCGAAGCACTGCTAGAATCAGGCTCTCTGCCCAGTGCCTCGCACTTCATTTAATGCTCATTTCTCGATCTGTTGACCTCAGGCAAGTTCCTTAACTTCTCTAGGTCATGGTTTCCTCATCTGTGAAATGTGGAGGGTAACGGTACCACCCTCCTAGGGCGGATGTGAAGAATAAATAAGATGCTACATGGGAAACATTTGTTACCAGGGAAGCAATAAATGTTAGTATGTATGATTGTGTAAACCAGCTTTTGAAGTCAGCGGAGAGCATGGGGCAGGCATCCTGGATTGCAATTTCTGGAAGGTTGGGGCTCCCTGACACTCCTGCCGGTTTTCACGGATGACTGCATTTGGCTGGGCACAGACACCATTGGGCGCTGGACTGCCTGTGCTTGTGGAATTAGAAAGCGGAGCTTCCCCAGCTGCAACGAGCTGCTCAGGTTTAGGGGTTACCATAAACCTCATGGGGCTGGGGCCCCTGGGTGTCTCACTCACTGCTGCTTCCCGGGTGCCTAGAACAGGGCTTGATGTATAGTAGGTGCTCAACAGATATTTCTGGAATCAGGGCGTGAATGAATCTATGGCTCTGAATTTCATTGATTACCACCTGGAGCTCAGGATTAGTAATCGCAGAAGAAGCCTAATGCTCCAGCACATATTCTCTGGCCCTACTATGTGGCCCCTCCCCGGGTTAGGGGCTGCAGCTTCAGGGGTGAATCAGGCACAGCTCAGCCTGTGTAAAATTCCATCTAGAAGAGGAAGCAGACATGAGCTAATCTCTAATGGGCTACGTGCCGTGACCGGGCCTGTCCCTTGAGAGCAGGAAGGGACAGGTGAGTGGTTGATTCTGCAGAGCACCTTCCCTTTCTTCGCTTTCTCCCCATCACCCTCCCCAGGGAGACCAGACCACCCCTGTCCCAGGCCCTTTTCTAAGTGTCTTACGTACATATCTCATTTAATCCTCACAACCACTCTAGAGGCAGGCATCGCTATTGTCATTTTAATAGAGAGGGAACAGAGGCACAGAAAGGCTGAGGAACTCGCGTGGGTCACACGGTCACTATTTATATCTAGGCCATCAGGCTCCAGGCTCTCAGCTCCCAATCAGTACCTCGCATTGTCTCACTGCCATCCTTAGGCCCATGAGCTCCCTGAGAGCTAGCACGATGCCCTGCGCTTCTCTGTGTGTTCAGTACTCAGAGTCGACTGCCCAACATGGCATATGGCACGTAGAGGGGAGGTGGTTCAGTAAAGACTTCGATTGGGCATAGGATGGTATCTGATCATCTGAGAGGAAGGTAAGATGGGGCTATTGTCATTCCCCTCTCATGGGTAGGGGACCATTACTGGTGGGCGAATGAGCGCTGAGACTCTTGTCATCTTTCTGTATATATTATCCCTAGGCTGTCCCTACATGGTCTCAGGGAGTCTTTGAAAATGTGAAAAGCCTTGTTGGGAGGGTCACAGGGTGGGGGAAGGCAGGAGGCGCTGTGTCCTACCCCAATGACAGTTGTGGGGTCTGCAGACCCATCCCTGTATCCCCAGGGCTTGGCGTAGAGTAGGTATGGTGTTAGTGAGTGCCTGGGGTGGATGGGGGCTCGCTCTGCAGGCTTAACTGGCGGGAGACCTAGGTGGCTCTGACAGTGTTTGCCTCTCCCTCCCTCCAGTTCACACCCTCAGCCCAGGCATCTTTGGGGAGAGCTTCCTCCTCCCTAGTGACCGTGTGACTTACTCGAGTTCCTCAGCCTATCTGTGCCTCTGTTCCCTCTCTATTAAAATGAGGGCAATAGCGATGCCTGCCTCTAGGGTGGTTGTGAGGATTAAATGAGATATGTACGTAAGACACTTAGAAAAGGGCCTGGGACAGGGGTGGTCCGGTCTCCCTGGGGAAGGTGATGGGGAGAGAGCGAAGAAAGGGAAGGTGTGGAATCAACCAGAGCTACTTCCTCCTCCCTACAGAAGGAGCCAAGGAGCAGGCAGGGTGGCTCCTGCTGCCTTTGGCTGGGACACTTCCCCTCGGCCATGACCCTGCCAACCCACTCCCAAGTGCACTCAGACAGAAAGTACCCTTGGGTGAGCTTGTTGGGGTTCCAGTTCTCATTCACCACGAGCTTGGAGACCTGGACAGCCAGCGAGCCATCCTCATCCGTGGAGAGGCTCTGCCTGCCGAGCAGCACACGGTAGGTCCTGGAGGAGCTGGAAGAAAGCCGGGCGAACGGAGAGGGTCAGCTCCAGGATGTCCTGTCCTCTATCTGGCCCCCCATGGGCAGGGACTCCTCAGTGCATGGATGGGCCCCATAAGCCACTAGTTGGCACTGGAGACTTTTTCTTCTCTGGGGCAAGTGTTTCATTATAACATTATAACTATATAGCAGTTATAACCACACTATACTAACTATAAACTCTAATGTAACCTAAATGTATAATATAAACTCTGGATTATCATGAGGGAAATGAAATGAACACAGAGAACACAGCGGTCATTTACCCTCAAGGGCGTTTTCTAGTTTAATCCCCTACCTCTCATTTTTAGATGGGGAAACTGAGGCTCAGAGAGGAGTAACTGGTCGGAGTCTTATAGCTAGTTAGTGAGACTCCAGAACTAGAAGCCGGGACTCCTGACTCCCAGACCTCTATTATTTTTCCCACCACCTCATAAAACTTATAAATGAGGTGGGGAGAAAGGACCGCCTCGGCCAACACAAGAGTCACCCCAAAACTCCAGGAAGCGCTAGCTGGGTGAGATAAGCAGAGGTCTTACGTTGGGAGGGAAGGACAGGTGAACAATGAATGTCTCAGAAACTGTTCTTTCCCTGTGGGCCCTATATGGTAATAGCTCACTTTTATTGAGCACATATTAAGTGCCAGGCTCTTTAACGCATCATTTCATTCAATCCACACTAAAGTCTGTTATCTGCTTTTTTTTTTTTTTTTTTGACCTGGAGACCAGAATGGAATTTTGTTTTGGTTATTTTCTTTAGCAGGTATAACTTTGTTAACTTGAAAATGAAAGCTTACTTTAATTTTGCTTACTCTGTCTGTGCTGTCCCATTCAGTAGCCACTTGCCACATACAACTATTTCGTTATCTGCTCTTCTGCAGGTGATGGCATTGAGGCTTGGGGAAGTCATTCAAGTCGTTTAAGGGAACCCAGTTTCAGATCTGGAGGCCGCATCTAGTACCCCCAAGAAGACAGGAAATGGGCCTCCCCCTCCCCCATATTCCCTTTCAGTGTCCCGCACAGGGCACTCAATCGATGTCATGTATTGATCCTTCAACTGGCCAACAGACTGATCTATAAGGCTTGTTTCTCAACTAAAGCTTGTTTCTCGGCCAGGCAAATGGTTATTTGCAAGGCCCCCTTCTAGAGGGTGGTTCAGGCCATTTGGGTTCCAGCTCTTAGATGACGAGTGCTGGCTGGTAGGATGAGCGGGCTGGGTGACAGGGGAACAGCAGTTACCTGATGCAGTGGGCAGCTGTTAGGACCCAGTCCTTGGCCACCAGGGACCCTCCGCAGGTGTGACGCCACTGGCCACTGGAGTAGTACTGCAGGGAGATCTGGAAGGAAGCGTGGGTGCTCTGGTAGCTGAACGAGCTGGGCCTCACTACCCTTCAGAATCCCCGATAGCAGGGCGAGGGTGCAGTGAGCGAGGCACTCGTCTCGGGTGCAGAATGTAAGGGGGCACCGGGAAACTCAGTAATCAGAATAAATAACATTTTAATGCAACGTTAAAAAAATAAAAATGAACACAAAAATCCATGATGCACAAATTATCAAAACTTTAAAGACACGATTAAAAAATAACTGTTCCGAACATCTTTCTGTAATGGGATTTGTTGGGATTTTCCAACGAAGAGGATGCTACCCCTCCCGACCACCTTCATCTCCCACCTGGATTATTATTGTAGTTTCCTATTTGTGCTCCCCGCTCTCTCCCTCGTCCGTCCCTCACCCCATATAGTCTCCACGCAGTGGCCAGAATGATCCTTTTTAAATGTACGTCTGATTACGTCTCCTCTGCTCAGACTCTCCCCACTTTACACAGTGTAAAATCCTACGCCGTATGACGTACAAGGCTCTGTATGACCACCCGGACATCATCGGCTCCCACTCCCCTCTGATCCAGCCACGCTGACCTCCAGAAGGTTCCGCAAATACACCAAGCCCACTGCTGCCACAGGCCCTTTGCACTTGCTGTTCCTCCTGACGGCAATATTCTCTTCCCAGGTATCAGCACAGTTTTCTCCTTCACTTCCTACAGGTGTGTGGTCAAGATTACCTTCTCCAAGAAGCCTCGTATGACCACGCTGCACATGCACGTGTGCGCACTCATGTCCACACACGAACGCCCATGGGTATGGGCAGTGGGGTGGGGTGGGTGGCTCCTTATCGTAGCTGGAGAAAGCACCTCTTCTTCCTCCCCTCGAGGTGGACCAAGGCCACAGAAGTGCATTTTATTGGTGGATTTCCCCATCTTTGCCGATGCGGTAGATCTGACGGCGGAGGGCACAGGAGCGGCATGCGGAGGCGGGCGCAGGGCGGGAGGAGGTGTAGTGCGGGGGACTCACCTGCCAGGGCCAGCTGTTGGGCCTCGCGTCTTCACCTCCGACCACTCTGGGCAGTTGGGGCTGGTAAGTGGGGAGCCCACAGCCGAGAGCTGTGAAAAGAGAGAGGATTGTGAGTCAGGGAAGCACTGACCCAAACGGTGTAGTCCCACACTTGCTGCGTGCGTTCCCCAGCCCCAAAGAGAAAATCTCGTTCTGGGAGGGTCCCGGGAGGTCATAGAGTCCTGCCCTTCGCTCCTCTTCTTTGGAACTTCGCTCTGGCTTCCTTAAAACCAGAGAACTGAGTCCAGTGGGGGCAGGGAAGTCCCATCCCGTTCCCATCAGGGGACGGACGGGGAAAGCACTTCTGGGAGACAGAGCTAACCTCTAGCCACCAACGCGAACAGCAGTAGGGCCCCGATCATGATAGCGGTAGGAGTCCTGTTCAGTGTGGCCTCGAGCAAGGCCCTGGTTTTATGAGCGGGCTTATCGGCCAGAGATATACTAGGAATACACAAGGTGGGGATTTTCTCAAAGCCCCGTGGAAAATAAGGCCTGTGTTTCAATATTTTTTTTTCCCATTTTCTCCCCCCTGCCACTGTGGATATACTTTGAAAAATATTCCAAAGGTAGGTATTGAAAGATGGGTTCTATCTGCTTTTAAGAGACTATGTTATATGCTAGAGAAGGAGAAAAATATGGATTACTGGTCCTTGGAGTTGCGTTTTTAGAGAAAAGATTAGGCTGGCATGCTGAACAAAAAGCTTTCTAGCTCAGTGGTTCTCAGTGGGGCTGGATTGGCCACCAGGAGACATTTGACAATGTCTGGAGACATTTTTGGTTGGCATGGCTGGGGCTGGAATACTATTGGCCTCTAGTGGGTAGAGACTAGAGATGCTGCCAGACCTTCTACAATGCACAGGACAGCCCATCACAAGGAGTTATCCCGCCCCCAAGGTCAATGGTGCTGAGGCTGAGGAGTCCTATTCTAGGCCATGGCTGGCTGTGTGACCTTGGACTAGTCACGAAAGCCTCTAGGCCTGGGGCCTGCCCACCTATGAAACAGGGAGAGAAAGATGTGTCCGGTTTGTTTTGCGACATGGCGGTGAGGATTTGAAAAGCACAGGGGACATGCTGATGGAGGAGAAGCATAAGACGTCTGCACCGTGGGGGTTTGGCAGCCCCAGCGATGGGGTGAAAGAGAGCGTGCTGGCACGGGAGGACTTCGTCGGAATGGATCAAGACGTAGTTTATTGTCTGCTCCTCAGACAACAGTCGTTTGCACTTCTTTCTCTAAAAACTTCATCTTCCAGATGGGGTCACAGCAGGAGCCTCTTAGAAAGGGGGACTGATGCTAGACACCACCTATCTGTCACCTTCACGTGTCTTATCTAGCCTTACGAAACACTGCGTGAGGGGCCCCTGTTTCAGATGCGGAAATGGAGGTTCAGAGAGGTAAAGTGACTTGCACAAGATCACACAGCTTCTGAGACAGAATGGGAATTCCGGCTGAGGCTGGTTTGAGTTCAAAGCCCCTCTGCTTGATGCCATTGGAGATGGCATTCTGAATCTCCTAGTGCTACAATAAACGCCCTCGTTTTTTTGTGAGGGGAGGGTGGAGAAAATGAGCAGGGTTTCCTCACTATTTCTTAGACCTTCATGCTCCTTGCTTGTGGTCAGAGTGCAGTGCCCGGCAGGCCAGGCTCTGGTGAGGCCGCCCTGCTCTGTGACCACAGCTTCTACCCTTGGTCCCAGCCAGAACAGCAGTAGATCTGTGGACTTCAACTGTTAAGACCTGGGTTCAAATCCTTGCTCAGCCAGATTTGAACGTTACATCTTGAACAAGTCACTTACCTTCTGGACCTGAGTTTCCTAGATAACAATCCACGAGCAGATTGCAGGGTCGTTGTAAGGGTGGGTGAGAATGTGGGCATGAAGGAATTCTGTAATCGCCCGCGGATCATGTGAAGGTGAGGCGAGGCAGGGGGGCAGAACCCGCTGGATATCAGAACACCTGGCCGCTGGTTCCTGATGCACCCCTCGCTCCCCGTAAGTGCTGGGACTCTTGTTTACAGTCTGTAGCAATCGCTACGACAACAAACTTCCTGAAGTCTCCTATTTTATCTTGAAAGTTAATGTGAATTTGGCATTCTGCTCCATGTAGCTGTGTTTGTTTTAATATAAAGGTTTTTCCTGTGTGAAGTCACTGAGCAAACAGCAGTGTGTGATAGGAAGCGGTCTCCTGACCTCGCACCGCGCGCAGGCTGGCCGTGTGACCCTCGGTAAGTTACACAGTCTCTCTTGCCTGGGATTGCCCATCTATGACAACAGAGAGAAGGACGTATGCCCAGTCTGTTTCACCACGTTGCTCTGAGGAGTCGAAAGTGACAGAAAACTTCATTAAACAGGCTTAAGCCATCGGGCCATTGATTGGGCCACAAAACGAGAAAGCCCAGGAGCAGGGCGAACCTCAGGCACAGCTGGATCCAGGCTCTGATGATGTCCACAGGCCTCGGCTTCTCCTCGCCTCTGCTCTTCCCTGGGAGGGTCCACCCTCAGGCTCCATCGAGGGGCCCGTAGCAGCTCCAGGTTCTCTCTTCTCATGGGAACAAGACGGCTACAGAGCTGGCTCAGGGTTTCTCGGCTGTAGCACTATTGACATTTCAGGTGCCAATTCTTCGTTATGAGGACTGTCCTCTGCATTGTGGGTTTGATATCACCCCTGGCAGCATCCACTAGGTGTCAGTAGCCCCCTCCCCTTCTTCTCCAAGTCATGACAACCAGAAATGTTTCCACGTGCTGCCTAATAAACCCCAAGGAGCATAATCACCCCTTCTTCCTCTTTCCCCAGTTCTTGCTATTGTAGCTTCACATCCCCTCATCCTGAAACTGAACTTAAGTGAGTGAGAATCTTCTAGTAGCTTCCAGAAAGTCCCCCAACTGTCTGATTGAATCTGCTTCAAGTCATATGTCTGTGAGACAACTGTCTCACGGTGGGAGAGGGGAGGTGACAAGTCCCACTCCTAGACCTGGGCATGAGGCTCCACCCGACCACCGTGTAGGACGAGTGGGGGAGGGTGGCACGGAAACAAATCCAGGCTTCTGGAGAGGGAGTGGAGGCTGGGGAGGCAGAGAGCCCACTCCTCCCTCTGGGGCTCAGTTTCTCATTTATGTATTGTTGCACAATAAGGTAGTTTTGTAAAGTTCTAAACTGGGCTGGGTCCTTGAGGTCTCAGTGGGGGCAGGGACACACAGATGTGAACTTCTCACGAGGTTTATGACTCATTCGAAAGGCTTCCTCTAAGATGCCCTATGGTTCAATGGTTTGGGGCTTGGGTTTACACCTCGGTGCTTCTGTGCACGGAGTCTGTGGTTTGGATCCTTGCTGCTCAGAGTATGGTCTGGACCAGCAGCATCAGCATAGCTTAGGAGCTAGTGAGAAATGCAGACTCTCTCACCCACGCCTACCAGTTCAGCATCTGCAGGTTAACGAGATACACAGGTGGTTCTGTATGTTGAAATTTGGGAAGAACTGGGGTAAGTTTCATTGCTCTTTTCCTTAGTTTCTTTACCTATCAAATAGAAACAATAGTCATTCCGCCTATTTCTTAGGTTTGTCGGTAGAATTAAATGTATTTACTCAAAACACAGAATAGTAAATGTTCAATTAAATGTTCATTCTTAAATCCTGAGACCCACAGGCCTCAGACATCAGGATAGCACAGAACTCTTCAAACTTTTCCATCAAAGAATCGTACTAGTTCAGGGGTTTGCAAACTTTTTCTGTAAAGGATCAGATAGTAAATATTTTAGCTTGTGGGCCATATGGTCTCGGTTGCAACTAGTCAACTCTGCTGTTGCAGTGCAAAAGCAGCCATATGGGCATAGCCGTATTCCAATAAAACTTTATTTACAAAACAGATTTGGTTTGCAGGTTCTAGTTTGCAGTACAGTAATGATCTGGGGTCTGGCAAGCAGCAGTCATCACAAGAAGTGTCTCCGAAGTCTCATTCTTCGTCTGGAAAGCTTGATCTGAATTTCGTAGCTTGCTTTATAGCATAGCTGGGTTTATTTTAAGGTAAGTTGTTTTTCTTCCCACCAAATCTCTATAGAAAAATCAGTGCTTTCGGAAGATGCTCCATGTTGATTCTTTGCCCTGGCCCTCCACCGTGAGAACTTTTACAGACATGTGCTCCAACCTGATAAGAGGGAGCTTCGGGGAACTGGCGCCTGTGACCCACTGGGAACCAGGGATTTTTTCCTCAGGAACAGAGGGAGAGGGAAGATTTGCTAATAGGAATCCAGAGTGCGAGGTCAGCAGAAGTAGAGACTCCTTCTATCACAAGCTGCTGTTATTTCATTGGCTCCCAACAGGGAGGGAGAGAGGGCAGGTGCCCATCTTATAGATGAGGAAACTGAGGCTCAGAGAGGTTCAGTGACTCGGCCACGGCCACGGAACGGAGTTCAGAGCTCCAGCCCATTGAGTGCCCTCTCATCGTTTATGCCATTCATTTGTGCCTGAAATAATGTGGGTGTGGTAGATTGCTGACATGGCCCCGATTCTTTACCCTCCACCCCTGTGTCCATGCCTTTTGTCCTGTAACTTTTCAGTGTCCTCCCGGGAGGAGGGTGACAGATATGTGGCACTGAGCTGCTCCAGCCAGACTCAGACTTGATCAGCCAACCCCCAGCTCCCTAGACATATGAGTGATCCTAGGCAAAATGATCAGGGCCACCTAACTGAGCCCAGATGTGCAAGCAATAAATGCTTGTCATTGGATGCCGCTGAGGGTTTGCGGTTGCTTGTTACGCAGCATTGTTAATTGCACCAGCAGTAGTTGGTACAGTGGGTGTGAGCCCTTCGCGAACGTCTGTGAGCAATAATTCTCCTCTCAGGGTTCTATCTGGGCTCAGTGCCAGCTTCACTCAGGCTTTTTAGCGCACCCACAGTCTTCCTTCAGCCCCCACCGCCCCAGCATGGCCACTAGAGGACTTCAATGTATGAGGGGGACTTTAAGATTTGGAGATTAATGGCAGAATGACATGGTTGTTGCCACACAAGCTCTGGAGTCAGACTACCTGGGTTTAAGTCCTGGAGCCCCATTACTAGATATGCGATCTTGGGAAAGTTTTTTAAACCTCTCTGAGCCTCAGTTTCCTCCTCTGTAAAGGCAGATGATAATCGGGGCTGTCATGATTATTAAATGAGATCGTGTATGTGAAGCTCTTGGTTGGAGCCTGGCCCTAGTGCTCAATGCACGCTGGCCATGGCAACTGCATCAGACACACGATGACACTCTAATGGGTCGGTCGCTGGGATGTAGGCTCTCAGCCCCCCAGGCCAGGAGTCCCCCTGCCAAGCGCAAGGTGGAGGTGGGAGGGTCAGCGCCTGAGTGCCCGCTTTCCCTCGCTTCCAACCACTGGCGTGTGGCCTCTAGGACACAGTCCACAAAAGCTTGCTGTCACTCAGCCAGGTCCCAGGAAGCCCTTCCTGAGCTCACCCTTCCCTCTCCACTGCACCCCCACCACATGCTCTAGATTTTGCCAGAAGGGAGGAGGGATGATGTCTTTATTTTTCATGGCTGCTTTAACAACTTACCATAAATGCAGTGACTTAAAACACAGAAATGTCTCCTCTTACAGCTCTGTGGGTCAGAAGTCCACAATCCCTGGGCTAAGGCAGGCTGGTTCCCTCTGCAGACTCTAGGGGGGGACCCGTGTCCTTGCCTTTCCCAGGTTCTAGAGGACACCTGCATTCCGTGGCTTGCGGCCCCTTCTGCCAACTACAAAGCCAGCAGTGGAACATCATGGACTCTCCCTCCGACTCCGACCCCCTGCTTCCGTCCTCATGTCTCCCTCTGGCTCTAATCCTCCTGCCTCCCTCATATAAAGACTCTTGGGGTGACATGGGGCCCAGCTGGATAATCCCGGATCATCTCCCCACGCCACGATCCTTAACGAATCACATCCGCAAAATCCCCTTAGCCGCGTACGGCTCACTGGTTTACCGGTTCCGAGGACACGGACGTCTTTGGAGGGCCATTATTCCGTTCGCTTCAGAGACTTCGACTCTCGAACACAACAGTGGTTTTTGTCCCTGAGAATTTTGTTGAACAAACAGAACCATGGCACATGTTTCACCCTTTATTAGTTTATTAGCCAATAAAGAAGTTCGGATGATTCAATCATATTCCTAAAGGTTTATACAGATTTGAAACTGAGGGGCTGCTGTTCAACCCTACGCGGATGCCTCTTAAGTAAGTACTGGCTTATTGCTGAATTCCCGAGCCCTCTGCGTTGGATGGGACCTCATTAATTTTGGCCTAGACCTTTGCAGCTGGCCTCCCTCCGTCACACTTGCCTGCTCCAAATCACTCTCCACACAGCTGTCAGACGAACGCTTCAGTGTGCACATCTGACCACAGCGGTCACCTCTCTATCTGCGACCTGCTACGGCTCCCTATTGCCCTCTACACAGAGCCGCAACACCCCCGACCATGGCTACGAGGCCTTCTGTGAGAGCCTTTGGCTCACGCTCCAGCCACATCGCTTGCCCCTCCCTGCTGGGGTGACCAACCATCCCCATTGCCTGGGGCCGTCCTGCTTTTAAGTCTCATGTCCTGGAAAACTCCTCAGTGCCAGGCCCGTTGGTCACCCTACCCCCGCCACGTGCCTTATGCTCTAACAGGGGCAGCTGCTTGGAGATGTTTTTCTTGTCCATAAATAAAGTCTTTCCTGAGAATTGCCTTGGCATAGTGAGGTGTGAGAGGTACACCGTGGTCCCCACCTCTGGGAGCCAAGGTCTGATGGAGAAATAGGACAACTCGTAGACCCACCAGGGCGGCTGGGGTGGGGGCACCTCGCACTATAGATCGGCACATTCTCAGGAGCACCATGGTCGGGGGGGCCCCCACTTGGGCTGTCTGTCACTGGACACTGGGTCACTCTCTTTTTTGGACCCACTTGCCCCCTAGTCAGCCTCAGGAGGGCTCTCCCTTCCCTGAGTCTTTGTGGCTCACATATTAATAGCCGTCCATTCCTGTGAACTTGCCCAGTTTCCCTTCCTGCCTAATACAGTGAAAGTGTTTCCAACTCCGACCTGCCGTGACCGGATGTGGAAACCTGCACCCCCTGCGGGCTGGGCTGAGGTCTCCTCCTCCTCTACCCTCGCCGTGCCCAGCACGGGGCTGGCATGATCTCAAGGCTCATTAAACACTTCTTGATTCTGAGAGCTCAAGCCAACAGCGTCCATGAGATTTGCTCTGGGGTGGGAGGGCCTGCCGTGTTTGTCCCTGAGCAGGGGGTGTCCTCCTGTGGCCACTCTCTCTGGGTCATGGAGGCTGTCCCTAGGGGAGACCCTATTCTCGCCCTGCAGCTGGGAGGCTTGAGGACCCACCAGACTCCTCTGTGGAGGCTGAACCGAGCGAAAGGTGATTTGATCAGGGCCCCAACGGTTCACAGCTGTGAGATGTTGGAGGCCAAGTGTCTGTTGTGTCTTTAACTCATATCCCCTCAGGTGCCAGGTGTCTTCCTGGGATACCCACCCACTAGTACCCCCCGCAGCAAATTCCAAGGCCTAGCCGGCCTGGCTGGGGCGTCTCTCTTTGAATCCCTGGTGCGGGAACTGCAGGGGAGGCGCAAATCAAGAACGCAGGCGGCTTGAGGGCCAAGGTTTATTGTGGTAGCGGGGATCTATTTGCGCCCGGCTTCCGAGGATGAATCACAGCTGCGTTTTCTGGAAGAGCAGAGAACAGAGTGAGACCCTCTGGTGTGCGCGCGTGTGTGCGTGTGTGTGTGTGCACGCGCGTGTGTGTGTGTGTGTGTGTGTGTGTACGCGCGCATGCGTGCACACAAGGCTCTGCCCTGAGACCAGGAACAAGGAGATGTGGCAGGGAGCCCAGGGCCTTCACGAGCCAGTCTCTCGCCTCTGTTCAAGGTCTCTGTGTCCCCTCAGCCTTTCAGACCGCTGTGAAAATGGGGCTCAAAACCCATCCGCCCCCAGTGTGAAAGCCCAGAGCCCGAGTGACCCTCTGCTCCCCCACCCTCGGGATATCTGTGGTCAGCCACGCCACCCCTTTTCCTCTGTGGGGCTCTCGTGGGCCCATGTTTCACTTTTGGGGGAGACTGGTGTGATGCCTGGAACTGGGACTAAGTATTTGCTGAAGCCAGTGGACGAACAGACGGGGAAGTTGACCACTGTTTCCTTTACTCCACCCGACTCAAGGCTTGCGTGCAGTAAGCGCTCGATACTTCCTGACTGAGTAAAGGAATGAATGAATGAATGAATGAATGCGTGAATAAATACATGCACGGACGAGTGACCGAACCAGCAAACGAACGAGTGAGTGATGGGTGAGTGAAGGAGTGAGTGGGGGGCGAGGGCAGGGGAGGGGCTGGCGGGTGCAGGAAGGAGAGCTTGGAGGCGGACACCCACCTTGCGGATCCAGTCAATGTAGGCGGACACCCGGGTGAAGACCGTGGGCTTCTTGAAGGTGTTGCAGCTCAGCCCGGAGCCAAAGCTGACGATGCCCCTCACCTCCCAGGAACCGTTCTTTGCCTGGCAGTTCAGCGGGCCTCCCGAGTCCCCCTGCACCAGATGGGCAGGTGTCAGGCCCCAGGCCTCCCCCAGAGGCAGGCTTGGGAAGCAGGGGAGGGTCGGGGTGGCCCCTCAGCCTTGGTACCCCGTTTTGGTCTCAGCCTTCCATGGTGAGGGAGGCAGAGAAGATGTGGTTTGGGGCTGCCTTTGCCTGGGTCGGGGAGGTCTTAGGGTGTCAGACTAGCTCTTTGATTGCTGTGTGATCTTGCGAAGATGATGACCCTCGCTGTGCCTCAGTTTCCCTAGCTGTTCAGGTTGCTGTGTCTAAGATGTGTCAGGATGCTGAGGCCGTGCTGGAAAGCTGGGAAAGGGAGGCAGATGGGAATGGGAAGAGGGGTCACGTGTCTGAAAACAGGACAGTCCCCGATTGTCCTAGCTGTTTCTTGGTTCTGCGTCAGACTCCCTAAGTCCTCTGTCTTCCTGGACAGATGAGATGGTGGCCCACAGAACATGTGTAGAGACTTTAACGAAGCCTCGTCTACGCTTGTCAGACTCATGTATTCCTCACAGCAACCCTGTGAGGTGCTTACAATGTCTCTATACTATAGACGGGAAAACTGAGGCTCAGAGGTTAGACAGCCCGCCTGAGGTCCCACGGTTACTGAGTGGAGGCCCTGGGACTCGAATGCAGATGCTCATGCTCAAGTCTTATGCTCTCACCGCAGTGCTGGGGAGAGGGGCAGGGAAGGAGGTAAGGGTGAGAAGTTTCTCCTAAGCCTCCTGGGCCCAAGTGGGGCTCAGTCTCCCCCAGGGCAAGGTGCACTCATGTGGGTCTCCCCACTCCCCACCCTCCTTCACCTTCCTCACTGCCCGCTTCTGTTTGGCTGTCTGGGGTAGGGATAGGGTGCAGGGCCTGGACACTCACGTTGCAGGCTGAGATGACGCCGTCACCCCCGGCACACACCATGGTGTTCCTCACCAAGGCACCCCACCAGTCCCTCTGGGTGCATGTGGCATGATCCACCACAGGCTGCAGGCCTTGCTGCAGCTCGTCAGCGATGGGGCCGTTGGCTGAGAAGAGAACAGGTGGTGGCCAGGGAGTCAGCCCAGGCCTTCTGGAACAGAGGGCTGGATGGGGCTGGGACAGGACCCCTGCGAGTTCTGGTTAAACTTTATGGGAACCCCACACAAGCCCTGATGGAGAGGTGAGACTCTGAGCCAAGGACCCTAAACCGTTTGGGTTGGAGACCCTCTGAGGGCAGGGAGGGGGAGCAGGCTGGAGGTAGACTAATCAAAGCCCTTTGAGGTGATTTCTCTTTAATTTGGATTCTGGGGTTTTAATTTTCATCTATTTCCTTATAGGTCTGCCTTTGGTGTCACAAAGTAAAAGGTCTTCTCACCCCAAGATTTCCCAAGTCTTAATCTGCATTTTCCTCTAAGTCTTCCATAATTTGGTTTATTCATGTTTAACCTTTTAATTTATTTGGGCATATGATATACCATAAAATCTAATTCCCTACCCTCAAACTGTTTATTTAGTTTATTTAGTAATTACCTATGTGGCACTTAGTATGTGCCAAGCCCTGTTTTAAGCACTTGATAAATTCTAATCCATTTAATCCTTACAGCACCTTTTCTATGCACTTGTTAGTGTCTGTTACTTGGTCTGTGCTTAATAAATATCAGCTATTATCATTACAAAGTTAAAAAGACCTGAAGATTTTTAGGCAAAAAGGAAACATGATGGGCAAATGGGGGTGGTATGCTTATTGTGGGAGCCGCTTCCTCCAGGAAGGCTCTTGTGATTTGCCAGGGGTTGTACTCACTCCAGAGAAGGCCCCAGCCGGTGACATAGCAGGAGTAGTTCTGAGGCAGCAAGGAGCCCTCCGCGGGCAGGCATGCCACCTGAATGGTGTCACTCAGCTCCACAGACTCCGCCAGCTTGATGAGGGCAATGTCGTTGCTGGAATTCAAAGTGAAGGCTTGAGTGGGCAGGAGGTCTTGGCCCCCCAGCCGATGCTAACAGGCCTGGGCTGTGAGTTGAGAGTCAGACCAAGGGTGACCAGAGGTCCTCTCGAAACGTCCTGACTGCCAGCTTCCTGCTGGCCGACAGGGATGTCGGATGACAGATGATGCCCCTTCTAATCCCATCACCCATCCCTTTTAGATGTCGCTTCTTCTCCCACCTGTGTCTTCACATCGTGAAAGGCTTAACAGAAGGGAGACTTGAGCGGAAACATTTTGAACCACTGCAGGCTATGTAATTAAGCTAAAGTAAATTAAAAGATTACAATGATCAAAGATGCATGGATACAAGTTTAAATGTTTTCACGTATCCAGGTTGAAAGCTGGCCCCCCTAGACCGGCGTGGTTTGATTCCTAGTTCTGACACATACTGGGCTGAGTGACCTGGGACATATTTTTTATCCTCTCTGAGTCTCAGTTCCTTGTCTAAGGCTGTTGTGAGGATTACATAAGAGATGGCATATACGGTGCTTATTGCAATGTGGGCATACAGTAGGCGCTCAATAAAGGTGAGTCCTGGCTCAGCCTCTGGGTCTTTTTTCCCTGTGTACCTTCCGGGAGCTCTTGGCCAATGATGAATATGGAAGGGGTTTGCTTCCACTTAGCGTTTTGCCATTTTGTGTAAAGGGGTCATCTGCTGGCTGTTCAGAGTAATGATGGAGTCCAGGGACAGGGTGAGGCCAGGCTCTGCAGGGACCTCTCTTTCTTCAGTGCTGCCCCTGCCCAGGGGCCATGAGATGGTCAGCTGGGCACTCACCGCAGCAGGAAGGAGTTCCACTTCTCGTGGACAAAGATGGTGTCCACACCGACGTACAGGGAGCCTTCCTCGTCAGCCACCGCCAGATTGTTCTTCCCCAGGGCCACTCGGTAGGTCAGAGTGTTGCTGAACAGAGGAGGGAGACCGGTTCAGGGGGACCTCCTGCCCCAGCTAGCCAGTGAGGTAGAGAGGGAACTTGGAACTTTGGTCTCCCAGCTCTGTGGCCACCATGGGAATCGTTCGGGAGAAGGGAACATCCATCTGCATTGACCCTTCCCAGCGCCCAGGGTAAGGACCCCGTTCTCTGAGTCAGGTCCACTTTGACTCCTAGGTGGGCGGCCTCAGGCCTCAGTTCCCTCATCTTTAAGGTGAAGAGAACATTGGGACTGACCTTTCAGGACTACTGTGAGAACGAACTAGTCCAAGCCACCGGCGTCATCTTGCCTGCTTCGCTCTCTAACTCACCTCTCTCCCCTCCGGACTCCGCTCTGGCCATACCCGCTTCCTCCTTATTTCTCAGACATTCAGAGTGGGCTCCCTCCTCCACCTGGAGCACCCTTTCCCCAGACGGATGACTTCCTTCGGGTCTTTGCTCAAATATTCTCTTTTCAGAGGCATCTTCCCCGGTCACCTCATTTAAAATAGAACCCATTATACTTTCTATTCTCTCCCAGCCTTATTTTTCTTCATTGCCGTTTGATATGTTATATATTTACTTGTTTAATGGTCTGATGCTCTGTCTTCCACTAGAAATGAGCTAGCCGAGAGCACAGACTTTGTCCTCACTGCTATGTTCCCCGGCACATAGTAGGTGCACGATAAATACTGTTGCATGGAGAAACGAAAGCAGAGTTACTGGATATAAGTCCAGCGCCTGAGAGCGTAGTAGGTGCTCCATAAAAGCGGCTTTTCAGGTTGCTCCTCTGGGCGTCCTGCCTGTTTACCTGATGCAGTGGGCAGCTGTGAGCACGTAGTTGCTGGCGATCAAGGTGCCACCGCAGGTGTGTCTCCACGTGTCATTCTTGAGGTACTGAAGGGAGATCTGGAGGAGGGTGTGGAAGGGCCACATGTTAGTCCCCAGGGACCCTTACCCCATCACCCTCTCTACCCGTCTCCCACTCCTGCAGCGGTACTTACCTGCCAGGGCCAGCTGTGGGGCCTGGCATTGTCTCCTCCCACCACTCGGGCTGATAGGTTGGGCGGGAAGGTGGGGACCCCACAGCTGGAGGCTGGGGGGACACAGGAGAGGAAGAGCACAGGTGAGTGGGGCTGGCACCCCGTTGGGGAAGGGGGAGGGGGAGAGAGCACAAACTTTGGGGCTGGGAAGACGTGAGTTCAGATTTTACCGCGTGACTTTGGGGAAGCCATCTAGTTCTCTGGGCCTCAGCTTCCCTTTACGTGACGTGGGAAGAATAGCACTAACCTGGTGAGAACTAAATTAGATGATGCCTACGAAGAGTTAAGCAAAAAGCCTGGGACAGAGGGAACGCCTCATTCCTGGGAGGACGTGAAAGGTGGCTGGCCCGCGAGTGAGTGCCCCGCTATACCTATGTCCTTTCCGCTTACCCTGCTGTCCCTTTGAAAGCCACAGTGTAATGGGGGGGTGTGTGTGAGCGTTGAGTCTACAGAGTTCCAGACCGTCAGAGCTGGGAGCTGTGTGGAGCGGTCAGGTCAAGATCATGTACTCCACAGTGAGGCAGACCCAGACTCAAATTCTGGCTCTACCACTAACCAGCCGTGAGATCTTAGGCAAGATAGGGAGAGTCACTGAGCTTTGGTGTTCTTATCTGTAACATGCGGGCATTAATAGGCTCTGCCTCTCGAGGTAGTTGTGAAGATCAAATTAGCTCCTATGTATCGAAGGTTTGCTTAGTACAGTGCCCGGCACATAATAAATGCTCAATAAACAGAGATGCTGTTATTATTACTGCCGTTATTGTTGTTAGCTAGGACTCTTAATCAAGTGTTCTCATTTGCCTAATGAGCCAGCGAGATTTAGAGAGGTGAAGTGGCTCGTCCAGGTCCTGGTGAGAGTGAGCGACATTGAGGCCAGGTTCCTTGATCCCTAATCTGGGAGAAGGCTCCAAACATAAGGGATGGCAAAGGATACCCAGTGGAGCGATGCCAACACTGACGAAAGTAGACCCCGGTGGTCCCTGGACAGACCCAGGATGAGGCATCTATGGCGTCGCTGGCCTTCACCTCACCTCATCTCTAGTCTTTACCCCGGGAGGTCAGATCATCAGCTCTATCTACCAAGTGGACGAGGGGCTCATCTGACACATAGCTGGTCGGCAGTATCTGAACCCGCATCGGACCCCCAAGCTCCTTTCCTGGAGCCCGGGAGAGCAGAGGGCCCCCTGTTCCTATCTGTGTCCCTGGGAGGCCAGCCCATACTCATAGCCTGCGGGCTGCAGCTGGTCCCCAACCCACAGCTTACCACAAGCCAGAAACGCAGCCAAGACTGTGATGCCCAGCATGTCGCGTGTGCTCAGGACCAATGACCACGGAGGTGGGCGGGCACACACTTATAGGCCGGGGTGAGGGGTGGCACCTGGTCAAGGCTGAGCCGCCCCTCGGAGAGAAACCTGTTCTGACAAGGCCCTTTCCCTGACCTTGGGCGGTTACTGTTTAGCTAGGGCTGGCTTGAGGCATGGATTTCCCAGATATCCCAAGACAGAGCAAATTTCGAGGTTTGCAGGTTTCGGGGATCCCCCCACCACTCTCCATGGAGTATACTCTCCTTCTCTCTCCATAACTCGTTCTTTCTGTTATTATTTATTGGGCACCTACTGTGTGCCACGCATCGTGCCTGATGCTTCTTGTAGCCACTAACTTCTCCCAACAACATGAAGTAGACACGCTTATTCACTCCTTAAAGATGAGGCCACTGAGACTCAGGGGTCAGTGACTGTCCACGGTTATACGGCTGAGATAGAACAAAACCAGGACTGGAAGACACACGTCTCAGGCTAGTCTGGGGCTTTACGTGACTGCGATACCCCGATTTCTTCTGTTTTTATAGCTTCATCTCTTTCCTCTCTTTTTGTTGTTTTCTCTCTTTTTCCTTCTCTCTCATTCAACTAATATTGTCTGGGCTTGGGGTCCCCCTTTTCTCCAGCACCTCCTCCCTGGATGGCCGTGGATGGAGGCTGAAGCAGGGACAGCCCCGGCAGGTGGCTGATTGTCCAGATTCCTACCTGGAGCCAGGTCAGTTGTCTCCTTGCAAGGCCCCATCAATCTCCTCGTCTCTGAAATGGGGAAATAGGACCAGATGCACTCTAGGCTCCGTTCAGTCCTAAGGGTTCATGATTTGAATGTCAAGGTCAAGTGGCTGACCTGAATTTCTGGCCATGGTGACCAAGATCGAAGAAGCGGCCCCAGCAGGGAGGGCTCGTGTCTACTGTAGAAGGGAGCCCTGGGGGCATAGATTTCCTGTGACTGAGGGGTGGGGCTTGGAGTTGGATAAACTTGAGTACTTAAAGATGCGACTCGTTGGCCCAGACTGTGGGGCACTGATACACCATGTACCTGGATGTCATTCATTCCTACCATGTACATGGGCGCCATCCCTTCCCTCCCTCCCTCCCTCCCACATCTGCTGAGCACCTCCTACGGCTAGGCCCTTTGCTAGGGCTGGGACTGTTGGTGGTCCCTGCCGGACAGGGTGGTAAGTATTCCTCGGAGTGTCCCTGAAGGAGAAGCTAGTTCCGGGTGAGAGTTTGATGAGGAAAGGATTTCTTCTCTACAGATCCCATGCCCAAAGTGAACTTGAGGACTTGAGAGTGTGAGGATGCTCGAATCCCGCCCCCATAGGGCTGCAGTGGGGCCTCCCAGGATCAGGGACCTCAATATCTCTCAGCCGCTCAGGGTCAGACTGTGCTGGAAAAATGACCCTGGGCACTTTGGCTGGCTCAGGGGAGGGGGAACCTTAATAGAAGTAAAGCCAAGGTTGGGAGTGGCAGGGCTGTAAGGGCCTGAGAAACAGGGCAGGTGCCACCGCCCGGGTTAGTCATTGGGACAGGACTCTCGGTGGCAGCTGTCATCCCAGGTGAGGCCACAAAGGGAGGGCTGGCTGAGTTTCTCCTCAAAACCAGATGGAAGGACTGTGAGTTCAGAGAGGGTTTGGGGGCTGAGTGAGGGGTTTGGGTTTGGTGATGGGGCCGGGACTCTGGGGGAGTCTCGGTGAGAGGCTGGGACCTGGGGAGGGTTTTAAGGAACTGTCTCCCTTTCTACTCTTGGTCCCTGAATATTTGGAGGCTCTTCATTCCTCAGCCTGTGCCTTCTGCCCTGGCCGGGAGTCAGTGGGGTGGATGGGTCTTCTGCAGGCTGAGGCCGAGGGCCCTCTCCCAGCTGAGAGCTGTTAGTGGAGGGCCCCGGCATGGGACAGCTGGCCCATCTCTCGCATCCCGAGGGCTTGAGGCCCACATCCATCGCCGGGCCAGCTAGGCGGGGACTCTGGAGCTTCAATTTTAGCCCTTCCCTGTCAGCATCTTCTCTCCCTCTGTTCTGAGACTGTTTTCATTAGAAGGTTAGGAATCTGATGTTCTTCCCATACTTAATCTAACAAGCAGGGTTGATGGTGGTGGCATCTCAGGCGTCAGGTGGCATGTAGGGGTGGCATTCTCCAGGAAATACACAAGGATACAGCCCTCCCCATGTCTGCCCTGAGGAAGCCAGAGGCAGACGGTATCCTGGCTGCTGTAGTACCACGCACGTCCACCTGGAGGCTGTGATGCTCCGCCTAAACCCCATCTCCCAAGCCCCCACTCAGGTGGCACTTGGGGGTGCCCTACCCAGAAACCACAGGGCTGAGAAGACCTTGAGACTCTAGTCAGCTCTCATATGGAGACTGGGACCCAGTGGGAGCCTGATCTGTCCCAAGACACACACCGGGAGCACCCTGGCTCTTTTCTGTGTGTGTGGTGGGGAAGGTTCGGGGTATCTGTTTGTGGGAGTCTCGGGGGACTCTAAGGTGCATCAATCCAGAATTCCCATGGCCTTGGTACCACTTCTGACCATCACGCTGTGTGCCACGGCCCCAGACACTCACGCCCCCCTCTGAACTCACCAAGCAGCGTGGTTGGATGGTAGGGGCCCGGGCTGTGCGCTCAGTGGCCTTGGCCTGCACCCTGTTGGCCCACTTGCCTGTGTGCCTCTGGGAGACTTTCTGCGTCTCCCTATTCTTATCTGGGACTAAAACAGCACCCGTGTCATGGGCTGGTTTTGAGGATTAAATGAGTTAATACCTGTAACTTGTGTCTGGTGATAGCAGGTGGACATCGGACTCAACCTGTTCCATGAGGATGAGTCCCTTCTTCTCCCGGGCTCGACATGACACAGGAGACACCTGAGCAAATGCTGCCCTAGCACCCACGTGTCCTCAACCCTGTTCACCCCCGTTCCCATCCCCTCCATCCCCCACCAACCAACAAGAACCACACACACATAAGAATATAGAATTTTATCTTATTTTAGTTAAAAAAAATAATTGTACCACCGAATGAAGAAGTAGCTTTTTTGGGGGGGTCGAGGAGGGGAGGTGAGAAGGGAGGAATAAAAGAGCAATAAGCCAAAAGAAAAAGAACTTTTTATATTCATCTGTATAAACATATCCGCTAAGGCAAACACAATCCAGGGCCAAGGCTGCTTCACTGGGGTCAGTACCTCCTAATTTTTGCAGATTCTAAGGCCAAAAAAATAAAACCTCTGCAAATCCAACGGGAGTTTCGTAGACTCTTGGAGCGTTTTACTAAAATAAAGAGTTATCGAGTTTAAAAAGCAGTGGACGCTGTCATGACACCGAAAGTTGCATAACTGGGGCCTCGATGGCCACTCACTGATTTGGACTGGGTGACGGGCACAGTTTCACGACACGGTGACAGACACACGCAGACACGCACACACACGAGTAAGCACACGGGAGATGCGCAGGACCGGGCCCGTGGCACAGCGAGGGCTGGGGTCCCCATGCTTCCTCAGGAGGTGGCTATGATGGGACAGGTCCTGTCGCTGGTGACAAGGCGGCGAATGTCACTTGGGGAAGGATGGTGAGAAAGGGCTGGGCGAGGTCCCCTGCTTCCCACTGCCTGGTCCGTGCAAACCACGTAAAGCACTTCTTAGACGCCTTCCGGAGAAGACAGCGCTGGTTCCCTCCCCGGGAAGAAGCCATCTCTCTCCCCCACGCTGCTCTCTCCAGAGCCCCTGAGATCCCCGGTTGTCCCAGGGGGACGAGGGGGTGGCGCGTTTGCCCCAGAGCCTTCCCTGCCCACGATACATGGCATGGCTGGGAGAGTGTGGGCCTGCGAGGTAGATTGACACAGCTGCCCCCTCACCCTGCCTGGCTGGGTCCCCGAGAGCTGGGGTTGCATGGCATGCCAGAGGCCTGGGTCCTTTACACAAAATAGGAGTCTCTCCCCTGCCCCACCCCGACTCCAGTAGAGAAGAGGCAGGGCTAGAGGCACAGAGGGTGGGGCTGGGGCACCCCTGTGCCTCTGATCAGCTCCATAGGTCCCACTCCATGGAGCCGGCCACGATTGTTGCCATCTGTCGCTCCCCCCAGTCTAAAAAGGGGCTGAGGGCAGTACAGCCTGTGGGTTGAGGGCAGGAGGCCTCCGGGCAGGGGAGGAGGTGAAAGGGAGAGGCACAGGGGAGTGGAGGGTTGTGTGTGGAGGGCAGGCACATGGGCAGGGCAGGGCGCGGCCCTGGAGCGGGCAGGGGTGCCAGAGAGACTTGGGGATGCCAGGGAGGTCTGGGCCAGGCAGGGAGCCAGCGCTGGTGTCATGGTCTCAGGACAGGGTCCCGTGGCAGGGAGTGGGGAGAGGTCGGGCCACGTCTGTGAGACCCTTCACGTGGCCTCACTCACAGACACCTGTAGGTTTTTAGGATGGTCCCTTCAGACAGAGCTGAGCATTCAGGCTCAGCTTCCAGTTTGTCCGCCCTCCCGCCCTCGCTGGCCAGACTGGGCGCTGGGCGGGGGCCAGGCGGTCTGGCCACAGCCCCTCGCTACTTGAAGGTGGACTGCAACTCCTTGAAGGCCGCTTTCCGCTGCTTCATCTCCTCCGCCTGCTTCTTCCTCTCTTCCTGCTCAGCCTTGATCTCTTCCTCGAAGCGGCTGGACACACTGATGGCCTGGACCTGGGGTGAAGTGGGGGTGAGGGGCCTCCGCGTGGGCTTTCTCTGGGCTCTTCCCAGCAATGCCCACACAGCTCCCCTGCTCACTAGCTCTGGCGCTGGGCCGGGCATTCCATTTACCTCTCAGGGCCTCAGTTTCTCCATTTAGAGCTTGGTGCTCAATAACTGACCCCATGAATCCATGGGGAGGATTGAGAGAACATACATTCAGTGGCTGTTGCATACTATGGGTCCTGTAACTTCTGATGTACCCTTCTCCTGTCTCCTGTCCGGGGGAGTCCAGCTGCCCACTGGTCCCACTGACGAACCCCGAAACACCCCCTCAGCCCTCAAGGCCCCGAAGGAGGTGGGAGGCGGCTTTTGGAAGGAATGTTCTTAACTAACGTGGGAAGCGGGAGAAACACACAGGAAGGTGGGTGTCCCAGGGCCCCCAGGGAGGGCAGGATCCAGGGGCCACACCTGTTCCCTCCACGTCAGCGTGTGCTGAAAGGGCAGGGTGCTGTGCATCGTGATGGCCTCTGGGGTCTGCCAAACTCCCTCCAGGCTGGGGCTGGAGGGGCTGCTGTCTCCAAGAGGCCCCGGGAGCCAGTGTTTCTGGGCCTGCTCTGCTCTCTCCCAGGCCCACCCTTCAGGGCCCCGTTCTGCGGGGTAGTGCCTCTATATGCCAGGGGCAGCTCAGTCTCTGTCACCTCTTCAAGAGCATATACTTCTCACCTACCCCCCAGGGCAGGGACAGAAAGGGGAAGCTGGAAAGGATCCCAGTTTGTATGGGAGACCCGAGGAGCACAGCGGGCCTTGCCCAGCCCAGCTGGGGTGTCAGCTCTCCATGTCTTGTCTACGGCCTCAGCAAGGACAGGCAGGGGAGGTGCTGACCCGAGAGCTGAGGTCCTATTTAACCCCGGCTGACGTCCTGGAGCCGGGGTCAGGTCGAATCCCAGCCTAGGCTTCGCGTGTCCTTCCATGCCTTACCTTGGCCTCAAAGAAGCTCTTGGCCCCCTTGACGCCCTCGGTGGAGACGTCGATCTCGGAGAGGCGGGCCAGCACGTGCAGCCCGCTGTCCTCCTGCAGCTCCCCAGCTGCCGCCTTGCGGAAAATCAGGAGGAACTGCGGCAGGGAGAGAGGCACACAGTGTCAGGGGTGGGGGGAGGGAAAGAGGCCGGTGTCCTTGGCCACAGCTGGGCTCGGCCTGGCCTCCTTGGGAAGAAGGAGGTGTGCTCCCGGGGCTGGGGGCCAGAGGTCTAGGTCATCCCGCTCCACGCTGTGTCCCCGCACAGGCCCTGTGCCACTCCCTCCCTGGGCCTCGGTCTGCCCATCTGTACAGTGGGAGGCTAGGGGACCCGTCTCCCGCCCTCCCAGAATCCAGGGCTACGGCAAGCCCGCTCTGTCCATACTCAGCCCCCAACAAGAGACTTGACGACATGGCCTCAACTCACCTCTCATCTTTGTCTACACTGTTCCCCAAACCAATTCACTCCAAATTCCACTTACTGAGTCCTAAAAGGTACAGGATGATGCCCCCTTTACAGAACGTCGGAGACAAGAAAAAACCCGCCCCGAATCTCAGCTCCAGAAATCGAGGGAAGAAGTCGAACCCACGTCCGGACCCTGTGCTGCCTCCCTTCCCTCCCTGCCACCTGTCCCCGCCAGGCGCCTGGCCCCTTTCTCTCGCCCTCCCTGCTCTGTGCTTCCTGCCAGCTCTCCGAGGCCTGGCCTGAGCCTCGACAGTCCCGAGAGGCAGCCCTGTCCCCACGTGGCCTGCGGTCCGGTCCCACCGCTCGCTAGCTGGCTGTGAGCCTGCATTTCTTCCTGCACAGAACAGGCTGCCCGTGGGTCCCGTGTCAGAGTGGGGACTGAGTGAAGTCCCCCGGCACAGTGCGCAGCAACTCTTGGACCCGCAGTACGTGTCGCGCCTTCCGTTTGTCCCCCTCGTCTCCTGCATCCCAGCATCGTGTCATTTTGCCCTGGGCTTCTCCCCCGCTCCACTCCAGGATGCTTGGAGCACAGGGCCTTTCACGGTATTCCCAGAGCCCACACAAGGTCAGGTATACAGAGGTCACTCAATAAGGGCTCCCTACATGATGAAATGGATGTCCCTCCTTCTCACATAAGGCATCTCAGACCACCCCCACCGGTGCCTGCTCCAGGATCCCACCGGAGCCTCACTCGGCCACAGCCATTCAACAGCCGCGGTTCAAGGACAGTGTTGTTCAGTGACAAAACGGGGTAGTGTCTCCCTGCCACCAGGCCCTCGGGGGCAGCCCCCCAGGGGCAGTGGGCTCACCTCCCGGAAGCTGAGCTTGCTGTCAAAGTCCTCGTCCACCTCCTTGATCATGTTTTTCAGGCCCAGGTGGGTCTGGGGGGCCCCAAGTTTCTCCATCATGAGCTTCAGCTCCATCAAGTCAATGAAGCCGTCCCGGCCAGCATCATACCTGTGGGCACAGAGAGAGGCCTAAGGACATCCTGGCTCCTCATACCTGATCGGTCAGGGCGGTCACAAGCCGGAATGCAAGGAGCCCCAGGACTCGGAGGGCACCTCGTACCAACATGTCATCCTAGCACAGCTGGAAGGGACATCAGCCCAGGTGGAGTCCTGATTTGTGGCCCAGCTACTGCTTGGTTACCTCTGATAATGGGGGACTCACCATCTGGCCTGGCAGCCTTCTACATGTTGGAACAGTACTGTTTTGGACGAGCCCGCTGCACAAGGGAGCTGAAATTGTAGCCTCTCTGCACTGAATGTGACATAAATTCACAGTACCATGGGGTTGTGGGTCGGGAGGGTGTGCTCCGATGTCAGCACCCACCAACCGTCTCCGTGACCAGCTGGCTTACCAGCACGGCCACGGGCACATGGGGGACACCTTGGCCTCACCTCTTCCCCACTCCCTATCCCCACCCAGGAGGGAGGCAGAAGAAGGCACCACACGTCAAGGGCATGGCCAGAGGTCACAGAAGGGAGGTCCACTTCTAATTGTCCTGGAAGTGGCCTGGGGTGTGTTCAGGGAACAAGTTGTATGGGGTGCCTGCAGTGGGCAGTGGGGAGATGGCTGGGGGGGCTGCAAACGCTTGGGGCATTACCTCTGCCCTGCACACTGCAGGTCTCTTTTTTCTGCCACCAACAGCCAGGCAGAGACAGGGTTGGGGTGGGAGGTGGAATCTAAATGTCCCTCTAGACTCGCCTCCCTGCGGTAGGAGCTTGCGTCAGAGCTGGCCTCCATACCCTGTCCCCTGGCTGGAGCTGCTGGTGCCTGGAGCGCACAGCACTGTGGATGTGGGCGTTGGTCACATGGCCCAGGCGGGCCCTCTTATCAGGCTAAGAGAACACCTGCCTGTCTCCTGGTGGCTGGGGGCAGTGGTCTCAGAGCTAGCAAAGGGGGGGCCCTTTGAGCCTAAAGAAGCTTGCACAGCCACCAAGGCCTCAAAAGCTGGCTGGGTGACAGAGTTGGTGGCAGCAGCATGACATAGAGGGGCTGAGTTCCAGAAACCTATGTCCTGGAGACTTGGAGTTGCTACACAAACACAGACCTCATTCCTCTGCCCCACACAGGGCTCCCTGGCTCCTGTCCAATTCTCTAGTCACACGTAAGCTTCACATGACTTGGACATCTAAGAGCAACCACTTTTTGAAATCCGACTTTGTACCGGGAACTTTATTCTACTTAATCCTCAGAATAACCTGATTTTATAAGGGAGGCTCAGAGAGGTTAAGTGACCAGCTCAAGGTCACAGAGCAGTAAAGGAAGGCACTGGGCTTCCACCCCATATCTGTTGAGCTCATAAACCCGCACATTTTCTCTGTGCCCTCTCCACCCGTCCTGGGGCTGCCGGCAGAACAGAGACGTCTGCCGGGAGCCCCGAGTGGAGCATTTGTACTGGGGTATAAATAGTCCACAAGTGAGTCAGTGGTTGGAAGTGAGGCAGCACAGGGAAGACAGGTGTCTGGGAATGCAGGGTCCCGAGGCCTCTTTCCCCACCATGCCGTAAGAGGCTGGAGTGGGGGCGGACGGGCCAGAGGCCCCTGTGGGCAGTGGCCATAGCTGGGCCGGAAGCAGACGTGAGAGAACGTGGTAGAGGGCTGAGGGACTCAGGAAGGTCAGGCAGGCCTGTGGTCCCATGGTCCGGCTCCACTTAGAGCTGGAGGAGCCCTGGCGGGGGGAGGGGGGCGCAGCGAAGCCCCTTCCCCCTTCCATCTTTGGAGCCTGTTTGCCAGTTGGTACGGGGCTGGGCGGCTGCTGCCCGATCCTGACAGGTACTGGAGCAGCGCTGTGGAGAGCGGCCTACTGAGGGCGTCGGTCCTTCCTGGGGCAAGTTACCTGGACTCCCCTCCTCAGTGCCCCTCAGGAAAACAAGGTCCCTGCCACTTACTGAACTTGGGATTCAATGATGGTCAGTGATGACGTGTCAGGGCTGGAGCAGGCTGCTGGCTTCCAGTAGCCTGGCATGATGGGGACCCTCTCAGGGTCACTGTGAGGACGGAGTTTATACATGCCGAACACTTAGCACAGTGCCTGGCACACGGAGCTGGCTCTAGAAGTGGCAGCTGCCACCATTATACGGATATTTAGTTACCTTTATTAAGCTCCTACTATGTGCCAGGCATTTTTCTCTTTATAGCAGGCCAGGGATTCAGACCCCCATCCCTACGATCCCCACACTCCACACTCTCTGCCACCTCCCCTCTCTCCTGCGCCCAGCTTTATTTACTGCTCAAGTGGCAGGGTTTCTCCCGCAGCCCGGGGTGGCTCAGTTTCAGAGACAGTACAGATAAAGTGTCCAAATTTGGACGGAAGCTCGGGTTCTGGCAGCTCCCAGGCCTGGCTGGGCTGCAGCTCCAACCGCGGCTTCAACCGCCGCCTGCGTCAATCAAGGCTCAATCAATTACTGGGTCTGGGCTCCATCCCGGGCAGGCTCCAGGCCCCAGGGGGACAATGCAAGGGATGGCCGCAGTGCCAATGGCTCAAACGCCAAGGGGCGGTGACAGAGGTCAGGGAGAGGCCGAGTGCTGGGGTAGGAGTTGAGGCCCCCAGAAGAGGTGACACCGTGAGATCCAGGGAGCAGGCACCTACCATATACCCTGGGCTCTGATGTGGGTGAGCTCTGGGTCATTGGATCAGGCTGGTACCAGGGTTACCCTGATTGAAGATGACCTTGAAAGTCTGTGCTCACATCAACGCTGCTGGGACTGACCAGATCCAAATCCTAGATCTGCCACATGCTGGCTCAGTGACCCTGGTCAAATCACCTGTCCCCACAAACCTCAATTTTCCCATTTACCTCATGGAGATCAAAGGACTCATCTCAGGATTAAGGCAAAGATTCAAAGAGACAATCCAAGTCGATTCTTAGCACAGAGCCTGGTCTATAGTGAGCATTTAATACAAGCTACAAGCGATAACAATAATAATAAAATGAAAATGAATTATTAATATCTACCTTTAGGATTAAAGATTAAATGAGATTATAAATGTAAAACGCAGATGCTTCAAACCTGCCAATTTCATTATAATAACAACAGTGGCTATTGAGAACTTGCGTGCCAGATACTATGTTAAATACTTTGCACGTAATGGTAACCGACAATAAGAATAATAATGATAGAAAATACAATGGCTTCTTCCTAGGACACCAGACTGGATGGTGCATGGCTGGGCGGACATGCTTGTGGCCTGGCTCGGAGGCAGGGGCTGGACAGGATGACCCGGAGGACCCTCCAGTAGCTATCCCTCCTCTGAGGGTCCTGCTCCCCACCATCAGGGCCTGATTCAAAGACCCTGCCACCTGGGGAGGTGGAAAGACAGAAGGACAGAGCCTTTCGAGGAGCCTCAGCCTGGACAGGGAGGGAAGCGACAAAGGGGGAAGCTGTCACTGTGCCACCAGCAGGTGGACGACCACAGGTGGACGACCGGCGGTACGGGAGAGAATGATGTTCTAAGCTGGCTGGAAATGGGCATATCCCTGGCTGGGGAGACCCTCTCATCCATCAGCCCTCTTCCTGAGCTGGACCGGAGGCTGCAGGGTGCTCGGAGGATCCAAGGAAAGAGTGGGCACACAAGCCCCATCCAGATAGCTTGGCCTACCCCGCTTCATGTTATGTGGCGAAATTGGGGCCCAGAGTGGGCAGCAGCCAGCTCGAGGTCACACAGCTGGCAGACCGCAAGATTCCAAAATCTTTGCCCCCTGCCTGCCTCTTCTTCCTGGTCCCATGGAGGGACCCAAATGCTCGTACCTGCAGGGCTTGGGGAGGCTGAGCTGAGAGCCTGGCCTGGGGCCGGCCTGGGAGGGCAGGACTGGCAATGAGGCTCCACCGCCGGGAGCTCAGCACTTTTCTCCGGCACTGGAGGGAGGCGCTGCACCTGGCACCGTGCCCACATTCCTCCCCGCCTCCCCCTGAACGTCCTCCACAGGGAGGGCTCAGCAGCTGCTGCCCCGGATGCTGGTGATAAAATCCCCTCCCATCTGCCCTTGACAGTGGAGCAGCCGGCCACCGCCCAGGCAGACTTTGCCCCTTTGGGCTAAGCACGGCCCACCAGCTGGCTGTTCCTCCTCCCCCAGTTCTGATAACCAGGAGGCATGGGGACGGGCAGTGGCTGGCTTCCACAGCACTCGGCATCGATGCCTCGGCCCTGCACCTAGCGCTCATCCCCGTTTCATAAGAATATCATCAGGGGCTACTCTTTGCTGAGCACTTACTAGGTGTCAGGCACTGTGTCACATCCTCGTAAGACCTCCATGGAGTGGCCGTACATCCCCATAATACAGACGAGGAGACTAAGGCTCAGGGAAGAAGTGGCTTGGCCAAGGCCACGGCTGACAGGGACATAGCTGGGATCTGAACCCAGGCCTGATAAAAAAACAAACACTTTTAACTACTATGCTATGTCCTGATGCCTACAGAGTCTGTGTCAGAGGTGCTCAGGTTGGGAGGGATGTTGGAGGCCACCTCGTTTAGCCATTCGTGAGGGTCAGATTCTGAATGCAGTTATCCTGCTTGGTGTCTTGGATACCGCTGAGGACGGGAGCCTCCCTAATTCCTGCAGGCAGCCCATTTTGGCTTTGGAACTGTCTAGTGAAAAGCTGTTCCTCACACATGACCCTCTCCACCTGTCAGCTGTGCTGTACAATCTGACGGCAGAATGGGGAGGAGTTATCACAGCCGCCCAGGGGGTGGGGGTGTGAGGGTGGGGTGAGAACAGTTGGTTTGGGAGTAGAGGGCTGATTCCCACCTCAGGCCTTCACGGATGGCCCCTCTGTCCATGTGGGCCCTCAGGAGGACAGACTGTTAGACCGAGGAGTCCCCAGGCCCACCTGGCTTTGGCCTCAGCACTCACAGACCTGGTCCTCTCCCACCCTGTCTGGGGAGGCCTCTGTGGCTCCTAGGCACCTACTCTTTGTCCTGCAAAATGGGAAGGCAGGTCCCCTGGGGCAGGAAAGTTCTGCAAGACAGGAAAATTCTGGCCTTGCTATTACAGCCAGCTTGGCCCTGTCCGCCTCCTCACGCAGGTGGATGCCCACACGCTCAGTGACGACTGCTCTGCTCGGCAGTGCCCCTCAGTTCCTGCCGCCCCCACCCCGAGAAAGCCTGACTCATGTGGGGAAAGCCCAGCCGCTCACCACTTCCTCTCGTTCCTATCTGCGGAATCTGAAACTCGATCTGCCACCCTGTGTCAGCCAAGGAAGGGCGAGCGTGTGCACACGTAAGTGCATATGTGTTGCTCTGAGGGTCAAGTGGGAGCCTTCTAGGCTGATGGCGATCTGCTGGGGCCTGTCAGAGCTCGGAGACACCCTAAGCTGGGGTTCAGCCACCACTTTCTGAGCCCCAACCCGGGAGGGGCGACTCCCTCCACTTGTAGCGTCAGCAGTGGGTTTCCTGCCAGCTCTTAATAATAATTACTGTTATAGGAGTGACTGCACAGAGCACGTACTGAAAGCCTAAGAGAACCCAGTGCTTATTATGTAACTTAGCCTTCCTCCCACTCGTCTGGTTACCCCCCTACAGCTCAGACAAAGTAACTCACCTCACCTGAAGGTCAGCCTTAGGTGAGTGGTGGGGAGATGGCCGTGGGGGGCCTCGCACTTCATAAACAAAGTGTAGTCTGCTGGATCTTGTTAAAATGTAGATTCTGATCCAGTAGGTGTGGGGTGGAGTGTGAGCGTCTGGGTAAACATCACTGAGGAGTGTCTGCCGCTCTTGGGGGATGCTGATGCTGCTCTATTTGGGTCTCCTGGGAGCAAGGGACTTGGGAGTCAGATAGGCCCAAATTCAAATCCTGTCTCCACGCCTTATTAGCTGTGTGGCTTTGGATGAGTCATACAAATCTCCCTGGGACCCAATCACTTATGAGTGAAATGGGTGATGATACTCTTACAGGATTAAACAAGAGATAAGGTGCCTGGAATGGAGCAGACGACAGTGGCCCTCTCTCTCGGGAGTGCTGGCAAGGGCTGGAGCTCAGTCTCCACACAGCTTGGGCATCTGGGGCCTGGCTCCCTGCTGGCTGCACCTTTTTGGCATGGAACCCCTACTTCTCTGAAGTCCTTGAAAAGCAGAAGTCAGCCAAGGGAAAGGCTGCTCGGCAGTCAGTGGGGACTGGGCTGCTGGAGGGTGTTGGGACCGTCCCTGCTGAGGTGGCAGGGTGCCTCCCTCCTCCAGCCGGGCTGGGCTCTCCTTGCAGAAAGGGCCTCTGACCTCCGAGGCAGTGGGGCCTGGTCTCCCAGACCCTGGACCCTTAACAGCTGAAGCCAGGCCCTGGGCCCAGAGGGCAGCGGGGAGAGAAGACTGGCCAGAAGGCACATAGCAAAGGGGAACAAAAAGCGCCTGGGGGAGGAAGGAGAAAGGTGACTCAGAATCAGAAGGGAAGAAGAAAGAGCTGAGGCTGAGTGCTGAGGTCAGGAAATCCACCCTCGCTGGAAAGCCAGGCTCCTGGCTGCTGCACCTGCACCCCCCGTGCCCCCAGAGGGCTTCCCCTGGGACTCTCAGAGTCCCCTTGTTCTCCCCAACCCTGAACACAGCCCTCACCCGCCCTCTGGAGCTCCCTGTGGGCAGACCTGGTACTAATCCTGCCTCTGCTGCTTATGATAAGCTCGGCTAAGTGACGACCTCCTTGAGCCTCAATTTCCTCATCTGGCAAATGGGGATAATGATCATACCCACCTCGCTCTATGGGTCTGAGGATTAAATCCGATTTCTGAAATAATATGCACAGGCTCCTTCGGGAGCAGCTGGACCTGACAGAGAGAGGATGTGGAGGGGGCTGGCTGTGGAGAACGCATCGTCATAGCATTCCTCACGGAGAACATTCAGCCCTCGTGGTAGAAATAAGGAAATGGAACCTTCCAGCCCTAGCCCTGGGGGCCCATCTCCTCTATCCCCAAGGGCCCCCAGACATTGCTGCTCTCTGGAGACTAAGCTTCTCAAGGGCAGGAACTTTATTCTCCCCTGGTTCTTTGGGACTTGCACGCAGCAGAAATTTAACAAAATATCTGTGGGATCAATGAGCAAAGGAGTGGACTTGAGTCATCGTCTGTTTCAGAATCATCATCTGTGTTTTTAACAGCCCGCAGACTGAACACGGTGGTGGACTCTACAGAGGCTCAGGACTTTTAAAACTTAATCTTCAGAACTTCGCCTGGTAGGTTCTGTAGCCCCAGGGGGCTCTAAGGCTGGGAGAAGCTGAGCGCCCTCCCCGAGTCACCCAGCTGGGCCGGGGCGCTCAGGCACTAGGGTCTCACTTTTGTAGTACTTCGGAGCTGCTGTGTGTTCTTCTTTTTTTCCTGCCACCTGCCTTCCACGTAATTACGTGATAATGAATTCCTTTCTCCATTTTTGTTATTTATCAAAGCCACATGTAGCTGTCAATCAAAGCGTCTGTTCAGCAGGAGAAAATGGTTCTCCTGCTGGGTTCCTGTCACTTCTGACCAAAGCAAGAGGGTTGCTGATAGCCCAGCGGCTCCATGTGGGGTAAGGAGGCAGCCATAGTTTCTTTGGGAGAGTTGGCCTTGGTGCCAGCCCAGAGAAGCACCTCCAGGGCTGGGGATGATGGTGATAGGAACTTAAGAAGTACTTACTTTGTGTCAGGCACTGCGCTGAGTACTTCGTAACAATCACTGTAAGCTGGGTGCTATTATTCTCCCTATTCTAGATGAGGAACTGAGGCTCAGAAAGTTTTAAATCCCTTGCCCACAGCTGGGGTTCAAACCCAGGGCTGCAGAGTTTTCCAAAGGCCCCGTTCTTAACCACTGTACCACACTGTCTTCCAGGACGGGAATAGGGAGAGGCAAGGGTCTGAGCAGGTGGAGGAGGGGAGGGCAGCGTGGGGACGGAAGAGGCATCCAGAAGGAGGGTAGCCTGCCTCTCTGACACAAGGGGTCATGAGATGAAGTGGCTGGGGACGAGGCTGGGCAAGGCAGGGAACTAGGACATCTTCCTCAGATTCCACAGCAGGTTCAGAATTACATGGTTGCCTACCTGTCCGGCAGGTCTCAGCTTACAAAACCCCAGAGAGCCCCAGGCAGGCTGTTGCCAGCCCGGAGGTGGGCCCCCTTGAAGCTCTTGGGAGGGCCACACCATTCCCCACCTTGCCTGGAGGGTTCCAGAGACAGCCCTAGGTGTTTGGGCAGAGAGAGGTGGAGAGATGGTGGGATTAAGGTGGCTGCCGCAGCCTGAGGTCACACGGGGAGCGTGGACTGACAGACTGATGTGGTGCCTCCACGTGCCTGGCATCGTGCCAGAGCTATACGAGCGTCACCTCCTCCGAGCCTCACTCCCAGAAGCAGGGACTGTTCTCCCCACTGTACAGACAACAGCACTCTGGTTCGGCCACTGAAAACCTCCCTGTGACCCCAAACCAGTCACTACACCTTTCTGGGTCTCAGTTTCCTCTTCTGTAAAAGAGGGAGAGGGCTGGAGTCAGCCCTCGAGGTCTCTCCCCGCTGGAACCTGCACGGTGGTAACGAGGTGTCAGTGATGGCGGAGAGCCTATCTTCCCTCTGTCCTCTCTCTCCTCCCTCCATCCCCACCCTCGGGAACTATCTGCTGACCAACACTGAATGGTTGGACTGCAAGACCGTGGAAGGCAGTTCTGCCACCCAGAAGTAAGGTCATTGCCAAACCACCTTTGGGAATCATCGGATAGAACCTGTTCCTTTTACAGATGTGAAGACTGAGGACTGGGGAGCACAGGCAGACTAGGTAACTCAGCGCCAGGACAGAAGCCCAGGCTTCCTGGCTCCTGGCCCCCAAGGAAAGGCTGGCTTCCGGCTTCCAGCTCCCTCTGACCTCCCATCTCCTGCACTTGGCTTCGGTGGATGGCTTCCCAGGAGGGCCAGGCTCCCTCCTCCCTGCCACAGAGCTGGAGACCAGGGTGGAAGTCTCTCAGCAAAGCCCTGGCTGTGTCCTCAGGCCCTGCTTGGACCCAGGAGGCTGCAGCCCTGCAGACAGAAGAAGCAGAACGGGGGTTTTGTCCTCCATGAGAGCCTGTCTGTCGGCTGTTCACAGCCGGACTCGGCGGGGCTGGGCTCGGCTGGCACAGTGAAGCCTTGTTTCCCTGAATACAAAATCTGCAGCTTTTCATTCCTGCCAGGGCCCCCGGCGGGCAGCACTTCCTTCCCTAGAAATCCAGCTCCCTGGCCCCTTCCTGCTCCCTTACCCCTCCCACTCCCCCCCGCAAACTGCAGTGGTGCCAAGAAGTGGCTTGCAGGGGGGTTCAGCTCCCCCTAACCTTCATCAAAGTACTTCTCGTCAAACTAACACCCAAAACAGCCTCTGTAAAGAGTAAGCTTTTCTACAAATGCAGCTTCAAGACCATTCCCCTAGTCAGGCACCCCTTGCAATCCCGCTGCAGCCTCCCCTGTGCCTGCTCTTTGGGGCGTCGGGGCTCTCCCAAACAGTTCCATCTTTTTTGGGAGGGGCGTGGGGTAGGGATGCTGTGGAAGCCTCAGAGAGAGAAGGCTCTGGGGGAAGATGCAGGCTGGCGGTGGGTCCATGAGGCAGGAAATCACTTACGAACGTGGAAGGGGGTGTGGGAGGACTGTGTTTTCCCACGTGGAAGCAGATGGCTGTGATGGGAAACCCAAAAGGGAAGAACATGGGTTTTGGAGTCACAGACTTGGGTTCAGATCCCGGCTCCATCATTTTCTAGCTGGTGTGGTCTTGGCAAGTTACTTAACTTCTTTGTGCCCAGACTCCCCTGCTGTGCCATGGGAATGATGATGGTTCTGTCCTGGGGTTGCTGGGAGGAACTGATGAGCTCCTTAGGACCGTGGTACTACAGATACAGGGATCTTGGCTGCCTTTGAATAATCTCGCCTGCACTCCCCTGGGGTGAGGGCAGGGAGGGGGCAGACTCTACAAGGGAGTTTTAGACCGTGAAGCTATACGCACCCCGAGCTCAAGGAACTTGCAATCGAATCCTGCCAGAATCTTAGAAACCCCGACCTCCCGGAAATCCTGGAAATTTCCTCCTTGGGACTCCTGTTCCCCTGACTGTGCCAGTCTTTAGCTGGGAAGAAACTTTGGAACTCCCAACCAAGATCCTGGAGTCACAGAGGCAGGCTCCTCAGGCCCTGAGACTTGCACGTAGTGGCCCAGAAGACAGTCAAGGACTGTCTTCCCCCAGGCTGGCCCCTGGAAAAGTATGGGGCACCCAGCCACCCAAGTCTGGGAACCAGAAACCTCTTCCCCTGTGTCGTCGGGGCCAAATGCAGAAGCGGCAGCTGCGGCAAGTGTAAGTGGGAAGAGCCTTTCTCAAGCTGCGGGGTTGCAAAACACCGCCTTCCTGGGCCTCCTGCTCGCTGTCTGGGCAGTCAGCTGTCCAGGGCTGAGGCACACAGTCCCAGCCTGCCCCACTTCCTGCCTCAGGCAAGGTGGGCCCAGCGCCCCTCCCTTGGCCTTGGGCTGTCTGTCTGGGGAGTAGAGAGATCCTGACTCCTCCACCCTAGCTAGACTCAGCCCCAGGATGGTTCCACCTCCTCCTGGATCCACTCCAGACCAGTACCCCTGAGCTGTGTCCCCTCCAGAGGCCAGGGGCAGGGTGACTGGAAACAGGAAGTGGGGAAGGGTACCAAAGGGAGGGGGGTGGTTGGGTGCCTCCATCACCCCATCACCCCTCCTCTTCAATCCCCCTCCTGCAAACGAGGCTGAAGCAGAGGGTGGCTGACCATTTCATCCCCACTGCGTTGACCCAGGGATGGACCAGAGAGGACCTGGAGCCCCTTCTCTCCAGTCCCTCAACAGAGCTATTATGGGTGTTCTGGGGCGAGGACTGAGCCCACGGGCTCGGGGGAACCTGTCCAACCTGCTGAGGGCACAGTGCGTGGAATTACATGGAGAAAAGGGTAGGCTGAGAGCAACTGGGAAGTCAGATAGGAAGGTCTGAGGCTTTGGGCACAGGGGAGGGGACAAGGAGAGATGGAGACTTCTGACAGGAAGCAGGGGGCCGATACAAGCTGGGTGGGGGTCTGGGGGTGGTGAGGGCAAGAGGAGGGAGGCTGCATATGGCCTCGGGTGTGTGTAGGGGGGGACCGAAGGATCCTCCCAGGAAGATCACCTGAGTGGTCGAGGCTTGGGGTCCTGGGTTAACAGGTGGATAGCAGGGGTGGGAGGGGCTGAAGGGTCTTTGACAGGAGTTGGCCGGCAGATGCTGAATAACTGCAGGGGAAGAGGGAGAGGGGGTCTCTGCCCAGAACCTGTGTTGAGGGGGATGTGAGAGAAACAGGAAATGAAAGGAACCCAAGGAAAGGAATGTGTGTGGCATGGGGTGCAGGGGACGGTCACCCTTGTTGAGGAGCTAAGGGGTGGGTGTTTGCGACCAGCGTGGGGTGGGGTGGGATGGGAAAATGAGTAGCTTGTTGGGTTGGAAGGAGGCCACGGGTCCTCAACCGGTGCGCGGGTGTGGGGCGGTGGGGGAAGCGTCACTAACAGGGCAGGGTCCTGGGCCAGCGACCCAGCGTCTTCGGACCCGTGTATGCGGTGGTAGTGGAGGCTCGCGGGGACTCCTGATTATCTAGAAGGAGCCGCGGGGTTCCTCACTCCGTGTTCGCGCGTACGGTGCACTGGGGTCGCGTGCCAGGGGCCGGGGGTACCCAGACCCACATGCGTGGTGGGTGGCGCGTTCCGCAGCCTTGGGATTATCTGGAAGGGGTCGCGGGGTCCCCACCCCGGGTGTGTCGGGGTTTGGGGGAGCGCGGCTGGCAGCAGGGGTCCCGGGGCGGCGCAGAGGGGTGGGCTCCGGGCCTGAGGCCGGCTGGTGGGGCGGGTGGAGGGGCCGGGTCGGGCGGGCACTCACTGCTTGAACATCTTCTCCATGTCCTTGATCTGCTTCCTGGAGAACTCCTTGAACTCGGTGTAGGGGTTGAAGACGCGGCGGCTGGGCGACTGGGGCTCGCCGATGCCCTGGTTGAGGTCTGCGCGCCGCAGCAGCTTGGCGCTCAGCTCGCCGTCCGCACTGCCCAGCGCCTCGGTCGCCTCGTCCGGCGCCGGCGCCGCCGCCGCCGCCGCCCCGTTCAGGCCGGGCTGCTCCGGGGCCTCGCCGCCGCCCTCGCCCTCCATCTGCAGCCGCCGGCTCAGCTTGCTGGCCAGCTCGTCCGTGGCCATGGTGGCCCGCGCGGCGTTCGCCTCGGCCCGGCCGCAGCTCGCCCAGCGCCCGCGCCGCCTCTGGCCGCGCTCTTCCTCTTCCTGACACTCCCCGCGCCGGGCACCGCCCCCGAAGGTGGGACTTGCGCCCCTCCGGGCCCGCCCGCTCCCCGCCCCCGCTCCCGGCCCCGCGCGGCCCGCGCTGGCTCCGTCTAGGTCGCTGGCGCTCAAGTGTGTTGGGGGCGCCGAGCCCGCCACCATCCTTCCAGTAAGACTGGGGGGCCGCGTAAAAACCCATCCCCCGTCTCGGTCCTCACTGCGCCCGCCGAGCGGGAGAGGTCGAGCTGGGGGCCCAGGACCGAGGCGGGAAGGGAGAAGGGCTCCTCCCCTGCAGTTTGAGTGTGGGTCAGGGGCTCAGGCGGTGGTCGCCCCCGACTCCTTCTCTGGAATCCCAACGCCGTATAGTCGTCATCCTGTGTCCGTGACACCCTGTCGGTTGCCATGGAGACGACTGGTTGTTACAGACCGGCGTTGTCAATGAGGGTTGCAGGGCTATGAAGAAGGTGGACCTGGTGAGCGGGGAACCCCCGTTTAGATTTAACCACAGCGGGAGCTGCTGCATCTTTTGGAAAAGGATGCACCGTAGCTGCGAGGGAGACGGCGCTGGGCCTCAGCCCTGGAAGATGTTCCGAGACAGGGGGAGAGCGAACCGGGGAAGGGGCTGGTCCTCTCCCCTCGGCCCAGCACAGCACTTGGATGACTTTGCAGAATAGCTGCTGTCGCCTGCGACTCTGCTTTAGGTCTGGAAGGGAGATCTTGACGCTGCCATTTCAGTGAGGCCCCAGAGGAGACATGTCCTCTCCACAGGCTCACGGGGTGGGGTTTCTCTCTGTGGTCTGGTCCGTCACTTTCAAACTGCAAAGCTGCGGGATCCCCAGCATCAGGACCCGCGGGCGGGCGCGGGGTGGGGGGCGATGCTAGTTAATCATACAGAGTCCCAGGCTCCAATCCAGACGGACGAAACTAATCTCTGGGGTAGGGCCTGGTACTCTGCATTTTTAACAGCACTCAGGGGAGTTCTGCTCACTGAAAAGTTTGAGAATCACTCATCTAGAAGGAGGACTGTACTTTATGCTCATTCTCTAAAATGTTAGGACGGTGCTGAAGCCGTCTATGCAGAACCCGCTCCTGCACGTCAAAGTGCGGAGAACAGATGGATACAGGGCTCAAAAAACTAACGCTCTGTAGGCAGAGAGCCCTTGAGAAGGTAAAGCCAGCAGCTGTTACAAAGTGATTTGCACAGAACAGACCCTCCACTGACATTTGTCAATTTGCCATCGTTCACAAATATCGCCGAAATAATTGAAAAGGCATTAAAAAAAAAGAATAATTGAGAATGAAACTGCTCAGAAAATATGAACTTTTCATTAACTTATTTTTGAGATTGTTTCTGAGTCCAATAAAGATGTTCAGCTTAAATGACATGGTTTTGTTTTTTTAAAGTTTGGAATTAAGTTTCTGTGGGGTCGAGCAGTTTGTCCTAGCTACTTGCCAAAAGCAGTTTCTTTATCTCCCATAAGCGGCCTTGAAGGATCCAACAATTTTTTTTTTTTCATTGAATGCAAAAGACTAGGGACATGATGTAAATTGAAACTTTAAAAATTCTGTCTGCAGATGCTTGGATTTGTCCAAGTCTCACAAAGCTGCTAATTCCTTAAAAATTTAGTGACCCTCAACTTACTTTAACCTATGAATTATAATAGATCTGCATGAAATAGGGCTGCCTTTATTATAGAATGTTTTGCATCTGCTTGACGTGGGAGCAAACTTACAGGTGAAGAGATTAGGTGAGGGTTTGCCTTCTTCAAATACAACTTACATATATATGAGAAACCTGGAGTTTGGTTTGCATTATTCACACGGGCCGTATATATTAAACGCCCTGGTCAGTTACTCACTTGGCCGTGTGGACTCCACCCTCCGGAGGCCAGGCAGGCTCCACAAGGCACAGGTAAATGAAATCTTGTTCGTTATATATTGCCTCTTATAAAAGGGGAGCAGACCTTGTTGCTCTTATACTCAGGCAGAGCTCAGGAAACGCTGCGGAGGGTGAGCCCTTGTAACAACTCTTGGGGTGATTTTCTCACAGGTTCTCAAGGTTCTGGAGCTGTGAGGCTCAGACTACAGGATGAGGGCTCAAGCTGCACAGCGCTCTGCCCCATTTGTAGGACTTGGGCCTGGCCCCGCCTGTAAAAGACAACTGTTGATCTGCTCTAAAGCCTGAGATGCATGCTGGTGGCTGCGTTTTATTCGAACTTTTTTTTTTTTTTTTGGAGATCATTGCACGTTGGGAAAAGCACTTTGTCAAAAATCAAAGAAGAGGTGAAGAAAAGAAAAGCAGAGATAACTGCTGAGCACCGATGAGATCGCAAAACTCAGGAACGGTGGGTTGCCTGTTCATTAGGGAAAGAATCACTTTCGAATGACCCTGAGTTCTGTGGCGCGAGCGTAGATTTGGGCAGAAAGAAATGACCTGGACTGGTTATGCATTAAAGCATTTGGTCATGTGGAAAGAATGATCGTCAGGGAAAAATCACACCCTTGGTAATGGAGTTTTACAGAGGCAGGGGTGAGAGGGAGCCAATTCTGACAGTATTCCCGCGGCAAGGGAGCTAGGCAGGCTTAGTCATCATTGACTTAATGTTTCTCTTCTTCCTCCCACATCTACTTGTGTAACTGTCTTTTGGGGAGGGGTAAAACCATATTAAGAAATACAACAGCACTCGGAAAAAGAGGAAGGAGAAGCAAGGAGAGGTTGGGAAGAGCTCTTGGGTGATGGGGCAGATGGAGTGGATATCGAGGCTCATTCCAGAGCTGGGTGGTCCCTCCAGCCTGAGGCGCTGGGAAAACAAGAAGGGATTAGGGAGGCCATCGGAGATAAAGTTGGCTCCAAGGGCAGCACTCACTTAGTACTATAAATACCAGCTTACTAATTAATCATCGCAAAGGCTCTGCGGTCACCAGGAAACTCTTGATGGATTGACAAAGATGCACAGAGGTCATGATTTAGGGACAGCCTGAGTACTCATTTGGGGCAATTGGATGAGTGACGGTAGGGAATGGGGTCACGGCCTGGTTGGTTTCAGGGGCTATCTCACCTCCTGCTAAGTCTGGAAGCCGTGTAAAGGGTGCAACGGGGAAGGAGCTGTGCCAGGCAGGGGCTTATGGGACGGCTGAGCCGGGCAGGAGGAAGAGGGCATGATGGGGACACAGCTGCAGGTAGACGCATTTGCATGCAGGTCATTAGGAACCAAGCCATGTGTCTATAGAATTCTGTCTCAGTGGTTATCTTGGATGTGATGAATCTACTCGAAAACCAGGATGATCTTTCGAATGAGTTGCATATTCCAACTAGGAGGCTAGAAAAAAAAAAGCTGAGCGTGTTTCCTGCTTCGGTCAGACCCCCAGTGTCCAAGTTTAATACCCAACAGGCCTGAGTTATAGCCTGTTTTAAACTCTCAAAGAGTACATGTGTGTGTACCTTGTGGCTTAAAATCCAGCAATGCCGCATCTGCTGTGTCGTCCTGGACCCCTTCCAAGATGGCGATAATATGGGCAGCTCATTACGATTCTTCCACTACGCTGAGAAAGCAGTGCGTGTCCACATTCAGGCAATCAAGTCATATTCATTAAGTGTGTGGGGCACCAGGCTCTGATTCTGCAATTCTTCTGGTCGTGGGCGGCGGGGAGGAGCAGGACTAGCCAGTCTGAAGAGTGAGATGTGCTGGCCCCCACGCTGGCAGACTGAGAGAGGCTACAAATCTTCCTGCTAACCCTCCTCTGGCGGAGACTCAGCACTCATTAGGACCCACGATGACCCTATTAATATAAGATCCGACACCACCTCTCTGCCTAACACAGCTTCCTGGGGCAAGGGACCTACTTACATGTCCGTCTGCTTTGACTTTGGCTCCTCAGTATGCATCATGGAGCCTGGCCCAAGGTATGTGCTGGAGAAATAAACTGTTGAATGAATGCAAGATGGCTTGCTCTTCCTGAGGGCCGGGGACAGAGTGGGTGTTTTTTCAGTGTCCCCTCCAGAGCATCCGGTGGCCCACTTTCAGGTCTGAAGGTCACCACCAAGAAAGAGAATCTGCTAAAGTGACACCTCTATGCATCCACATGACTCAACACAAAAGATAACAGGAGACCTTAAAAAACAAACCTCTCAAGTGTCTGTTCCCTGTTCCTCTGAGGACAGTGCCAGCGGCATCGGATAGGGTGTGAGGCCGAGTGACCTGATGGTCCTTGGGCATCATTGTGGCCCAGAGGTCATTTAGAGCTCTCTGTTCAGCAGACAGGGTGGAAGGAATAAATGGAAGGTACAGATAAACACGTCATGTGGCCGCTGAAGAGGCACCTGAGAATTTGGGAAACCGACAGGGAAATTGTTGAATTTGCATAATGCAGATAGGCAGAGTCAGTTGGAAGGAAGAGCATAGTGCCTGGGACAGGGACACCTGACCTAAGGTATTCATTAAAGAAAGCAGGTGACTCTCAGAAGGGGGCTAGTAAACCAGGATGCATAGAGGAAGGACGTTTAGATCAGAAAGGCTTGGTTCTTTCATGCCGGGTCCAGTGGAAGACAGGTCTCCAGACCCGCTGGCAAAACTCTCCGTTGTCCAGGTGTAGGGCTCCGACCGGGAGAGGCAGTGTGGTGTCATGGTTAGGAGTTTGAAAATCCCGGTGGGGTGACCTTGGGCAAGTGACTTTACCTTTCTGGGCTCAGTCACATTGCTTATAAAATGGCAATAATTATCTCCTCTTGGAATACTTGAGAGAATTAAATGAAAAAAGTGTCTATGTAAAGCATTTAGTGCAGTGCATGGCATATAGCAAAAGCTCACCATGATGGGGATGCTGATTATCTGGCTCCCCGGTTGTCAGGCAACAGGCAATAGCAGATATTCTTGTCTGGGTGAGCGTTTAACATGGGTTTGGCATATCTGGCCCACTGCCTATTTTTATAAATAAAGCTTTATTGGAACACAGCCACGCTCATTCATTTAGTATTCTGCTGCTGCAACAAGTTGAGTAGTGCTGACGGAGACTCTACGGTTCACAAAGCGAAATGGCCCTTTACAGAAAAAGGGCTTTTACTGTCTCGCCCTTTACAGAAGACGTTTGCCAACCCTGTCCTCGCTGATTACCAGCTGGTTCCTGGACTTTGCTGAGGAAAGCAAGGCAGTGGAGCAGTTAGGGGATGAAATCTGGGACCTGGCGCTCTTGGTCTCAGGCAGGTTACTTACCTACTCATCGTTTTCACAGGCAACACAGAAGCGATACACACAGTGAGCACTAAGTGGGTTACTGTGTGGACTGCGCTTAGTGTCTGATGGCTGGTGAGGACACTATAAAAAGTTTGCTATTATTAGCTATTAAGCTTCACAAAGAGAATCACTGCTGAAAGTCACAAAGAAACTTTCAGAAGGGGGTCGCTGCTGCATACAGTTCTCTCTGCAGAATGCCCAGCAGTGATCCCACAGAAAGCCAAAAAAAGGGGACATGAATGTCAAAGGTGGGCTCTGCCATGCAGCGTATCCAGTAAATTAATGATTTCGACTCCTTTTCAGGAGAGCGGCAGATGAGAACGTGAAAAGCAAGGGGAGCAAAGGTCAAGGTCATGAGGTCATAGCACAGTATTGTAAGTACCTGGAGCATAGTAGGTACCCAGACTAGGTACCCTTCATTCATCCCGAATGAATGAAGTCTGGTTGTTTAACCATGAAAGTGATTTATCAGTCAAAGGGCGTCTCTGATTTCTATGATGATGAGACCACGCTTAGCCATGAGATAAAGTTTTCTGCCTCCGAAATCTTAAGGTCTTAGAAATGAAAGCAATATGCTAAAAACGAGAGAAAACTGAAAGCAAGAAGCCCGTTAAGGCTTCACACCGCAGGATGGAGGCATTGTGATGGCTTCCTGGGGCACACATGGGCAAAGAAAAATGTTTAAAAACAAAAGCAGGCACATAAGGTCATGAATTGGCCCAAAATAACTCAGGACATTGAGCAGACGGATGCGAGTGGCACATCTTGATGGCAATGAGGCCAAGTGATAAGCGGAGATAGTCCACCCTCACCGGGCGCCTGAACTCTGGCTCCAGGAGGCGCCAGAATGGAACAGAGGAACACAGCAGCCTTAGCTGGGTGCGTCAGAGTGCGGCTTTCATTCCTAAGACCCTAAAAAATTGGAAACCACTCGCTTATCAGAAGCATGCTTTGGAATGTAGATCCGGAAGCTATTTTTTTCCCCCGCAGATTCTGGTTTCCACAACAGCAGGCATTGGTGGCTCTGCCAAGCTGCTAGCGAAGGGCCCCTTATCTGCAAAGTCACGAATCCGAGAACCAAATGGGCCGCCACTGGCGAGGGTGGAAGGAAGTTGTTTGTCTTAGCTTCTCAAGGACTCAGAAGATGGGGAGGGTTTGGGGACTGCAGGTCCCTTGTTGTCCCTTGATACGACTCCAGGGGAAATGTCGTTGGTAGCTTCTCAGAGGGCCTTGTATAAGCAGAGTGTCTTCGTAAAGGTCATTTTGGTAGCAAATAACAGAAACTCACGCCAGCTGGAGCAAAAAGGGGGCTTTTCTGGGGGAAGGAAAGCCAGTTTCTGCCTGTCTTGACTCTTCAGGTTTGCTTGCCCTTCGATTCTCTAAGCTTCCTCATTCCCTTTCGATAACGCCCTCGCTGCTTAACTTAGCCACAGGAGGTTTCTGCTGTTTACAAAATAATTTTGAGTGATACAAGGGTACCTGGTATCCTTGGTCAGAACTGGCTTTCCGAAGGAAAGAGACTAGGAGCCAGAAAGTCAACAGGAAGCAAATTAACTTTCTCCGTCAGTATCAGTTGGAACACATTCGGCCTCGGAAAACAGAACTCTGGATGTGGGTACATTGTAAAAATTTGGAGCCCCTCCCAAGCCGACTCTGGCCATGTGACTTGCTTTGTCTGATGGGAAATTAACAGACCTAAGGCAAATAGAGACTTGAAAAGTTTTTGTGCTTCGGTGCTTGCTGTGTCCTGCTGATCTTGGGAACCTGAGCTCACCATATAAGAAAGAGCCTGGTCTAGCCACTTGACTGGTGAGAGATCATGCCAAGCAGAGACAGACTGTCCCAGCTGAGGCCTTTCGAGACCAGGGCTTCTCATTTTCGTTGCTATTGACATTTTGGATTAAATAGTCTTTGTTGTGGGGAGCTGTCCCGTGTATTGTAGGACGTTTAGCAGTATCCTTGGCCTCTACCCACTAGATGATAATAGAGCCACTGTCCTCCAATTGTGACAACCAAAATTGTGTGCAGACATTGTCAAATGTCCCCTGGGGGGAAAAATTTCCCCCAGTTGAGACCACTGTCCTACCCCAGCTTTCCTGCTGGTGACAAGGCATGTAAATGAAGTCATTCTAAACCATCCAGCCCGAGCCCAGCCAGCCCAGACCAATACAGGGGCCCAGTGTGACTCACGGAATCATGAGAAATAATAAATATTTGTCATTTTCAGGCACTAGGTTTTGAGTGTTCTGTTCCACAGCACAACCAGGTACACCTGACTACAGTGGCTTAAATAGGTGATTTATTTTCTTATACAACATGAAGTACAGAGGTAGGCAGTTCAGGCACGGTACAGGACACAGGGATGCTGCCCCAGGCCCCTCTCGTCTTTCCACTCCATTGTCCTTGGAGGTGGGCTTCGGCCCGTTGCTTGTCACCCGATGATCCCCAAGATGGCTGCTCCAGCTCCAAGTCTGAGCTCCAGGAGACACAAAGGAGACAAGGCAAAAGGACAAAGGGCAAAAAGCTCTCTCCTAGTGAAGTCCTGCCTTTTAATCCAGAAGAGAAGCCCTCCCAGTGGTCTTCACTTACATGTCAATGGCCAGCACTGAACAACATGGCCGGCCCGAGCTGCAAGGGAGGCTGGGAAATCAAGGCGTTTAGCCTTTAATTTACATAGCACAGAGAGGAGATGACTCTGCTGCACTGTCTCCCTGGGGGGTGTGGTTTCTTGTCTCCACTTGTTACATGTCTACCCCAGCCTTTTCTCTCTGAAGACTGGCTTTGTTTCTCCAAACGCAAGAGGGGAAATGGCCACCCCAGCCCTGGGACTGCACCAAGACGCTCAGCTCCGGCACCACTAATGACTTGTGTGGCATTCCAAGGTCTCACCTCCAAACATCAAAGAAAGAGGTGGTGATTGGCCCAGCTTGAGTTAGAAGAGAAATTTGATTGATCTGGCTTGGGTAGGGTATCTACTCCTCAACCAACCAGCTGTGGCCAAGAAAGCATCGCTAGGTAGGGCAAACCTGATTGGGGGTGGGGTGCGTTCTCAGAGAAAGGGGCGTGTGGCTGAGGAAATGCCCGAAAAGCTAGTTCAAGAGGTGAAGAAAAGAAATTGCCATTATGGGTTGTCATGTTCATATGATAAAAATTAACATGTCCTTTGAAAGACCTAAAATACAGAAGAGTCATATAGGCATTACATTCAACTTATACAAATTCGAATATACATGTTCAACCAACAAACAACATTTTTTTCCCCCCACATAATTTGGCTCCAAAACATGAGCCAGCTGCTTGAACCACTGCCTGACCAAGTGATCTTTTCTGGTGCTGGAGAAAAACCTGCTGTTTTGGACTTTTGGATTATGGTACAGTATAAATGATATCAGATTCCTTATGAAAAATTTCCAGAATTTTCAAGAGTATTTTTCAGGTCAGGTAATGCTCACTTTTCTCACTGACTTTAGATCCTAACTCTGTGTAAGATGGCCCTTCAGTGGAATATCACACGAATAATTTTTCCTATGTCCTTCTAATCAGTATAAAGAATGCATCTGGTTTTGAAATATCAAAATATTTTTATTGTGGCTTTTTAAAAAATAGTAAATCAGTGAGAAGTCACGACTTCTGGCCCTTCCTCCCATTGTGTTTGGTGGTCCCGGCTATGGCAGAGGGGCAGCAGGGGATTGGGTGGCTGGAGAGAGGGCCTAACACGGGAGAAGCAGACAGTGGAGCAAAGAGAATGAGGGTCTCTCCACACACCCTAAAACAAGGGTGTGTCCACCTGGGCAGTGTGTGCTCTTGGGTGACTAGGTACTTGGTCTGTCCTTATGGCTGGGGAATTGAACCACTGGGCCATCTAATGGTAAGTAGGAGATGGAATTAGACATCTGGGTTCTAGATCCAACCCTTGAATGTATTGGCTGTGTGATTTCAGACAGGCCACTTAACCCCACTGGGCCTCAGCTTCCTCACGTATTAAATGCGGAGCATAATACTATGTACCTCCCAGGGCGTGGGAGAGGATTAGATGAGAAGTATTTTGAAAATGGCAGAGTGCCATATAAATGTTAGCCTTTATTATGCAAGCATTAAGAATGGATTGGCATTCTAAATTTATTAAAATAATCTCAGATATAAATGCTCTATACCATGGCCCCATCAGCCCTGAGGTTACCATTCTGTCCTGTGGCCCCTGTCCATTACGGGTTTTCTTGACTGTGGGTTTCTTGGCGCTTCTTGGTGGTGTGATGTGTGATATGTCACGACTCAAACGTGGAACCACATAATTGTATCTACCAGGCCTAGGAGCCTAGGTTTCAAACTTGTATTCTTCATATGCCTGAGTATGTGCACGTGCGTAGGTATTTTTAAAAAGAACCCCTCTCCCCAGACACTCCAAAATATAGCATTGTACAAAATACCAGCTTAGGAAGCAACACACCAGGGTAACAACCTTTAAAGTCCTACGAAAGTATCTTAGTATTTTGACACAGAAGAGTCACTTTCACTCACAGAGGATCACGTAAGGCTGGGTGTGGTGACAATTCTAGTTCCTTCCGCTAGGCTTAGAGAACAGAAGACTCTGGCTGGATTTGCTAGAAGTATCTCTCTTCAGCTTCTCTCTTTCTTGGTCCATCTTTGGGGCGGCTTTTTTGGCTCCAACCTGTAACGAGTAAAAGAAACAAAAGCACAAATTCTAGAATTGCAGCGAGATCCCAAAACATTCCACTCAAATGTGTTCTTTTTATTTAAAATAAAATGTTGTAAAACAAAACAAAATAGAACATAGATATGAGCAAAAGGAAGTTAAAATGATCCACCATTATCATCATACCTAAGGTAAGCATTATAAATATTTTGGTGTCCACCCTTCCAGATATACAGGTAACATTTTTCATGTTTTTGAAACCAAGAGCTTCTCAGGATGGGCACATTCATTGTGATGGAGTTTCTTTCTTTCTCCTGAAAAGCTGTTACTGAACTGCACGTGTCTTATGCGGGCGATGTCATAGGAGGAGAAAATGCTGGATATGAGAGGGGGCCTGTTTAGCCCTTTTCTGAGCACTGTCCCCACTCCTGGCAGCCATGCGTGTGACCCTAGCGCTGGTCACAGTTGACTAGACATTTGGCACAGGCTGGACTTTTCAGATGCTCACTCTCAGGATTTGGGGTTAATGGGCTCTGAGATGCTACTTGCTTCCTGACCCGGTTGTTTGAGCTGGGGGACCTTGAGGTCATCCCTTCCTGTCACATGACCGGAAAGAGACAATATCAGCAGAGATTCGGAGAGATGCAGAGAGGAGGTGTATGTGTAACAGATGTGATACTTGGGATCTGACAGTTTACCCGTTTCTCTTTTGAGGCCGGACTCTTTTTTAGCCTCTAGTTTTTAAGAAGCGCTCACTTCAGTGTCCTTGCAAAAGCCCCCTCCCTCTGCCTGCATAGATTCTGCCCGCAATATTCATTGCAAACCTAAGGCTCTCTCAGTTCATTCTGCACCTACTGTAGATAGTGTAACTTGCAAGATTCTTTCCAACGGGCTTCAAATTCCAGCCCTACATTCTGCACATTTGACTCCAACCATGAGGACACACATACCCCTGGGGGAGGGGGCTGTGGGTAGTTGAATTTCAGCTCTGCCTCTTACTACGTGACCCTTGGTTTTCTCATTTGTCAAATAGGGACCAGAATATCCGTGCTGTCTTCCTCAGGGGCTGAGAGGAGATTCTGGGTGGATTTCAATGGAAGGGGCCGTTGAACCACCGTTTGAGCTCTTTTTGCTTTAAGACAGGTTTCAGCATTACCTCCTGAAACCTGTGCCGGTGGCTGGCGGGAGCCTTGGATGTGTTTTGAGACGCTGCGTTCCAAATCATTCCAGGGCGAGAAGGGCTAACATTGCTACACTAGCCCACAAAGTATAACATGGTCAGGAGGCCAGGGAAAATGAAAGCTGGCAGCAAAAGTTCAAAACCTTTTCCCTTGAAACCACCTTTCCTTTATAGCGCTTTTAATTTGATTTTCAATAAAATTGCTGGCTCTGGATGGTTCCCAAATGCCAGTGTCCTGACCCAGTGTGGGGGGCTGGCTGCCAGGAAGGTTGTTAAAAGGAAAGAGTCCCCAGTCCAGGGTCCCCCTGGCCCCACGAGCTGGGGATAGGAAGCACCGGGCAGCAAGTTTTGGTCCACTTTTTTGAGTGACAAGGGTGGGGACAGCAGAAGGCAGACAGGATGGTTGACTGGGAAAAGAAAGAGGTGGGGAATGGGGAATGTGAAAATGCACGTGCGGGCAGGAAGGATAGGGGACACTGGGAGGGTCCACCCTCAACTGGGGACAACAGGCGAGTACCATGCATTCAGCTTGCATGTGTCGATGTAAGAAACGTCCAAATCTGTAGAGAATTTTTATGAGTTTATTTGAGCCAAATTGACAATTGCCAGGAAGTAAAATCTCAACAGACTGAGAAAATGCTCCAGAGAACGGCAGTTTTGTAGCTTATTTTATACATTAGAATCCAAGGAGGAGACCTAAGGAGGGTCACATGAAATCTGCTGGTGGTGGGTTAAGGGGGCGGGAGAAAGCAAAGCAGGGAAATCTCAGGAAGTGGATAAAAAAGTAAAATAGAGACACACGCGCTTCTTTTCCATTGGTGGGTACGATGTTAACTGGTAACTGACATTTACAGCACGCAGAGAGAGTACGTGGGGCAAGACAGCAATGAGGGTTCTGTGGCCTCCTGCCCTGGTGCCCTGGTTGGGCCCTGAGGGGTCTGGAAAAGGAGATGACCCTGACATTTCAAAGGTGTGTTATCTCAGATGCAAAAAGATAATAGACGGGCTCACTGCTGGTAAGGACTGACCTTGGTCAAGGAAGCTACAGGCCTAGGATGTGACTACCCGCTAGGACCTGCTTCGAGTTAGGAATTTTTATGTTTGGACCATCCTATGTGGTTACTTTCGCTCTCTGAGTTTGTAGGGTCCGTCATGCTGGCCTTCCCTGAGCTTGCCAGGTTTAGTATATGTCCCCCCCCCCGTTTTTTTTTCTGTCCACAGATGTTCGGAGCCACATGGCTCACTCTTAGAATGAAAAGGCCGGGATAGGGACCAGTCATTAACATAGTGACGCCCAGATGGAAATTAACTCAGAACATAACCCGAGGCCTGCCGCAGGTGACTGACTGAAAGCATCGGCTCTGGAAAGACCCCAGCCCATTCATTCCCACCCAGCCTCGGGCCTCCGTTTAAACCACCCTTCTCCCAGGAGGCCTCCGCTGGCCCTTGGACGGGCGGGTCCCCGTGAAATATGCTTCTGAGCTTAGTCCACTGTCCTTTGTCTTCAAAACATTTGTACAAAGTAATGATTTCATCATTCCTAGTACTTATTTATTTTTTTAAAAAATGGCCCAAGAACGTAAGCCAGAAAGGCAATTTTGTGCGTTTCTTCCTTGATCTAAACCGGTGTTTCCCACCCTTTCTTTCATTATCGTCCCTCGCTAATGAGCATTCTTCACATTTTCTCCTAATTGCTCCCACACCTACGAAATTTTAATACTACAGATAGCACCGTATGTATATCTGTGCTTTATGCATTTTTAACTTTGGAGTATTTTATTTACTTATTTTTATTTTTTATTTAAAGTTGACATTTGATATTATTTTATATTAGTTTCAGGTGTATGGCATAGTGTTAGTCATTTATATAACTTACAAAGTGATCCCCCTGATTAGTCTAGTAGCCACCTGGCACCATAGTTATTACAATATTATTGACTATATTCTCTATGCTTTAATCCCTGTGTGCTTTACACAGTAAAAAAAAAAAAAAATTTTCGCTCTCTCGGAGTAATACTGCCACCACTGAGAATTCATGAGTGAACCTCAACACCTGGACAGTACCTGCCACATCGTAGGCTCTTGGTAAATATTTGTTGAATGAGTCAGGGCCGGAAGGGTACTTTTTTGTTTACTCTTCCATCCTTAGGGGTTAGCACAGTAGGTGGCCTAGACTAGGTATTCGATAAATATTTATTAACTAGAAGATTTTAGCATACAGCTGACAAATCATTATAAAAGACTGTTAGCTGTAATGAAAAAAAAAAAATCAACGAATGGCATTTTGGAGGACAGAAAACAAAACCCCACAGCCTTAAAAAGGAAGGAGCTGCCAGTTCCGAAGCCTGCTAGAGATGGAGGCTCTTTTATAAGCAGATGTTACATGTCCTGTCTTTTTCAAGGTGGTCATGATGGCTCCATCCCCCTAAGGAGTCAAGGCACAGTGTGAAGGAAGGAGACCCTGAGCTACACTTTGCAAGCAATCTGGAGCAAACCTTTATGCACCGAGGAGGTCCTAGACGCCAAACTTCTAAGTCTGGGCTGTGGGGCTGGAAGAATGGGGAGCTCGCTCTTTGCTCTGAGCTGAAGCACCGCCATCTGCCTGCATTCTGTTAAGCCCAGAGACAGCCTGAAATCCCGCAGGCTTCCTGTCTCAGAGCAGCCAATGCTGCTACAATATCCAGGGCCCACCCCATTATCTCCTCTGTCATCTTACGTCCCCAGGGGGACCTCAGACAAAATCTAGCTGTGGGGTGGTTTCTGCCTGCTCCCAGGCTCAGCCACATATATGAATAGATAAGTGACAAGCCGCCCAGCCATTCCCACTTTGTGGGGTGGCAAAGGTCTCAGATCTAGGGGGGCCCTCTGGACGCTCTCTGTCCTAGCATCCTGCTCTGGATAGTAACCACCTTCTAGTCTTAGGACAACTGTGAGTTGGTTGAGAAGAGGCTTCTGTTTTCCAAAAATGTCCCTTACCCAGGAAAGAATTTTTTTCCCATGACAATTTTGTTGTCTCAGAATGATTGTGGCCTTTTATCAAACTCGAATCTATCTCCTCTCTCTCATTCAACTAAAATGTGTTTTCAAGCTTCCTGAGAGCTCGCTCCTACCTTCTGCACAGCGGGATTGTGGGTTGGGCCAATTCCAGTTCTAGGGCTGAATTGTGAATGGCACCGTTTCCACAGATTTAAAACTTGATTCTTAAAAAAGAGAATTCTAAAGGATATGCTTCCTTGAAATTCAAGAGAAAGGCTGCTAGAAATGTATCAGATGTATTACCTGGACGTGTTATCACCTCCAGGAAGGCAAGCAGCGCTCACCTGGGTGTCGGCTCCTCGTTGCATGCCAGCTCTCCTGCTTAGCTGTGTGGCTCCGGACAAATTACTTAAAGTCTCTAAGCCTTAGACACTCCGTGTGATAACTGGGGATCATAACACACCAACCCCATGGGGTTGCTGTGAAGATTAAATAATGCACATTGAGTGCTCAGCTCTGAGCCTGACGCATACTAAATGCTCAATACGTAATAGATGTGGGATTACTGTCCGTGGGGTCTTGCTGACATCCTACTGTTTTCCCATTTCTCCTGGCTCACCTGGAGATTTGACTTCTGCATCTTGTTCTTCACGACCTCTACAAACATTCGTCTCTTTAATACAGAAAGAATATTGACAAATTTAGCTTACTGCTTCCTTTTGCATCAAAGAAAAATGGATTTTTTTCTCTCAACTTTTAGATGCCACCCATTTGGATGGAATGTTGGGCTTCCCCAGGGACGAATGGGGAGTGGGGGCTTCCCCAGGGACGAATGGGGGGGTCTGCAGAAGGGACGCGGCTTTCAGGTGATGCCTCCCTGCCCTGCTGAGCCCCAGGGGGTCTCTGTTCCAGATTCTAGAGGAATCTGAGAGGAGGACGCTGGTCAACCGAGGGACCCTGGGGACACACTGCACTCCTCTGGGGGACAAGTCTGCTTTAGCTGGAAGCAGAGCCTCCCAGACTAGTGGAAGAGGCTACAGACATCCAGATGGGTGTCCATCCACCTTGGCACCCCCAGGCCCAGGCACAACAGAAGCCAGGAGCATCAACTTCCCGGGTGGGGACAGCAGGGGCCTGTGTGGGAGCCAGCATCACCACAAATCTGGAGCTTGCCATTCCCCTGGGGTTTGATTACTGTTGCTGACCCAGGTCTCCTGAAGACCCCACACCTCAGGGACCGTTTGCTGATGAAAGAGCATCCCCTAGGTGTGGGGGACACAACAGTGAGAGAGGGTGCAAGCTGGGGCCTGCCTCACAGACTGATAGTCCGGCAGGTAAATGTGCAGGGGTGCTGGGAAGGGAACGCTCTCCGAGAGCCCTGAGCATCCACTGGGGCCACTGACCTGATGCTCACAGAGGCCAGGGAAGGGAAGGAAGTGGGTGGGGTGAGCCAGGTGGGGACGGCAGCAAACCCACAAGCCCGGGGCCTTCTTAGGGCCTGGAAGATGGCGGCTCGTGGGACCCTGGGCCTAGTGTTGCCACATCTTCCGAATTTTCCAGAGAGGCTGAAAAACCAGAGTATTCCATGCTAATGCCGTATTTTGAAATGTTGCTTAAGAAAAAAGAAAACCCATAAGCCAAATGAAATACATCTGTGGGCTGCCATCTTGCGACTTCCGCTTCAGCGCCTACCCCCTTGGCATCTGCTTGGTGCTCGGGACATGTTTGTTGGTGGGGTTGCCACGTAGAACACAGGATGCTCAGTTAAATTTGAATTTCAGAATGAAACCAAAGAAATTTTTTTTAGTGTAAATAGGTCTCATGCAATATTTGGGACGTATTTATTCTAAATAACTGTTGTTTACCTGAAATTCAGATTTCACTGGGCTTCCTGTTTTGTTTAGTTTTACCCCCTTTAAAATCTGGCAATCCGATTGGATGCTCACAAACTCACGGGGGAAGGAAGGCCATCTTTTGGGACGGGAGGTTAGGAGCTTGTAAGTCTCTTCCATTCTTACAAAAAGATGCTAAGCCAGCTCTCAGACACTGTCCATGAAGGCTCGTGTGCCTGTGTTTTACTGACACTTGCTCTCCAGGCATTTTCCATGGAAAAGGCCTTGAGCCTGCAGCCACTCAATATTTATCACAAACTTAGTTGAGAGGAACTAAGCTCAGCAGACAGCCACCATCATCCAAATTCCCAGATAGTATAAAGCAGTGGTTTCAAACCAACAACCTCCCTTCCTTTTTTTTTTGGTAGCAAAACACTTTTGCTTAAGCAAAATCCCTCGAAGAACTTGGCTTAGAAAACAGATAATGGGGAGCTTCTCTCGTGAAAGTGAGGGGTGTGTGTGTGTGGGGGGGAGTCACACCCTTCCCTGGCACACAAGGGCTCTAGGGCACCCCAGTTTGAACACGGCTCTAAAATAGCTTCCTGGATTCAATTCAATCAGCGGACAGCTGAGTGCTGAAGGGCAGAGCCTGCCCCCCGCCCCACCTGCTTTTCCTGAACTTTCCTGAGCTCACTGGGACGTGTGCGATGACATAGGTCTGTCTCAAAGCTGTTCTCAGACATGGCCCAGCCAGCACTGCGTCGCTATTCTTAGGGATGTTGTTCATTGTATCGCACAACGTTCTCTCTAGGGAAAGCCCAACACCGTCTTTGCTCCGAGAACACTTCTGAGCCTCACGTCCATCCGTACTGCTCTGGGTTTTCATTTCCCAGACAGCGCACAGTCAGACGCGGCTCCCTCCGTTGACAGGTGAAGAGGTTGTCTCACTTGGCCCTCTGTCATCCTCATACTTGGCTCCAGTTTGTACCCACTTTCATCCACTTATTTCATTTTTAGGTTAGGGGTTCCTGGGGTTCCCCACTCCTCCCTTCACCTTCTTTTCTTATGACCTTGTCTCAAAGTCCCCTAATCATTTAGAGCCTAGGATGGTTGCCCCATTAGCCAAAACTATACTTGCGCTTCCTCTGTGCTCTCTCGCCTTGAGATACTGGGTTAGACGCTTCCTTGTCTCTTGGGTCATTTGCTCAGATTGCGGGGAGGGCACGGGGGCGGGGGCTGGGCTGGGGGAGGGGTGCGAATGGCGGTAGTGTGTGGCTGTTCCTTGGGCGGCACGCGTTGGCGTTCATACTCCGTAAGCTCTTACCCTCTGCAAACACTATATGGAGTTGGTGTCAGAAAACCTCTCCATACCTGCCTCTCTTTCTCTTTGAAGGCGCAGTTGCAAGGTGTTGATTCTTTTGCATTTCTCTGTTCGTGATCCTCTACACGTTCCTGAATGAAAATATCAGGTGAGCGAGAGAGCGTTTAGTGTGCCCTTACCTGTCCCATGCCGGGACGCACCTCTGAGGCTTCTAGGAGATGCTGGGATTCAGGAGTCGAGAGGCAAAAACTGGCGGGGGTGGGGAGCAGGTGGGGGCGTTTTTCTTCAGCCGTCTTCTATCCACCTGCTACGCCACCTTGACCACACCTCACTTCTTCATCCTTGTGTGGGCCGAGGGCACCACCTCCATCCTATTCTCGTCCCACACGACATCTACCAATGTCTACTCCTTGGTCAAAAACACACAGGTGGCACCGAGGGAACCAGGATCTTGAGACTGCCTGGGCCCAAAGAAATCTTGGAAAATAGTGAGTCAAACAGAACAGCGATGATAATGATGATGGTGTAAGAGCATCTATCGAGTGGTTCCGTGTGCTAAGGGTTTCGTATACATGCTCTCATCGCATCGGATGCTGGGAGTTTTAGGTGGCATTTTTATTCTCGCCTTAAAGGTGAGGGATCTGAGGTTAAATAAGCAGAAGGAAGGCTAGGGGCTCTCACCCAGCTGAGACCACTTGGCAACGCTGTGGCCACGCCCCTTGGCTAGGATTTGATTGGCAGGACAACAGAGCTGCTTCCCCAGCCCGAAGCAGCCAGTGCACTTCAGCCTTTCTCACACTTTGAGCCCAAGAAAAGGGCTAAGAAAGGGCTTGCGTGCTTCTCAAATGGTAACTTCTGTGCATTTAAGATTTCTTATTGAAATTCCGGCCTTAACTCATTCACAGAAAGTATCGGGGCCTTTTCCTGGCTGTAGCCCTAGATGTATTCACCGAATAGAAAAAGAGGTTCACAAAAGAGCTGCCGGCTTTGGGAGGACCGGGAAAGCGGAAAGCGGCTCAGGGAGTGCTGAGCATGTCAGCTGGCAGGAAGCTCTCTGCAAGAAATACGTGCCCCCAGCCATCCACAAGTTGCCTTTTCTCTCCCCCATAGTAACGGAGCTTGCTGGGTGCCAGGCACTGCAGCATTATGTCACCGAACCCTCCTGTTGCCCCCATGAAGTGGATCCCATTGTTACCATTTTGGCTGTTTTTGTTGAGGACCCTAAGATGCAGAGGCCAAGCCATGTCCTCAAGGTCACTGAGGGGCAGAGGTGGGGCTCGAATCCTATTCGTTGGACTCGGAAGTCCGCCCGCGAACTCTGAGAGACGCTGCCGCCTTCTCTAGTGATGTGGGGAGTGGACTAGACGGAGCGCGGCCTGGGCTACTGTGATTGTCGCTCTGTCACATGGACAGAGCCGCGGACCCAGGGCATTCCAGGGGCAACTGGAGGCTGACGACAAGGTTCTCTGTGAGTGCCAGCCCTGAAGTTTCCCCAGCATTTTATATCAAGCCTCATTTTCATAGCCAAAAGTGTTAGTATGGAAGTATGACTTTTGATTCTGGAAAGTTCTGCTTGGTGAAGAGATGTTCTGACGTTAAGGCTACAAACAACATTTTTTTGGAGGGTGGTGGCGGTTCTGAAGCTCAAGGGGAGTAATTTCATGTCCCAGGGCTTCGAACGTGCCACCTCTATCAACAGGTGACATTTCCTACAGGAGACCGAAAAAAAATTAAGGCTCCTTGCGAAACTATTAGGTGCAAAATTGAAAACAAAAAAGGGAATTTTATTTTTCTTTACCTACCATTTCAAAAACGAATATATACTCCTTGGAAGGAACTGATGCCAAGACAGACGCACACGAGTTCCCTTTCAAATCCCGCAAAACTTTAAAATTGATGATTATTTTTTTTTGTCCGACAAACAGGAATTTCTGGCAACATATTAATAGCAAACCTTGAGTGCAAACCCAAGTCCTGGAGTGCAAACCCCAGGAGCACCGGTGAGTGAAGGGTGAGGGGACGCCCTGGCCGGGAGATGGCGAGGGACAAGGGTGGGGAAGCGAACCGGGGGGTGGGGACGGCAGGTCTGGGTGGGATTTCTGTCTCTGCCACTGAGTGTCAGCTTCAGTTTTCCCCTCTCTCCAAGGGGCTGACTCTTGCCAGCGTTCCTTGCAGAGATGTTGGGGGAGGGGAAGCGTGTGGCGCGGGTGTGGCCACTCCGTAAGGGCTCAGTAAATAATGTCATCGGTGCTGCCACGATTGTGGCTACAGTTCTTATAAATCCCAATTGTGAATCCCGTGCATTTGAAAGTTCCCAGATCTAGCTCTTCTGGGGATCCTGGCACAGATTCCACCCAGTCATTTCAGATCCTTCTCCACTGAAGGGTGACTAGTGCCCAACAGGCTGGCACGGCCCCGCATTGTGTATGAACAAGGCAGCCCATGAATAATGCACTGAAGCCTGTTTATGCAAACCCTCAGGTTTCCTTACATTTTTAGCCAGCACATGACAATGGCCTTTTTGGTGCCCTTTGCTGTCCCGTTCTGTGGTCTGGTGTCTCTGCTTTGGGGCTAGTCTGCCAAGCCCTGGGGTGGTGGTGGGTGGGGGGCGCCTCAGAAGGGGTGAGCTCTCCAGAGGACACATCAAAGGAAAAGTCGGAGCTCTGTCCCTGGCCCAGCTGTCCCTGGTGTTGCCTGGCGTGAGAGGAAGCTGTCCTCTGCCTGAGGCAGCCCCATGACACACGCAGACAGAGGTCTGTGATGTCTAATTCAGAGCAGCGCATGGAAGCGCCACATCCGGTGCTTTCTCAGAGCAGGATCATTTCCGGGGGCTACTGGCCAAGGAGTCTGCTGTCTGGAAGGTTTGCAGGTCAGAGGGCAGCCTCCCTCAGGGAACTTAACTGAAGTAAGCTCGTTACCTGTCTGTTCTGCACTAAAAGATACATTCTTCAAGGACATCCATCCATCCATCCCATTCACCTGTCCGTCCGTCCACCAAATATTTTTTGAGTATCTACTATGTTCTGGGAGCTCGCAACAGCGAGAGCCAACCTCTAGTCTCAGAGATCGTATCCATTTACATAGATCGTATCCATCTATATATGCCCTCAGGACCTGGCAGAACAATAAAAACATGCATAATGGCCACCATTTAAAAAAGTACAGGTGAATTTCATAGAGGTTAAGAAACCTGCCTGAGATCACATGGTCAGTGGTAAAGCTGAGGTCTAAACCTAGGTCCACCCGATGCTAAAGCTATCCTGCCGCCCTCCTTTGCATCAGTAAATGCGCCGCCCGCATCCCCCTGGGAGTTTCTGCACCCAGCAGGGACCTCTCACCTTCTGCTGCCTGATGACCCTGTTCATCCTCTTCTCCTGGTGCAGCTGGTGCTCCATGCGCTCCAGGGCCTCCTTCAGCAGTGCCTTCTCTTCGGCCTCCTTGTAGATATTGTCCTCCAGCTTTGCCACCTGTGACTGGTACATCTGAACGGACACTTTGCTCTGCCTGAGCATGTGGGAGAGACAAAGTCTCTTGTCCCTTCATCTTTCTCATTCCCCATCAATGTCCCCGACCCGGCGGATTCTCGAGATACTCCCATACACAGCCAACTTAGTGGTTTCGTTACACACAGGCGAGAATGGCAAAGATTTGGGGAGTGGAGGGCAGAATAAAATAGTGAATCGGCTGAGTAAGTGCAGTACGAGGGGGCGGGGGAGCTATGTGACCAGCTCCTCCCAGTTTCCCAGAAAGGGGAGGGAGCCCTGCACCCCCTGAGAATACGGCGGGACTATGAAAAGCTCACAAATGGTGAAACAGCACACAGATTCAGCTTATTTACTGAGACAGAGGAGAGAACTGCAAACACCGAGCACTTCGACGGCTGCTGCCTCGCTGAGACACTTGTCTCTGTCAGGCCCTGGTCATCGTCCTGCCCCCGATCCCCCCCAATATCTTAGTTATTCCACGCCCAGGCCTCTGTCCTCCTGTCTGGTCCTAGGTGTCTGCTGCTGCCCTGAGGTTTAGACGGGAGGATGGTTATCTGGGTCTTTCCGCGGGGACACGGATGGTACCTGAGCTGTTCGATGTCCTTTTCATAGCCTCTCAAAAGCTCCTCTTTCCTCTCCAGCCGGTTCTTGAGTTGAGTGATCTTGTCGAACACCAGATCGAGGTCTCTTTGCCGAAGCTTGTTGACTCTCTCCCTCTCTTTGGGGGAGAGGTATTTCATGGACACGTGACCTGCCATGTCTTTAATGTTCATCAGGCTCCCGAGTGTTTTGCTCATATCCATGTACTACGAGGAAAGCGTTTCGTGGATAAGGGGCCTGGCCCGAGGCCGCCGGTGGCCGCTTTGCGGCGGCCAACATCTAATTCCGTTTCATTCTTTTTTTGGCAAACCGCAGAGAACGAACACACGCTCTGGAAATGAGCGCAACTGGGGCTTTAAGTATGACTTTCATTTTCCGTGCATCTATTTACACTGTGCCTTTTTGAGAGCCCGGGGCAGAGTGACAACAGATATAAACAATCATTCCAACGCCCCGGTTTTTCAAGGAAGCCGGCTCTGGCACGTCGGACCCGTGCTGGGGTAGTACACGGGTCTTGCAGAGTCATTTTAACAGCTGAATATGCACGCAGGGTTGACGTTTAGTTAAACTATCCCGTGGTTAATGTGACTGCAGGGGGCCCGGGATTAGACAGGAGGGGGTCGGAGGCCGTCTGTACATACCAGCTTTTCACTGAGCTCCAAAGCCTCGGCCACATCCATTTTCCCTGATTTCTCTGTGGCCTGGATGAGCCCTGAGTTGGCAGGGCCATTTTGAGGCTGAAATAAAAAAAGAAATAAAAACTCCCTCTTGGCATTCCATGATACATTTCTGCATCCAGATATTAAAACGCTGCGTGGTTACCGAAGAAGAACCTGGGAGAGCTGATTTTCATTTCGGTTCCTGGCTGTGCAGTCTGACATCTCTGTCAACTGCTCTCTCGTAACTGTGGCCCTACCCTTCGGACAGTGACTCTCTGTGAAATGACACTTCTTGTTCTTTGGTCACCGTCTGTCTTCCCTCTAGACCAGCAGTTTTCAGCCAGGGGGGATTTTGTCTACCCTCGCTGCTCCCTGTCCCCAGGCATTTAGTCCTGCCTGGGTACATTTTTGGTTTTTAAAACTGGGGGGTGGGGTTAGGGGGTGCTACAGGCATCCAGTGGGTAGAGGGCAGGGATGCTGCTGCACATCCCCCAGTACTCAGGATAGCCCCACAACCAAGAGCTACTTGGCCCAGAATATCAGCAGCACTGGATTGAGAAACCCTGGTCTGGATAACAAGCTTCAGAGAAACAGGGACCCGTGCTTTTGCTCACTGTCCTGAGCCTTCGGCCTACCATGACAGTTGGTACAGAAGGCACGGAGCGGGCATGTTTGTTGAATGAATGAGCAAAGGTTAAATAGAAAATAACTTTCCTCCTTTGATTAGAGGAATCTGACTTTGATACCCTCATGACAAACCTCCTAGTGCTGGAACCTGGTGGGTGAGCATCACTTCAGAACCCTTCCAGAGACAATGCAGGATGGCGTTTGCAGCTGTGCACTCACTAAGACCCTAGTCAGCCAGCTGGCTGCTGCAAGTCCCTACTGACTGCATGGTAAAGCCACCGGACTGATCAGGGAGTCTGAAGGACCACCTTCAACTTAACCATCAAATCACCTCTGAACATTCTGGCAAGTAAAACCATGCTCTCTAAGAAAGGAAGGCTTTCTTGAATAATACTATTTAAATAATATTTAATAACAGCTATCACTTGCTAAGTGTTCACTATGAGTTAGGCGCTGGGATAAGCACTTTCTGTAATTATCCATCTCCTTTAATTTTTTCATCATCATTTCATAGCTGGGATATGGAGTTCCAGAAAGGTTAACAGCCTCACCCAAGGTCACACTAGGATTCCAACATGGGTCTCTCTGACTCTAGAGCTGGTGTTCTCTCACACGTGGCTCCCTTCTGCTGCCCTTTCTGTGTTCATGGTTTTCAGTTTATAGCAAAAAAGCAAACTTCACGCAAACTCATGGCACAATGTTATAAATTAGCCTGTTGAATATTTTCTGCAGAATATAACACATAATGTGAAAAGGAGGGCCGGCCAGAGGTTGACCTGGCCCAATGTCCATGCGAAAATATATTATGCTGTGCACAAGTGGAAGGCTGCCTTTCTATTCGAACACTGGACCAGTGATAATGCAAGGCTCTGGCCAGTCCGTACAGACGCTGGCCCGTCAGGCAGGACCTGGCCTTGAACTGCTAATATGCAAGGCTGTGCCAGGGCACACAGCTAGTGCCTACCCTCGATGCCCGCCCTCCCACATGACAGTCACTGCAGAGACAAACTTGTTTGGGTTACCACTGTGATCTCTATTCTTGAGAGAGTTGGCAAACCGGATTTTGAGTCCAATATTTTCTGGACATTTTTTTCTATTCTGAGAGTCTTGAAGTCTAGAAGTGATTCATTCAGGTGGTCCTTATGATCTAGAAAAGAAATGATTTAGACTCAAAAGAAAGGCCCAGGAAAAAGTTATTGCATGTAATAACCACCACTGCTATTTACTGGGCTTGTCCAAGGTCACACAGCTAATGTGAGGCTGCAGCCTCTCGTGAATGAGGGTGGAACTTGAACCCAGTTTGCATCCGGGTCCTAGCCCAGGGCTCCACCCACCAGCAAGCTCAGTTATCTTGAGAGCTCTCTCCCCTTCAAACAGGGTATTCTAGGAGGTTCCTCAAGGTTGATCCTTGCGCAGTGTTAGTCCGTGACAAAGATTCCACAGGGCCACAGAGCAATAAGAAAAAGGATAATGTAGTGGGTTCTTCATGAAATCCTGTTTATTTAATATCAAGGCCTGCCCTCGACGCCGAGATCACGTCGGCCCACCTTTTATTTTTTTGTAGTACAACAACCCTTATAGGGCTAGAAGGTGGTGGTCCCGGCCCACCATGCGGGGCCCACAGTGAGCCCTGGCGCCGGGGCCCGAGGCGGCGCTGGGCCCGGAGAGGCTGACAGGCAGGAGGGTGCTTACCTGAGGAGCAGGCCTTCTCGAGTTCTCTGATCCGAGTGCGCAGCTCGGATAAGGCCCTTTTCTGGCGCTGAATGACTTCCTCGTGCCGCGACCCTTTGCACTTGGCCCCCAGGTCGCTGAAGGACTGCTCCTGCGGCCAGAACAGTACAGACGGCAGCTGTACGAGGGCGAGACTCTCCCTCTCTCACATTAGAAGAACCGTGAACCATTCATGTCGCGGATGGCGGAAACCTCGTCGCTTCGTACTTTGGAAAAGGCCGTTACGGGGCTTCGGCAGGGAAAGGATTTTAAAATTTCGTTTCCAATGTAGAGTTAGATCTAGGAAGATTTCCAACTTTCCCAGCTACTTCGCGTCACTATGAATAAAAGACCCCGCTATGGCCCCTCCCCACGTTTCGTTTAATTCCTTCTGATGTCCTAAGCTTGGGTTTCTATTTGTTGTCATGTTGGTCTCGCCCCTGAATGGCACATCAAATTCTGCTCCAGAAGGGGCGTTTTCAGATGGGGACACATGATACTTGCTTCTTAACTGGTAATAAGGGCGGCTGTCTAGTATTTGCTAGGGGGAATTTGATAGACAGGCTCTTGGCTGCTCTGGAGAAAGGACAACCTTCCTCTGAGACTTCCAGAGCTTCTAGAACAGCACTGGGCCACGGAACGTTCTGCCAGGGTGGGCGTGTTCTCTCTCCGCGCCATCCCGTCGTGGACTCCAGGTCACGCGTTTCTCTGGGGTAGGCAGGTCACGCACTTGCCCATCCATTCATTTCACACAGATTTATCGAGCACCTCGATGTGCCGAGCCTTATGCTAGGTCCCGGGGACTCAGCAGTGAATGCAACGGCGATGTTCCTGCTGTGTCGATCCTGCATCCTTGTGTGGGGACACAGACGACAAGTAAGGTGAGTGTGGAAAATATCTGGTGGACAGTGGTGTGGTAGAGAAACCCTGGAAACAGGAGGGGTGTTGAGGATGGTTTTCTGTAGACCTGCTAGGGAAGGTCCCGGGCAAAATGGCCAAAAAAAAAAAAAAAAAAAAAAAGGAAGAAACTGACAATTTGGTTCTTTTATAACAATTTTTAAAATAACAATTTTGGTTCACTTTATATATTCAGCAAATGTGTGTGTGTGTGTAGAGAGGCAGACACTGTTTTAGGCACTGGGAAGAGATCGGGAAACTGGGCGGACAAGCCCCGCTGCCTTGGGGCTCCTTTCTGGGGGGCAGACACAACGACTAAGCAGGCAGGAATGTCAATAATCCCAGAAAGTGGTAAATGAACGAAGCAGAGAGAGGGAGAGAGACATTCGCTTGATCTTTCTTTGAGTCAGCCGATTCTTAGTAAAGGCCTATAGGGCATGTCCTGGGCCCTCAGTAGCCACGCTGGTCATGCGGGTACAAGGCCCATGGCCGAGGGCCTCCTGGGGCTGGTCCACCCACCCCACGTCCCCACCACTTGTTCCTTCCTCCGGACTCTGCTCCAGGTCCCTTCCGGGAGAGGCCTCTCTGGCCACCTGATTGGAAAGAGCCCTTCGCCACCCACCCCATGATTCTCTCTGCCCTGAATCCTGCCGAGTATTTTCTCAGCGCGCTATTCCCACGGGGCATTTTGTTCGATGCTGACTTGTTTATTGCCGGTCTCTCCATTTCCAGAATGTGGGCCCCGTGGGCAAAATCTTTGTCTCCACTGTAGACTATGCTGCGCGCAGGAGATGCTCAATAAACACAGAGCCGAGTGAACAGAGGTCAGACACAGGAGCTGGAAGGAGCTTGCCCCAGCTTCCTGGGTGGGACCAGGGCTCAGCGGCCGAGAGGCGGGGTCACGCCACCCCTGCTGCACTTAGTAGGACCTCACTCGGCCCCGTTCCCGGCTCCGGCTTGCTCACGGGTGGTGTGGCCGGCCCACTTCCTGGTCGGTTCTGCACTGGCCTCACTCTCTTTGCGGGTGTATGTGTGCCCTGGGAGTAGACCCCTGAAGTATCATGCGTGTGCACGTGCACGGGCGTGCACACGCGTGCCTGCGGTCGTGTGGAGGGGAGGAGCTACTGATCGCTCAGCAGCCAGGCTCCGTGACAGACTTTGCTCCGCATGAGAGGCACGCCTGGGCCCGGCACGGCCCTTCCTCCTGGCCCTTCTGGGAATTTGTTTATTTAGAGGAGACGGAGATTCTTTCTCATATGATTCTGAAGCCCTCTGACCCACTCTGGCTTAGAAAGCAGGAAGTGGGCTGAGTGCGGAAACCGTCCTGAGAAGGAACAGACATTTTTCCCTTTTATCTTGCAGCCCCGCTGCCTCCTCCTCCCCAGCTAATCGGCCTCGGAATGGAAACTAATCATCGTGGTGACCAGTCAGCCATCTAGTCCAGCAAACATGTGCACAGTCGGAGTGGGTCTGGTGTGGGCAGGGACCCTAGGCGTCCTCCTCTGCGCCCAGTGGCCTGGCATACATCAGGCGCTCAATACTTGTTGAATGAGCGGACGACTGTGGGCCAGGTCCTGCCCTAAGAGCTTGGGACTCGGGCAGTAGAGGGACCTGCGCCCTGCCCCACTCAGCCATGTGGATCCCCTGTTTGAAGCCACTCTGAGCAGCACGGGGACACTCATGTTGAAGTGCTTGGAGCAGGTGCCGGGCTGCCGAGCGCTGCTGTTTGGGCCACGTGTGGCCCCGGCTCACTGCCGTTGGGCAGGAGAAAGGCGTCTTTGAGGAAGCGAGAAGGCAACTGATGTGCCTGGCCCTGTGTCCAGGCGAAAATCCGAAGGCCACTGCCGCAAGGCCCCGCCGTCCAGTTTCATAAAGCAGAGAGGGAAGCAACACGCTGGTCTCCAGGAGACCCGGGGCCTCGAAGCAGCACGGGACCCACAGTCAGCCAACCACGAACAAGGGGTAGGGGGCAGAACGTGAGTGCCACCTTTGAGGGGCCACACGAGTAGGGCTGTTCTCAAAGACACACTCCCTGTTTGCTGCGCGTTTGGGACTTCCATGCACACCACGGCTTCTGGGCAGGTGCCCAAGAGAAGTCACCATGAGACAGCCGTGGAGTGATGACGGACGGCTGCTGGGGAAGGCCTCCTGGCCCTACCAGGCACAATTTAGCATGTCCTCGGGACCCAGCGATTCCACAGCTAGGAATTTGTTCTACACACATGTGAGGATATTAACTACAGCAATTTGCGGAAGCAGAAACCTCCTAAATGTCCACCAACGAAGGACTGCTTGGACGAAAGGAACACAGTGGAATTCTATGCAGCCGTATAAAAGAATGAGGTCAATCTCTATATACTTATTTGAAAAGATTTTTTGGGAAAAAACAATTTGCAGAATATGTATGGCTTATACCATTATTTTGCAAAAAAAAAAATCTGTTAGATAAATATATGATATATAGGTTTGCGTGTGTTTGCATTTATAAATAAAATTTTCAACAACCCCATGAGGTGGTTGGTGACTGTCATTACTTCTGCTTTCCAGACGAGGGAAGGAACTGGCTCAGAGTAATCTGCTGAGGCCACAGTGTCTGAGAGGAGGAGCTGGGATTAGAACATGGGCAGACCCAGATCCAAGCCTGGTCTACAACCACCGCACGTCACGACTGTCTAAGCATGTGGCAGGTTCTGCGAGGAAGAGGTCTGAAGGCACACGTGCCTGTTGACGGCGCTAACCTCTGGTGACCGTGGTCAGAGAGGCAGGTCTTCTGCTCTTCTACTGATACATTTCCCATAAGCAAGGATGATTTTTGGAACTTAGAATATTTTCAAAAGCAACAAAAGCCCCACTGGGCTCTTCCCTAGCACGTCCTTCTGGGAGCCCAGGCCTGGGCGGGCACTCACCTCTTGGCTGCTCAAGGAAATATCGGTGTGGATGGGTTCTATCTGCACCGAGATGTCACACATCTGGGTAGGATTCCTGGGCTTCTGTTCCTTCTCTTTGTGCAGTTGGAGTTTGGGTTTCTCTTGGGAGACCCTAGGGTAGAGCACAGGAGTCACCGGAGTCAGGGTCCGGGAACCATGAATTACCTTTGTATCCCCCAGCAGAACAGGACAAGAAACTCCATTTTTACAGGTAGTTGAAGTCTTCAAGTCTTCAAGTCTCCTGTCCACAGATGTCTAAAGAATTTAGCTTCATGGGACTTGCAGGAGAGTGGCCAGGGCAGGAGACGCCTGCCTGCCCTTGCTTCCTGCACTGGGTCTGTGGGACACTTGCTGTGTCACTTACAGGGGCATTTACCATGTATCTGCTTTTCCTAATACTCCTACGTGTTAGTCCTTCTATTACCCATAACAATCGCATGAGCTGGCCCATTTTGCAGACAAGGACAGAGACGCACAACAGTTGACCTGTGGTCGTGAAGCTTGTAAGTGGAAGCGTGTGGCTTTGAACCTAGGCAGCCTGGGTCTGGATCTTGTTCGTTTAACCACTATGTGAGTCTGTCTTGCCATGAGCCATGAGGCACACGAAGCTACAGGGTATACATACGTATGACGTCAATTTTACTCAAACTTCCTTGGCGAAAACATTCCTCTTATGTCAAAATATGGATAAGCTATGGATGAAAATGCAAACTCACATGTATTTTTTTAGATGAATCCACGGGACGAGGATATTTTATGTTTATTTTAAGCTGACCTCTGACACTCCCCAGTTCATACATTTGTTTAATAAACATTTATTAAGTTCTCTGTGTGCCAGGCACTGTGTGAACACTGGGAATCAATACCAGGCAAGTCAATAGACTCTGTCCTTGTGGGGAGGGCAGACAATTTAACAGGCATAAACACAGCCTGACTGTATGAAAAGCGGTAGGTTAGGCAAAGTGCTGAGGGGCCCCGGGCAGAGCAGGAGCCTTGTCTACGTTTGGTGAGTGTGAGTGCCACAGGGCTTCCTGGAGGAAGTGGCATTTAAACTAAGAACTGTCATCTGGAATATTGTGCAGGAATGTTTGAGAAGCACGGAACGAAACAAAGCTCTGTTTTAACTGACGAGGCTGTGAAACAATGACACACATGTCATTCATTCATTCATTCATTCACCCATTTATCCATTCAGTTCTTCAGTCGGGATTCACTGAGCTCCCTCTCCCTGTGCAAGGTTCCTTGGGTACTTGGGTGTGCCCGGCCTCCCATGCCACGCAGACACTCCACACACCTGAGCGCCTCCTTGAAGACCTCGAGCTCCCTGTCCTTCTTTTCCATCAGGCTGGTCACGTGCGCCATCCTTTCCTTGAGCACACTCAGCTCGTTGTTTTGTCGCTGGACCAGGGCCACGTTCCTTTCCAGTTCTATCTTCTGCTTCTCGTTAAGCTCTCCTGAGAGCGACACGAAAGCTGGTGAGGGCGTGTCCCACCTTGCGTCTCTGCTCGGGCCACGGCCGATCTGCCAGGCCCCCGAGAACCACGAGGCAGGTCTACCCTCCAGGAATTCTTAGGGGGCTCCAGTCACAGCCAGGAGGTCTGCTCGCGTCTTAGCAAACAGCAGCAAAACAGCACGCAGGCGTTACCTTTCAGCGAGTGCCGGCTCTATGAGGCGCCATGTGCTCTTGCTTTACCCCGGTGTTACAATGGCAGATGCTCTGCTCACGTGTCTTCCGGGTGCAACAGCCTCCAACCCATGACAGGTGGGGGCGAGTACACAGCCCAGCTCCCCTCAAGGGGATAACCCAGAGGTCTGAACTCAGAGTTATCTTGCCCTACTCTAGGTGGCCCCAATGTCCATATGGACCCTAGGAAGCAGGTGTGTTAAGGAGGTTTCACATCAGAGGAAGGACACCTGGCGAGGATAACTCGCCCTAGGCCCCGAAGCTGGTGACGGCTAGGGCCGTGCTACTCCAGGAGGGAGCTTTTGCCCCTAGAGACAAATCCTCCTCAGTGGTAAAAGGGGACTCTCCCGGAAAAAGAAAGTCACATATCAGTGCAGAGGACCAGAGCCCTCTGAGAATGTTCCCCCGGGGAACGTCGGGAACCAGTGCCGCAGCCAGGATTCAGCTTGCGCTGACCCTGAGTTACAAGCTTCGAAACAGCCCCGGGAAGCAGATCGGGGGGCATTTCTAACGCCGAGCATTCCGACTCCCTAGCCCCGTTTCTTTCCTTTCTGGAAGCGGGTCAGGAAGAGACAAAGGTCATAGTAGCACAAACCTCTCAGATCCGACATTCGGCCATGAGCTTCCGTCAGGTTTTTCCTTAAGTTCATGATGACCTCCTGCTGAGACAGGATTTCCTTTTGAGCACTCAATAAATCCTCTCTGAAATTCACAAAAAACCAGGCAAAGTCAGGCCAACTCAGTCTCTGCCGTGTCCTGAGTGCCAGGAAGGGGCCCAGTGTAAATGCAGAGTGATACTCGGTCGGTGATGGCCCATGCGGCCCCAGCCCCAGCGAGGGGGATAAGCGCGTGCGTTGAAATTCTCAGAACAGGCATTCATTGTGAGGCACCGTCACTGAAAAGAAATATATGGAGATAGAACAAAGGACCCCGGCTGTGTTCTGTCTGAGGTTGAAATATGAGTTGCATGAAGGTGACACCTCTTTCTGCCCAAGTATCTGTCAGCATGAATTGATGTGTTTGTAGACTTTTGATCTTGGTGGAAAGAGAGGGAAGATTATTATTTTTTTTTTGTGGGCTCGGGGATTCTTTGAAGACGAGGAAGAAGGAGAGAGGACACCTTCGGTTCCTGATGGGGAGAGGCGGGGCCGGAAATGAATGAATGGTGTTCACGTGACCCTTTGTGGCAATGTGGACTTTGGGGACCAGATAACTGGGGCGGGGGTGGGGGGAACACAGGGAGGGTGAGATGATGACAGCTTCTCTGCCCACCACGCCCCAGGGGGCAGGACATCCTTGGCACTAGGAGGCCCAGAGTGCTTGACAGGGACAGCTACATCCAGTGAGGGGTGTTCTGTGGGAAGGGGCCCAGAGTAACAGGTGAGGCACCTCAATGGGGTTTAAGTGGGAAGAACACGGGGTGCATTTCTGAGCAAGTGTGGGACACCTCAGACCTGAGGAAGGCATGTCGTGTGTGTGTGTGTGTGTGTGTGTGTGTGGCAGCAGGAGGAAGAGCTGGGGTTAAGGGCCTTTGGGCAGGAATAAATGTCGCTTCATTTGATTTCACGGGCTTCTGAAATCCAGGCTCCTCTTATATAGATTATTAAGGTAGAGTGTATGTACATTATGAAATAGAGCAAAATACTGGCAGGTCGCATGTCAAAATAAAAAGATCGGTGATCACTGGATTGAAAATAAGTATATACGTGTACATATATACATATATGGGTGTGTGTCTATCATCTATCTATCATCTATCTATCAATCTAATCTATCATCTATCAATCATCTATCTATCTTATCTATCTATCTAGTCTCCTTGGCTATAACTCTTCCAACTTGAGGATGAAACTTTAAGACTCAAGGGTGTATAGAGCTAATGAAAGGGAACAGAGGAGAGTGACGTGGGTGCTGACCCTTCTCCTAGCCACAGCTACTGTTGTCTGTAGAGCACATTCTACCAGCAGGAGTCACTTAGGAATTTTTCAAGATGTGGAGGCTGGGTATCTTTGCCTTTTGGGGGCTGAAAAACCCTATGACATTTGACTTTGGTAGCTGAAATCTAGTGTGAGGATCATCAGGCCTGCGGTTCGTCTTCTTTGAGAATCTCGCATTAGCCCCTTCTTGTTTACATGCTGCCTGGCAGTGGCTGTCCCAACCGTGGGGTGCTTTCTCTGGAAACTGTCAGTTCCTTGAGGCTCAAAGGTATAGACTTTTGGGTTGGGGGGGATCTCCAAAGTCACTCCATCCAACCTCTTCACTTTGAACCCTCTCTAGGACCACTTCGCCAAGTGGTCTCCACTGTCTGAAACCTGCACTGTCTGCCTGCCTTGAGCGGGTACTTGGGAAAAACAGCTAATCGTGGTATTAGCTAGCATTCACCGAGCGACTTCTGCGTGCCCTGCATGTACCTCCTTATTTCATAAACGAGGACGCTAAGGTCCAGCGAGGTGATGTGACTCGCCCAGGGACACACGACTGGAGAGTGCTGACTTGGGTCCACCCACATTTTTCCATGACACCCTCCTGACTTGCTAAAAAAAAAAAAAATCGAGAAATTCAAAGAACAGTGAGAAGACTCCAGATTCAATTCCCATTTTCAGATTCCGACAACATGCCAAAAGCAGGGGTTGTGTGTGTTTGTCCTTGCTCACGGGGCACGTCAGTGAGGGTGGCTGGTGCTCACACGCCCTCTGGGTACTCACATCAAGTGGTCACACACTGCGCCTTTGGAACCGCTTTCCCGAGGAGGTGCTGCGGGAGGCTCTTGCTCTACTTCCTTCTCCTGGGCTGAATCAGAGGGACAAGGGGACAGTATTACGATCCTCGTGCCGTGGATGCTTTCCCACCCTATTGCTTATCACCTTATCGACACACTTACATCTTTCTCAACTTATGAACTCTCCCTGTAGCCTTCAGCCTTCTCTACCTAAGGGGACCCAGGGTAAGTTCTGTGTCGTAGGCTGGCGGGACACCCCCACCCCCGCCACGATGAACGCATGCAATCTTTCCAGCTACTGCACAAGGCAGGGACTATCAACTCCTTTTGCAGGTGAGAAAGTGGCCACAGGAGTGACAGAACCTGCTGGTGACCACTCAGCAGACTGGTGCGAGGCGGAGCCGTCACCACTGGGTCACGCTTCCTGCCCCGTTTCTTGCTCTCTGCTCAGACGAGAGTCTTGACCTGTCCTCGCCTCTCGCGTATCCTTCGTCCCCCGGCCTTCCGGCTTCTAGCCTCATCGCTCGCTCACGCATTCACCCGTTCGTTTAGTCATGTAACAGTTCTCATGAAATGTCTGCGTGATGGCAGGCACTGATCTAAGCGTAAGGCGACAAAGATGTGTCACTCTTGAGGTCCCCGCGTAAGCATCCTCCCTCCGAGTTGGTCCTGGATTGGGAAACTGAGTCCCACTCCATGCCCTTGCCGTGGTGCCCTGTTCACCCTGGATCATTGGTCGGGGCAGTAATTGAGTTAACTGCAGGGGTCCTGCCTGGCTTGCCCGTCATTGAATCCTCAGTGCCTAGAATGAGCTTGAAACATAAGAGATGCTCTGTTAAGAGTGGTGCCTGAGTGTATGTGTGTGGTGAGCCCTGACAGCTCGTCAGCTGGCTTGAGACTAGGACGATGCTGCTCAACCAGGGGCGAGTCCCTTGGGGACATTGACAAAAATGTCTCCAGACATTTCTGGTTGTCACCCTAGGGTGAGTGGGGGGTGCTAGTGGCTTCCAGTGGGTAGAGGCCAAGGATGTTGCTCATTACCCTGCAGGGCACGGGATGGCCCCACAATAAAGAATGACCTGGTACCAAATGTCAACGTTGCTGAGGCTGAGAAACCCCGGCCTGAGGCCTCTCTTTCCAGAGCTCTTATCCAGGTAAACAGAGTTAATGATCCCTGCCTTATAGAGCACCTCTCCAAGTAGCTAGTGTCTTTGCCACAAGATGCACGACTCTGGTCATTTAGGGCAAATAAATGCTCGCTGCTCTGAGTTCTGCGGCAGCCTCTTTTGAGTTTATCTTTCAAGAAGCAAATCCTGGCTGGTTATGAAAGTGCATTAGGCAAAGTCGCAAACTGCGGATGGCAGAAAGACGCCTTTGAAAGGCCCCTGCCCGGAGGTTTCCACGTAGCAAAGATGATGATGCTCTGACCTGCTGTTCCGACGGCCCTAACAGCCCTGGCAGCGTGTGCGACTCGCCGGCTGACTGGCTGGGCACAAAGGGTGTCCGGGCTCATTGCTGTTAATTCTGTTCAACCTGGGCCTTGAAGGGCCCTAACCTTGTGTATAACAGGAACAAAAGGGGGCTCCAGGGAGTAAGTGAGCTTTTCAACCAGTGAAGCCCTGTTCTTACCCGTCAGCCTGTGGGGACCCACGGGACAATCAGAACCTGCCCCCAATACCAAGATCTCCTCGTTGTCTCTTTGGACCAACCTGGGTCATTGTCCTTCAACGTTGCAATCTCTCCTTCTATTTTCTTATGGTGTTCGGTCACTTTCTGCAGTCTTTTTTCTAGACTCACGATCGTCTGGGAGTGCTGTTTGATTTGCTCCTTGTATTCCACGATTTCTTCTTCGAATTCGTGTTTCTGTGATTTCTGTTCTTCTTGGAGGGCCTTGATCGCCTGCTGCTGCAGCTGCATCCGCCCCTCCATCATGATCTGGGAAAACAGAAATGATTCATGCAACCTGGGGACTATAATAACATGCCTTTGCACTCACGGGCACTGAGCTGGGTCCCACCTCGGGGCCTTTGCACGTGCTGTTCTCGCTGCATGCTCCCCCAGCTCCTCGCATGGCTGACTTCTTGTAATTCAGGTCTGAGTTCCAATGTCACCTCCTCAGAGAGGCCCTCAGAGCAGCCCAAGACCCTTCCCATTCCATCACCCCTGTTTTGTTTTCACTGAGGCACGGATCACTGTCTGAATTATCTAGTTTATTTCTCGCTCCCGCTAGAATGTCAGCTCTGTGAGGGCAGATGCTTTTCTCATTTACTGATATAGCCACAGCATCAGCGCTTAGCTCCCTGCCACAGAATCTAGGCTTAGATGTTCCGTAAATATTCATTGAACTAATGAATGAACAATTTTCTAGGAAAAAAGTAAATCAATTTGTATTTCTTAAAAACTAGAAATTACCAGTGATCCTAAAGTGGCGACTCGGACCCTTTCCTTTGACGGCCCGCTCCTTCCTGCGGCTCTTCTGGATGCTTCCATCTCAAGGCCTCGTCCTCGTCCCCTCCTGCTTCTCCAACCAGCCTTCTCCTGCTCCCTATTATTCCCAGCTGACGTGCTGGGCCTCCGTCTTCACCTCCCCTCTGATGGGTAAATTCTTTGCCTGAGACGCTCACACACGCCCGCTGTTTCAACAATCACGTCCACGAGGCTATCTTCCAAATTTAGGTGACTTATCTCGCTTTCTCCCACAAACCTATCGTACCACCCAAAGTTTGGGATGCTTTTGAACATCCATACCCCGTACCCTCGCCTCAGTCTAAACTCTTCACCTCCTCTGAAAGAGAGTCCCTATCCCTGTTCACCCTGCCCTCCCCGCTCACCGTGACCTCCGTATTTCCATCAATACGCCACCCACATGCCGTCATCTCCCGAGGTCCCTTGGCTTGAACCTTGCCTGTCTCCTTGGCGCCTACTCTCCTTGGTACTCATGTCCTGTTAACCAGTTATAAGGTCAGCCATTGCTTGTAACTCTCTCTGCAGAGACTCCTTCTTTCCCACCCCTCTGTCTCTTCGAATGTCCTGGTCCTTATGATTTTGGACTATGGCCATGGCTACCACGTGCCACGCCTGGAGCTGGTGTCTCCAACTCCAGCCCCTCTCAAATGCACCTTTGTGTACTTCCGCCAGATTAACCCTCATTACCTCCTGTTGGCTGAATGCATGCATGACAGACGAGAGCAATATTACGCCCTGATGGTGGAGGGCCTTGAACACCAAGCTGAAATTTTAAAGTCTACAGAACTGTCACTGATCAGTAAATTCTGAGGCTCCTCAGTCCTTCAGCCTGCTCCTGTGAGGGCCCTGTATCCCAGCATCTTAGAATGTCCTGGAGAGAGAGCATCATGGCCTCTGTTCACCTTTCATATGAAACCAGTGCTTTTCAATAGAGGCTGAGTTTGCCGCATCCCCCGCCCCCCCGCCAAGGGACATCTGGCAAAGTCTGAAGCTGGTTGTCAGCACTGGGTGGGAGGGATGGAGCTATCTATCCAGTGGGTAGATACCGGGGATGCTGTGAAACATTCTGCAGGGCACAGGACGGCCCCCACAGGAAAGAGTTATTTGACTCAGAACACCAGCGGTGCCAAGGCCGAGAACCCCGGTCTAAACCCCACGCTCTCACGGCACTGTGCTCTTGCCCTGACAGAAAGATCCTCTCGTCCCTTACCATTTTAGTCTTGGCCGTCTCCAGTTCAGCCAATGTTTCGTTTAATTTCATGGTGACGTTCTCTGCTTTCAGACTCTCGGCCATCTTTATTTTTTCTGTCTCTTCCACCATGGCCAGTGCGTCATTTAATTTGTTATTTAAAACATCTTCCTTTAGCGCTTTTAAATCTATTTCCTAGGCGAACGATAAACATCAAATTAACCAAAATTCAGGCATAAATATTTACTCTAGCCTCCCCTTCCTGTTTTCAGACAGGTGGTGAACTCTATTCTGTTATTGTTCCATCGATCCTCTTTAAGGCCAAAGTCCATGCTTTCTCTGGAAGGTTCCAGTGATCACAGAACTCTCTATTATATTCAGTTGACATCTGTCCCCTTGTGATTTCTGGTCTCTGAGCTCAGTTCTGTCAGCTGGAGCTCATTGAGTCAGTTTTATTTCTGTTTCATGAGACAGCCTTTTAAATATTTGAAGAGGGATGTCATGTCTCTCTCTAAATCTGTTTTCCAGGATAAATGTGCCGAGCTCCTTCACCCTTCACCAGGACTCGCCTGCCTTTAGGACACTCCTCCACCTTCCCCAGGGGTGGCCTCGGCCCTGGGGTGACCTCCCCTTCACCCTCGGGTTCCGCCCCCACCAGCAAGGCTGGACTCCAGTTGCCATGCCATGTCCTTGCGTACCCTGTCCCTCCCTCCCGGAACCCCTTCTTCCAATCTTTTGACTATCAAAATTCCATCCGCCCTTCCACATCCCTCCTCCTCAGTGGGCTTCGTGACACTGTGCTGGGGGCCTTACGAACTTCATTCCTTCGTTTGACTTTATTACTATTTTTTTATATCAGTTTTAGGTTCACAACTGAGGGAAAGGCACAGAGATTTCCCACGTACCCCTGACCCCAACACGTGCACAGTTTCCCCCATTATCAGCACCGCCCCCCCACCTGATAGTATGTTTGTTACAGTCCAGGGACCTACGCTGACACGTAATAACCACCCAGAGTCCACACTTTCCACTAGGGTTCACTCCTGGTGTTGTACATTCTGTGGGTTTGGACAGATGTATACATGACATGTATCCACTATTAAAGTGTCATACAGAGGAGTTTCACTGCTCTAAAATTCCTCAGTGCTCTACCCATTCATCCCTCTGTCCCACCAACTTCTGATCTGCTTTTGTCTCCATAGTTCTGCCTTTCCAGAATGCCACACAGTTGGAATCATACAGCATGTAGCCTTTTCACAAACATTATCTAATCTAACCTAAAATACGTCCTTGAGACTCAGTGCTGGTGTTCTCTGTTGGTGGCAGTGTAAATGATATGACGTATCCGGGGTGGGGGGGAGGGGACATTTCGGAACATGTATCGTGAGCCTGCAAATGTTTCTACCTTGTGACCCAATAATTCTACTTTGGAGAATTTATCAAAAGGACACGGCCCCACGCGTGCACAAAGACTGATGCACAGGGGTGTTCGGTCAAGCAACTTTTACTCGAGTAAAGTTGAGAAACAGCCCCAGGGGAGGACCATAGGGGAGGAGTATATGAATCTGGGGTCCACTCGACACAGCGTAAACCCAGGTCATCTCTCAATGGCAGTTTGTAGAAGGATATTCGATGACACGGAAATGTTTTTGTTACATATTAAGTAAAAAAGCAGAGACCCAATTAGTGTGCACGACATGAGCGTGAGTCACTTTGTAAGAGATCAGTATTTGTTGATGTCTATAATAATAAATATAATTAATAATTACTAATCAATAATCAAGATAAAGATGGTCTGGAAGGAATCACATCAAAATGCACTGGGGTAACGCTGTTCAGTGGAATCAGAGGCAGTTTTCGTTTTCTTCTGAGTGATTTTCTATGTTTTTCAAATTTTCTAGAGCAAACAGGTACTCCTTTTATCATTGGGAAAGGACACTGATATTTTTCTTTGAAAATAAAAAACCAAAAATTCCATTTTCATCCTGCGATGCCCGCAAGCCTCACCTGGGGTCACCTCATTCTCTCTGTTTTACTACTGAACTCCTGATTTTTTTTGGTGGGGGGAGGTGTCTTAACGTCACTGTTACTGTCGAGAAATATGCCGACACGGCCTAAGGAGAGACTCACTGGGGACTCTGGCAGGCATCCCACGGAGCAGCCTGTCACCTACAGCTCACAGCGAGACACTCCAGGTGTCCTGGAGAATCCACGACTAACCGAGACGGTTTCTCTGATGAGCCATGAGGCTGTCTGAGGGCTGAACGTGCCACCTGGCACCTGCTCCTTGCCAGCTACTCGGCAGCTTACTCAAGGATAGCAGAACAAAGTTCATTGGTATGGATTTTTCTTCTCCACTTTCTTCTCCTTCTTTTATATAAATCCTATTTTTGCCTGTGTAGGTGAAATCAATCTTTTGACGGCTCTTCCCTGTATACAGATCAAACGGCATGCAAATAAGTAACTCTGTCTGAGCAGGTCTTTGACCTTGTACTTCATTGGTGTTTCCTGGGACATGGGGAGTCGTTGGGGTGGAGATCTCTTTCTCCTTGTCTGGAGTGATGCCACCAGCCTGCCTTCAGGGCTGTCACAAGACTTTCTCTCTGATGTCACCACTGTTCTAAGGCTGTTGTTGGGGACACTTGGTTGCATCACAGGGTTCTCTACATGATGATCCTTAGGAGACATTTTCTCTGGGTCGAGTACCAAGAACAGCTCAGTTTCCACGAGCAGGTGGTCCACTTCCCTCCATGAATTACACAACCAGCTGGGCTCCTCCTTTCGCTGTAATTGCTAGAATAAAAACTATGACCCGTTCATTGACTTCATGATATGCATTTTTTTTTTTTTGCTTTAGTCTCATTCTTGGTTCATTTTATGCCCTAATTAATCTACTTTAAAAAACTTAACTTCTTCTTTTCTCGTACCCCTAACCGAAGTATTTCACGGAAGAGCCCATGGTAAATCATTCGGGGGAACGAGGCCGCTTTTCTCAGGTTCCCTCTCAGCCTGCGGGTCGTGCCTGTGTGCAGGGGGCCCCCAGGAGCTGACAGGTCTTGCCTCACCTCCCCCGACTCTGGTCTGCCTCCCCTGAGCACACTCCAGTTGGCTGAGGCACTCTTCCAAGGTGCCCAGGGCTGTATGTAATCCAGACGTGGCTTACTGCCTCTCATCTCTCTCGTCTCCCTCGAGCAGAGACATTCCAGGGACTGTTGTTAAAAATGCAGATTCCTGGACCCACCCTATAGACCACCAGTCAGAATCTCCGGGGGTGGGGCCCCAGAAATGGGCAATTTAAAATTAAATTCCCTGGTGATTCTGTGCATGCTAATGTTTGGGAAACTTTATTTAAAGAAAATGATCTAAGACTGATGTGAATAGACCCTTTTAGTCCCATTTGGTCTTGAAAAATCTTTTGAAATTGTATTTACCTGTGTTTAAATTTAACCCGCTATTGTCAGGTTGTGTGTTTACTAATTGCTTTGAGTTTTGAGATAGCGGCCATTGTGTGTGTGTGTGTGTGTGTGTGTGTGTGTGTGTGTGTGTGTGTGTGTCTGTCTGTCTGTGTGTGTGTGTGTGTGTGTGTGTGTGTGTGTGTCCTTGTACTGAGAAGAGATGAATTCATCCTGGCTTGGACACAGGCAGGGCTGTACGACAGCTTTTACCCCCATGGCATCTACTACTCCTAGTAATAATCGTAAACGAGGTTTGATTATGAAGGTGCCTGTATCCTGACACCCCCTCTTTCACCCCAGGCAGCTGAGCCCACATAAATAAAGCTCAGGGATAGCAGAGAGAGGTGGGAGGGGTGATGACGAAGGGCTTGGGAGTCAGACAGTCCCGGGTTCAGATTCTGCACCCCCACTCCCGTGCTGTGAGCTCATAATCATCATCATAAAGCCGCCAACACACACGGCATTCACGCAGTGCCAGGTACTTTTCCGTGGGTTTCACGTGCATATTAACAATCAAGCCTTGCAACTCGATGAGATTGATCTACTGGTATTATTGATGTTTCGTAAGTGGGGAAACCAAGGCACAGAGGTGGTAAGTAAGCTGCCTAATGTCCCACAGCCAAAGAGTGGCAGGGGTGGGATTTGAACCCAGACCGCCGGCCTCCTGAGCCAGTTCCTCTGCGCCATGTCGGGCTCCTCCGGGTCCTTCCTCCCTGAGACTCGTACCTCTTTTTGCTTGGTTATGCGGTTCTCCAGATCTTGCACCTTTTTCTTTTCCTTCTCGATGGCCTCCGTCGCTTTGTATTTCTCATAGGCGATGCTGCTCTCTGAAACCTGGAAGTCAACGAGTGGTCTGAGAGCTTGCCCACGAGAAAGGGAGGGAATCGACAGTGCGGAGGGAAGCCACGATTAGCAATCGTTGAAACCAGTGACTCAGGGTTTGGGAGCAAGAGCTCAGGGAACAGGACGCCCATGGGAGAGAGCGGTGACATTCTTGGCGTGCCCACCACGAGAGCCCGGAATTCACGTCTCAGTGAGTCATGTGCATGAAAGAGAGTTATTTGTCATTCAAGATTTCTGGGCTGGCGTTCAGGAAGTGACATGCTGGTGAGTGTCCGGGTCAAGGCATTCGATGACGAGCCACTGAATAAACTGGCATGTGCTGGCACTAATCTGGCTTCTTGGGACCTGGGGCAGGAAAGGCAGTGTGGGAGAAGACACCTTCTGTCTCAGCAGACCTGATACTTCAAAGGACACTGGTGGTCTCTCCCCTGTCTACAAAGGCTTGAGTCCAAAATTTGATGTCCAGGACAGTTTGGAACTGAGAACACATGCCCCACGCCCCCACAGGTCTGGTGATGTTGGGAGGGGGTTGGAGCCCAGCCTCACCTACACCCGCCCCGGGAAGGGTGCAGCCAGAGTGGGATTGGAAAAGTCCATTCGCAGCTGTCAAAACTCTTACAGTTACGCCCCCGTGCACATATAAAGTTCACAAGAAAAATATTTTAAATCTATGCATACGTGCTCAGACAAAAACACTGGAGACAGGTGATTATCCACCAGGATGTAAACAGTGGTTATTTTGGGGGGAGTTAGGATGATGGCAATTTACATTTTCTTCTTTTTCACCAGTCTGTATCCTTTACATTTCCTTTAGTGAACGTGCATTATTTGGCAGAAAGAAAAACTACTAGAAATTGTTATAGGGAATGCTCTGCTGGGAGGTGGGAGGCGGCTTTGGGGATGCGTGGCCTGAGGAAAATCCCAACAGCCCCGCTGCATGAGCACGGGCCTCCATCCCCCGCTCTGCTCGGCTTGCCGGCCTCCCCACCCACTCAGGCTCTGACTCACCCCTCTGCACCGGCTTGGTATTTTCCTACTGCCAAGTCTGCTTAAGATCATCCAGTCCCCACCCTGCCAGTCTGCGTCCCGCCTGAGGAAAGAGGCCCCGTGGGGAGGGCTCCTGCCCTTTGCTTATGACTCACTGCTTGATACATTAGAAATAAAGATAACAACAATGTTACTGACCACTCTTTGAATGCCTGCAACGTGAGCGCCTGGCACCCTGCACTGGATGCATGAGTGCGTCTAATCTGTAAACCCCCAGAAAGCATCTGCCCAGTTATTTTCATTTTACAGGTGGAGACAAGAAGCTGCAAGAGGACAAGCCATGTGCCAAGGTCACGTGCCAGAAAGTGGTGGTGCAAGCTCGGATGCCAGCGCACTGCCCTAAGCTCTCTGCCATCGACCTCTGGACCCTGCCTTACCCGTCTTCCTGATGCAAACCCCACCCCACCCAGAGGCAGGAGACATGCTTCTATGTTCATAGTTAGGTTGGCACAGAGTCTACTACACCGCCCAGCAGGAGCCTGAGCTTCAAGGCTCCACCCCTGGTCCATCTGCATGAGGGACGCTCTGGGGACAGCCACTGACCACAGTTTGGGTCCTACCCCTTCATGAGGCTTGTTCTGTTTGGTACTCCCTCAACCCCCTGGACTCTGACCTCACTTTCTTACATGGGCTGGCACAGTCCCACTGCCAAGGTCTTGCTTGACTGTCCAGTGCATCCCTGCCCCGCCCGCCCGCTGCTATATACACCATTCTCCCTGCCTCACCTGGACTCTGATGTCACCTGGGTAGGTGATTCACAATGAATGCATTGACTCCTCACAACAAACCTCTAAAATGGATTTGTCACCACACTCACATTACAGATGAGGGCACAGAGAGGGCAAGGAGCTTGCCTGGGGTCACACAGCATGTTAGGGCAGAACTGGGATTTGAACCGGAATCGACGCTGTTAGCCCATCAAGCTCTCCTGCCAGGCTTTGCTTCTCAAACTCTGTGTCTTCTTCCCTCTTTCTTGTTCTATCCTGATTTGCCTTCCATCTGGTTCCCGCTTTAATCTCATTCCACGTGCCCCCATCACTGTGCCCCTGGCTAACTGAGGTCCCTGTCCGCTGCACTTGGCTATTTTCTCCAGTGACATTCTCTTCTCCCAGATGTTCCCTTGGTGCTCCCGCTCCCCTCCAGATCGCACTCGAATGTCGCCTCCTCAGAGAGGCCCTCCCTGCTTGCAGGCCACTCTCTAACTCGCCCCTGCGGAGTCATCCCGTGCATTTGTGTACGTGGTTGTGTCTCCCTCCACCTCAGAGTGGATGCCCTGGGAAGGCATGGCCTGGTCGGTCTTGTGTCTTGGGCCTGCCTTTCATGCCAGCTCTGGGCCCAGTCCCTAGGCCGATGGGGGAAGCTGGATGTGGATATCTCTAGCTCTCTGGGCCTGGAGCTCAGACCCACCCCTCCGCCCAGGTCCCCCTCTCCTTGAGGGTGTGCTCCTTTCACCCACTCCGGAAGGCACTGACCCCTGGCACCCTTTTGCTGTGACCACCATGTGGGCTTGTCACGGTCCTGTCCACTCCACCTTACTGCGTGTCTGCGTCACTCCTCACCCGGCAGGCCAGGGCAGGTCTGCTTGCGAGCGTATGAGACCAGGAGGCGGGAGCCAGGAGGGTGTGTTTTTCTATGGGGCCTGTGCTGGACTGCACCATAAGTATCTTTCGATGAGGAGGAGGAGGAGGATGCTGGCTGAGAGAGCGACCCGGACTCCACCCCAGGGCTTCCCTCTTGGGGTGCATCTCTCAGCCCCAGGTAGCTGAGCCTGGAGTGCTTCCGTAGAGGCTCTCTGTGTGTGAGGCGCGGTTCTAAGTACCTCGTTTGTATTAACTCATTGACTCCTAGGAGGCAGGGTCTGTTAACCACTCCTGTTTTACAGAGACGGAGACCGAGGCACGGGAGGCTAAGGGATCTGCCCTCGGTCACACAGCTGGCACGCTGCACGAGGGGATGCTGGCCACTCGGAATGGAGGCACCGCCCGTGGCTGCCCCCCTGCCCACCACTCTCTCGGGGCACAGAAACACGGCGTCCCACGGGGGCTGTGGCCGTCACAGCCTACCATATCTCTCCGCTCCTCGTACCTCCTTCTGTTGGGTTAGGTGGTTCTCCAGATCTTGAACTTTCCTCTTTTCTGCCTCTAGGGCTTCCTTTGCTTTCCTTTTCTCATAGGCCATGCTGTCTTCCAAAATCTGAAAGTCAACGACCGGTCTTTTTGGTGGCCTGCACGTGGCCTGCACACTTAGGGCGAAAAGTGCTCATTGTGATGACACCACTAACGATGGGAAGAGCTAACATGTTGGGGGTTGGTCTCACGTGCCCCTGGCCAGCACCTCACACACAGTTACCCCATCGGAGAAGTCGGTGGCCCCATTTTATAGCTGAGGAAACGGAGGGACACGAAGTCGGCGAGAGCCCCAGGTCACGCAGTGCGCTGGCGCTGAGGCCAGGATTCGAACCCTGCGCAGAGGGCAGCACACCGCCCGCATGCAGAGGCCCTCGGCAGGCAGCAGGTGAGCAGACCTGTCTTACTTCGGCGCCTGAGCTCTGATCACTGTGCTAGGCGGCCTTCCCGATAAGAAGGGTCTCATTAATAATGGAATTTCCCATTATTGAAATAAATCTCAAAGAGAATCAGGTCTCAAGTGGAGGGCTGTGTAGTGAATTAATGAGCCACAGCATTCCAGTTTCTAGAAGGGGCCAGGGGTGAACGTCCCAGGCTCTGATAGGATGTAGGGAAGAAAGCGTGGTTAGGTGCTCGTCATCACGAAATTTTGCCGATAAACTATTCAGTTAAATGGCTTAACAGAATCACCGAGGGATACAAATTCCTGGCAAGCACCCTGTTTCTAGTCACTGTGAGAAAGGACACCTTGACTTTCAAATGAACTGTGTTTTAAACACCGGCTTGACCGTCAGATGTCTGGAACTTGGAACTAAGCACCAGTCCCAGGTTAGCCTGCCTAAAGCATCGAATCCATAAAAGGGCTGAAATACTATCTATTTTACGGTGAAAAGTCGTATAAAAAGCCCCAACACTCAGCTGTCCCAATGCCAGCCCTCAACAAAGCAGAAGGGCATTGTGGGAGTTTCATCATGTATGGTGAACCGTTTGAGGGGGGTTTCGGGGTTAGACATTTTCCTGTCATTTGTGAAAGACACTTCCAGGCCCTTTCCAGTGACAGAGTTGGCTTCACCGCATCTGACCTCATATCTACACCTGGAACTTTCCTCTTAGTGGCCCCCTGCACGCCTCACACACATGTCCTGTCACCTCGGCCTCTGTGTTCCCAAGTCCCAAGGCAGGTAATGGGAGTTAACCTTTAACGTTATCTCAAAACCCGCCTTGTGATCCGGGGATTCTCTTGTCTTTAAAGATTCGTTTGATAATGAGGCAGAAGGTCTAATAAAAGGAAAAAGCAGATCACTGTTTGAGGGTGACGGACATCCGTGTCTGGCTTTTCCTCTCAGATCGCCCTGTCAAGATACCACAAGAGGCTCCACTGGGAGAGGTGGGCTGATATTTCCGAGGCCTCGGGGTGACCCAGCAGGGTATCCCCCACCACGCTTTCCCTTAAATCTCTCTCCTGAAGTCCCCTATGACTCCGCAATCTCTAAATTCAAGGGCCTTCCCCAGCCCTGAGCTTTTGACCTCTGGGTGGTGTTTGGCTCCAGGGAGCCCAAAGGAGACCCTGCTCCTTGTCACCACCCTTGGAGAAATAACTCAGGGTTAGGCCTCAGCGACACTGTTTATAGAGGACTGACTGCAGAGCACAGCTGCGCAGAGACCCCAAGTGAGACCCCGACGCGTAAACATCCCGCCTCCCGATCTGGAGCAGACCGAGTTGCAGGGCATCTGCCCAGCTGTCTTCTTTCTCCCCCCGCGGTGGGTGGGCAAGGGTGTCACTCTGAGGAGTGAGGGTGGCTGGGGGTTGAAGCAAACAAGTGTCTAAGTAGAAGTAATGATAATGATAAAAGCTACCATTCACTGAGAGATAACTTGGGGTCAACGCTTCATGGTACGTTCTCTCTAATCCTCCTAGCCGCTCTTTCACGAAGGTAGGTGTTGCAAGACCTGCTAGGAAGGAGCCAGGAAGTAGCCCAGGGAGGATGCGAACCGTGTCTCATCCGGGTGCATGCCTGCCCTCTTCGCTCCTGTGCTGCCCCAGGATCGAGGAGCTAATGAAAGCACTATGTGGAATAAACTCGGGGATGTGGGGGTGACCACAGGAAAATGTGAGTCGATGATGTAATAGAACTTTCCCCAAAGCTAGTTTGGGCACATCAATAGAGGTATAACATCTTCGACAAGGGAGGGGAGAGTCTTGCCCTAGGCTGGGGAATGGTATCCAGTCCTGGCTTCTATACTTTAGGAAAGAAATAGATGATGGGTTCCCAACTCAGATGCTTACAGAGGCCAGCCAGATACCAAAACGAAGTGGGCTGTGTTCATGCGTCAGGGAACGGTGAAGACTGTGGCAGAATGCCGCTACTGGATTCAGCTCCAGTCCATTTTTGCCAAGTGGAAACAAAAGCCAGATTTTCTGACATTTTGAGAGAGGATGGAAATCTGGAATTTTCAGTAAATTTTTTTGAATTCAAAATAAAACACTCTAGGGCCCAAAATAACATGTCCACAGGCCCTTTTAGCCAGTGAGCTGCCAATCCGTGACTTCAGGAGGGCAGAGCAGGTCAGAGGAGGGGACCAAGGCCAGGCTCCAGTCCTGTGAGGCACGTAGGAGAAACAAGGCCATTTGGGTCTGGAGAGGAGCAGCTGCCTTTCTTTTCAAGCATCTAAAAGATCATTATGTGGTCGAGGAAATAGGTCTTGTAGGAGGCAGAAGGGGTGGGATATCCTTCTGGGAAGAAGAGTGATTTTTAAGTCAACCTAAAGGAAGAATTTTCTGTCAGCCCAAGGCATCAACCCTGGGATGGTCTGCCCTGGGCTGCAGAAGATTCCTTGGTGGTAGAATCAAAGGATGAATGCTTTTAGGGTGTTGCTGGAGGATTCGCGTAGCCCCGAAGTCCCTGTACTCTGTAATTCCTCCATCTTTATGCTTCGGGATATAATCTCCATGCAGAAGATGCTCATGTCAGAACTTGTCTCCCAAGCCTTATCTATGACTGTATTTTATGCTGCCTACAATTTTTTCCAGTTGGTTGTCAAAGCTACAACTCTGGGGTTCTCTCCTAGAGTCCCCCATGGAGCTGAGCCCTCTCGAGGACAAATTACTCCAGGAAGGCTCCAGCACACTCTGCCCCCCATCGTCTGTGGTTCTGATCTTACCTCCGTGGCCCTCGAGCCAGATGTGGGCTCGAGGTGACTCTGTCTCCCCGAGCTGCCTACCTCCTTCTGGCGGGTTAAGCGATTCTCCAGCTCTTGGACTCTCTTCTGTTCTTCCTCTAATGCTTCCTTCACTCGGTTCTTCTCTTGAGTAAAGCTTTCCTCCAAAGCCTGAAAGCCAATGACCGTTCTTTCAAAGACATAGTCATCACGGCAGGCGCTGTGTGGACATTCGCTTCATAACCCACAGCAACCCCCCAGGAGACTGTGGGCAGCTAACGGCCTGGGATCTGGAGTCGGCTGGCCTGGACCAGAGCCCCAGCGGCACGGTCTTGATCTGGGCTCCCGATGACTCTGTCTCCCCGAGCTGCCTACCTCCTTCTGGTGGGTAAAGCGATTCTCCAGCTCTTGGACTCTCTTCTGTTCTTCCTCCAATGCTTCCTTTAGTCGGTTTTTCTCTTGGGTAATGCTTTCCTCCAAAGCCTGAAAGCCAGTGGGTACTGTTTAGTGGACGTAGTTACCATGGCAGGAATGTGGATTCTGTGCCAGGCACCGCCTGGGTGAGTGCTTCACTCCCCACAGTCACAGCCATCCCCCCCCCATCCCCGGAGACGGGGAGGCATGGCCTGGAGCTGAGAACGTGGACTCTGCACGCTTTACTCAGAGCAGGCGGAGAGTCTGTGAAGATTTTGAAGATTTCTTGTTTGTTTGTTTTTTTTTCCTGGTTTTATTTTCCTCTCTATTGAATGACACTGGCCATCTCTATATTTAATTGTCCTTCGAAGTGGACCCACCTTGATTTGAGTCTACTGTTAATACTACCTCTGTGTGGATCAGATGTGATTTTGGTCATACGGTTTTTCCTTTTCAATTTTTTTTTTATTCCATAAAAGGTAGAAAGGCAGAGAAAGAGGCAAAGAGAAGAAGAGACGGAAGGAGGAGAGAGATTTCTTGAGGTAACTGGGCACGAAAATAGAGGCTGAGTTGAAACAGGCAGAGGTGTCTGCCTCTTGGAAGGGTCTGGAAAATGTGTGTGTGTGACAGAGAAGGATGGGCTGAGCCGGAAGGCACCGAGCTTCGACGGGTTAAAGATGGAGGAAGTGACAGGTCCAGTCCTCCCTGGGGGAAGGAAAGGGGTGCTGGTGAAGAGTTGGGGTCCAGCGGATCTGGTGCCGCTGCCTTGAGGTGGGTGGGGGTAGGGGCGGCACGCAGTGGCTCTCAGCCGTGGCTGCACCTTGGAACCCAGTGCACCAGCCACATCCTCATCCCGGTTAGATCAGAACCTGAAGATCAGGGGAGAGGTAGAGAGCAGCCGAAGTCATGAGTCACTGATGCAGGATGATGGCAACGAGCTGGTTAAATTCATGGTGGTCCCTGAACATCGAAAAGGGCCAACTCGAGGACAGTGATGACAACTGGCTCCTTAAATGCTGTTTCCTGGCCTTCTCCAGAGATTCTGATTCAGTGGGTCTGGGGTAGGGTCCAAGAATCTGTACGTTTTAAATGAAAATGTGGTCTGCAGACCTGTGCTGTCTGAACCAGCCAGGAGTCTGTTAGAAATGCAGAATCCCAGGCCCCACCGAGACCTGCTGAGTCAGAATCTGCATATCAACAAGATCCCCAGGTGAATCTAGGCATCTTTAAGCTTAAGAGGCTCTGATGTAAAGTGTCCTCTCTTTGGTTCGGTTTCTAGAAAAGTGAGTAGCAATTTTGGCCCTTTGTTTTCCCTGATAGGTATAAAGGAAAAGCAAAAGGCTGAAATAAATACATATAAACAGAAAGCAAAAGACAGATAAACGTGCATAAAGAGAAAGCAAAAGACGGAAATTAATATGTATGAACAGAAAGCAAAAGGCTAAAATAATACGAAGTCGGCCTTGCACACTCTCAGAAACAGTCTGTCAGTGACAAACCGGGGCCTGCAGTGATGACTCAGATTTGTAAAATCAACTGCGATATATAAACAAATGAGTTACCATTCCTAGACATTTCAATAACCTTGCCTTTTCAAGTGGATTTTGCTCTGAGTTCTAGAATTCAAGTTCCACGTTCATTCTTCCATCGTTCACCCCGTTTAAATAATTTAGTTCCCTACGCCAAACAAGGAGTTGCTCAGATTTCCCCAGCTAAGCACATGCTCTTAATTTCTCAATTTCCAGTAGTTAGGGAAACGAAAAGGGACCTCACCGCCTTCTCCTCCAACAACCGCTTGACTCTGGCTTTCAGCTTCTCTTCTTGCTGAAGCCTTTCCTGGTTCAGCTTCTCCTTCTCCGCCAGGTGCTCCCGCATCTTTTCTTGCAGCAAAGACTTCTGAGCTTCCTGAGAACTGTTGATCTTGATCTGAAGGGAGAGGAAAGGACACCGTGGCTGGTGGGCGACAGGACTAAGGAGTCATTTCCACATTATTTTTTACAAGTTGTTCATCGTCGTGGGGAGGGACCAAAGTTTACACAAAACTTCCTTAAAAACAAAGAGAAATGATGCTTGACCTAGTGACTGGCAGGAAAGCAGTAGTAGTGTAGAGCGGGTATAAGAGCTCGGAGGCCGGATCTAGAGAGCATCTCAGCTCTGGTTCTTTCTATATGCTTCTTCATTTAGGAGATGAGGTTAATAATAGTATCCACCCCTTAGAATTTTAAGGATTAAACGAGATAATGATAGGAAGCTTTAAGCACATAGTAGGTGCACAGTAAATGGCAGCTAGAATGATTAGTTATTATTTGCTGAGTGTAAGCGCAAAAGCAGTGGGCTAGGGCCAGGAGGCTGGCGCTTTCGTCTCGATTCCTCCACCAGCTGTGGGACGTTGAACTTTGATGTCTAGATCTATAAATAAGAAGAATGGACTAGATCAGAGGTTGGTAAACTACTGTCTGCAGACCAAATCTGGTCCACTGCTTGTTTTTATAAATAAAGTTTTATTGGAACAGGGGCATGCCCATCATGCTCATTCATTTTCGTGTTTCCTATGGCTTCTCTTGCTCTGCAGCAGCAGAGTCGAATAGGTGGGACAGAATTTGTATGACCTGCAAAGCCTAAAGTATGTAATGTCTGGTTCTTTACAGAACAAGTTCGCTGACCCTTGAACTAGATGATCTCTGTACCCCACTGTTTGGGTCTTTGACTATGTACGTTGCAGTGCCCCGCCCCCCCCCATATCTTGCCCCCTGACACTGAACTCAGCCATGTGACTTGCTTTGGCCAATGGGATGTTAGACATACCACAAACGGAGGAGGTTTGGAACACACTCCAGGACTGGGCCTGCTTTCTCTTGCATCTCTGCTAACTGTAAAACGTGCCCACGCCGGCCTGCAGAGTAGAGCCGCTCCAGCTGAGGCCAGCCTAGATCAGCCGAGGGCAGGCCAGCACACAGACACATGAGCGAGCCCATCTGAGATTAGCAGGCCCACCTAGCGGCTGCCTCCAAGCACGTGAGCAGTGAACAGTAGTAATTGTGGAATGCCACATAGGTATTGTGGGTGTTTGCTAGACGGCATTATTATGTCAATAACTACCAGGGTCATACGATCCCTGAGGATCGTTTTGCCTCTTAAATATTGACATTATGTAACTTTTAGTAATTCTGCTTCCTGTATTATGGCCAGCTATACTTCTTCCACTGCATTTAAGAAACACAGTTTTCAAGATCCGATGCCATTTAAGCCATTTTGGTTTCGACAGAGGAAAACAAGCCTGTCTGTGCCCCCGCCCTCCTGGGAGATCTCAGCCACCCCGTCTGACTCTTCATGTGCAAACGGAGACATCGTTTCATTTTTTGGAGGCTGTGGACTGACTACTTAACAGATAAAACAGGGTTAAAAATGCAAGTGTTATGTTAACGCCGAGGAGGAGCTGAAGCGAGCTTTCCAAAAGATTACCTGAAGTTCCTGGGTCCGGCTCATAATTTTTTTATAATGTTCCAGAAGATATTTCAGATACAGAGTCAACCCTTTAAAAGAGAAGCAAGAAGAAGGTAAGTGTCTATTCAATTCACCTCCTTTGCTTTCTGAATAACGTCTTAACAGAGCTTGCCGACGGGTGGCTGAGGGCACCACCGCCCTCCCATCGGGAAAACGTGAACTGGCATCCAACTTGTGGTTTTGACATGACTGACCAGCTTGCCTGGGTTCAAAGCCAAGTTTCTTTTCGGAGGTGGAGAATAAAACGCCACCAATAGAACTCCTATTGACTAAGCGCACACCGTACGCAAAGCCACGAGCTGAGTGTGGGGGGATGACACGAAGCTTGGGGTGGCCAAGAAGCCACTGGATGTGGGAGGAATTCAGAGTAGGAGGGGAGAGCATTTCAGACTGGAGGATGTGGTGGGCTGAGCGATGCCCCTCAAAGATATCCAGGTCGAAATCATTGGAGCCTGTGAATGGAGCCTAATCATTGGGCAGAAGGAACTTTGCAGATGTGAGGAAGTTAAGGATCTTGAGATGAGGGGATTACCCTGGATTATCTGGGTGGACCTAATATAATCACATGGGTTCTTATAAGGAGACAAAGTGGGATCTGACCACAGACAGAGGAGAAGGTGAGGTGACAGAAGCGGTGAGAGACTTGAAGATGTGGCACTCCTAGCTGTGAAGACGGCGGACGACGAGTCAAGGAATGAAGGAATAAAGCTCTAGAGATTGAAAAATGCAAGGAAATGGCTTTTCTCCTGGAGCCTCCAGAAGGCACCAGTCTTGCCAACGCCTTGACTTTAGCCCAGTGAAACTGAGGTTGGACTCTGGCCTCCGAGACTGAAGAGAATAAATGTGTCATGCGAAGCCACTGAGTTTGTGGGAATTTGTTAAGTCGCCATGGGAAACTCATGTGGGGTCGAAGGCAGGTGGGGAGGTGGGGGATGCAGTGCGGGCCTCGGGAAAGTGCTGAGCTGAACTGGGCTGGAGCAAATGATGGGAAAAGGGGGAGTAGAAGGTGGAGTGGACTGGAAGGCTGAGGTCAATTTGTGGCAGGCCCAGAACACTAGCCTGAAACATGTGAACTTGATTTAGACATCACTGAAATGTACTGAGTGTGCCCTACGTCCCCGGCCCTCCGCTAAGCAATCACGCATCACCCCACTGCACTGTCTGATCATCACCCCGTTTTACAGATGGAGCAGTTGGTCTCTGAGACCTGTGGCTACTGAACGCCACGCAACTGGCGAATGGCTGAACCTGGACTTGGGCTCAAGTCGGTGTGACTCTAGGGCCTGAAGCGGTGAATTGATATAATGAATGATGTTTTCTTTGGTCAGAAAAAGACCGAGGATGCATTAGAGAGGGAGGGGCTAACGAGGTTTCTTAACTGCGGCACCATTGCATGTTGGGCTAGACGGCTGATATGGGGCTGTCCTGGGCACTGTAGGGCAGTTGGCAGCAGCCCTGGCTTCTGGGTGCCAGGGCACTCCCCCCCGCCCCAGATTTGATAATAAAAAATGTCCCCAGACATTGCCAGGCATCTCCTGATGGTAAAATTCCCTCCTGTGAGTTTGAAGCAGGGAACTTGGCTCAGGGCCCCAGGGACCTCCGGGTCCTCAGTGCTGATGTCCTAAACTAGGGTGGGAGAAATAGGAATAAGAAAAAAGATTGAGAGAGAGGAAGCCTTTTTTTTAGGGTAGAATGGTGGCCCCCAACATCAGACAGAGGAGGAGACAGTTTGGGGTGGTGGGGGGGTTGGGGAGAGGGGAGGAGCCACCGAGCTCAGGGTCAGACGTGTTGAGTTTGAGGTACGAGAAGGAGGACTCTAGGGAGAGATGGTCAGCAGAGAGCTGGGCATGCCTGGTTGGCAAGACCAGCCTGGCTCATCCAGGGTCTTCGTGCAGGTTAGGAAAGAGCACCTTTCCTCCTGGAGGACATGGCCCCAGGCAGGGCCCCCCCCGCCGCCTTGGCTGGGCTCCCTGACGTGGCACCCAACCCGCACTCCTGTTCCTGGCAGCCCAGCACGTGATGTGATGTCTGTTTGGCCATCACTACATGAGAGTGGCTGTTGCAGCACCTGGAGTGGGGGGTTTCTTTGTGAGAAAGGAGACGAGAGAGGAGGACCAAGGGCCGCATTGGAGGGAACACTAGGGGTTAGGAATTGGTGGAAGGGGCTGCAGAGAACAGAGAAGATCAAGATCAAGCGTGTTGGGTAGGCCAGAGACAACACAGGCTGGGAAAAGTCAGCGGCCGGCAGGCCGGCCGGTGCAGGAAGGCTCCACGTCGGTTCCTTGGCAGAAGCACAGCAAAGAAGCAAACACACAATGGCAAGCTGGCAGCGAAGACAGAGGGTATGATGCACTTCTTTAAGGTCGTCGGTGAGACAGGAGTGTGCGTAGCAGAGAAGGAGCTAAAGAGGCAGTGGGTTCCGGTGAGTAAGTACAAGCTGCAGTTCATGTTTGATGGCAAGGGAAGCAGTCAGAGAAAGGCCGAAGGTGCCCAAGAGGAGGTTGCGATTCAGGACCTTGTGCACAATTTTTCTGGGAGGGAGGGGAGAGAGGGAGGAGAGGAGAGAGGAGAGGAGAGGAGAGGAGAGGAAAGAGGAGAGGAGAGGAGAGGGAGAGGGAGAGGGAGAGGGAGAGAGAGATGAAGGAAGGAAATGAAGAAGGAAATGAAATGAATGAATGACAAGCAGATACAGGGCAGGAAGAGCTGCATCTGGAAGGAGAACCAGGTGGGGACGGCGGACGGCAGCGCGAAAAGATGGATACACAGGGAGAAAGGAAGGGAGATGGACATGCTCGTGCCCGGGCCTCGATCTCTGACAGTGCAGCCTTCTGAGAACTTCCAGCATGGAAGAGTGAGAATAATATCGTAATCATAACTGTCAAGTATTGAGCACCTGGTGTGTGCCAGGCACCAAGCCAGGAGTTTACACACATGACATTTTCTAAACCTTATAAACAGCCCAGCAGAGAAATGTGTTTGCTTTGATAGCTGAGGTAACAGCAGCTCTGCAAGGTTAGGCTCCAGGTCTGGTAGGTGGTAGGACCCGAATTCAGATCTGGGCCTGTCATTCTCTTTTAAGGGAGACTGAAGGCTGGGGAGCGAAGCGCTGGGCAGGCCGATGTGAGGTGTGCGAGGGGAGAGGTGCGTCGGGAGGGTACCAAGATGGCAGGGGCGGCGAGATGGCCTCAGTGACATTGGCTTGGGCTATAAGAACCAGGTGAGTACATGGATTTGCATATACATATATAGAGAGAGAGGCTAAACTGGGTTGGGTCTGGGATTGTGCTCTGCTGCAACCTGTGACCCAGAAACCCAAGGGGGAAGGATCAAATCATGGGTGGGATCCAGAGAGGACCAGGGAGAAGAGGGAGTCAAGGATTTTGAAGCGGAAGAGGGAGCGTGCTATTCCGGTTTTAGATTTGATGATGAACTGTAATCATAATGGGATTTCTCCGCCTGGGAGAAGGAACATTTCCTTCTTACATTTCTGGTTACAAAAGTTATATGTGCCTATAACAAAAGTCCAAACATTACAGAAATCCAATGCGGGAAGTGTTCACTGCTGTAGCTTCGGCGGCCGGCACACAGTAGGCTCACAATAAATAGTTGTTGAATGACCGAGTCAGAGGAAAGGTCCTGGACAACCCACCATGCCGAAATAATACTCTCGAAAGTTTTATGTCTTTTACTCCAGATTTTTCTTTTGATCAAATGCTGACCTTTTTTTAAAAAAATGGGAGTACACTATGCATATTGTATCACAACTTGCTTCTTTTCCACTTAGAAATATGGACACCTGGGAAAGAGTGATTCTAAGTATGCAGGGAAGGCTTTTACTCCTCACGGAGTCTTGCAGAAGTAGACACCAACGACTGAGCTGGCGAAGGACAATGTGGAGTCTGTTCTTCCCCTTATCACAAGGAGCTGAGAAACCAGGAGGGCGGAGCTGGGAACTCACTCTCAAGGTTCCTCCTCAGACGTTTCTTATCTTCCAGTCGGGTCTTTAAGAGCAACCCCAACCCGCCGGGTCCCCAACAACACGAGCGGCTCCCCTCCCCATTTACCAGACCCAGATTCCCCTGGGGGGTTTGTTTCAGGATTCACACACCTAGCTCTTTAGGTGTGTTTTATCTCTTAGGACCACATTCGAAAAGGCAGATAGTATGGTGGTTAAGAGCAGGGGCTTTGAGGTCAGAGGGACCTGGCCTGAGTCCCAGCTTGACCTGTCGGCAGCTGGGACATGAGGCTCATTGTTGTGACTCTAGGAGAGGCATCTGGGAAAGGCTATTTTGGGCTCAACCCAACTGAGTGTTCAAGGCTCTGAACATTCCATTTGCTGCCAAATGAAGATGGGGTGGGGTTGCAGGTAAAGTCACCTCGATGTGAATAAATCAAGCCCTACCGCCTTTGCGTACAATCCGTCAGGTTGCCACCTGCATTCGGGTCCCATTAAACCAAGTATTTGAGGCTGATGATGATGGCCGCCCCCGTTTATAAGGCTACTGTGACCCAGGCTCTGTGATGTGTGTGCATCTCATCGTTCAGTCCTCACGACAACTGACGAGACTTTATCCCCATTTCATAAACAGGCAAACAGAGGCACAGGGAAGTCAAGCAACTTGCTCACACCACTAGTAAGGCCAGTAAGTGCACAGTGGAGATTCAAGGCGTGGCAGCTGGTCTCCGAGTCCGGGCTCGGAACCGTTCTGCCGTGAAGTACGACAGGTACACCTCCCTCAGGAGCGAAAGGGCTCGCTTGGCTCTATCTCCGCCCAAGTTAACGACAGAACTGGCCCTCTAGGAACTGGGCATGCACCAGGCACCCTCTGGCTTTTTTTTTTTTGGGTCACAGAAAAAAAACTGCAGACGTTAGGGTCATGACGACCTCAGTTTGAATCCTGGCCACACCGCCTACCGGCTGTGGGGCCTTGGGCAAGTTTCTTAATGTCACTGAGATGCAGTTTCCTTACCTGAAAAAATTAAAGACAGTAACGGTCCCTAGCTCATTGCGTCATGGGGGGATAAGTGTACACAGTGCGTATAATACACCTACCACAGCGGTAGCTGCCCGGGAGGGGTTAAGCAAGCATGGTTCCTGTCTGTCTGTCAGGAACTGCGAACACAGGAGGCTGTAGGAGTGTTTGTGGATGGTGATGAACGACTGGGAACCCCCCGCTGGCCCCGGCAATGGAAAGTACCTTGAGTCACCTCATCGTGATGGAATGCTCATAAGAACAGTTTGCGAGCCAGTTTCTCCATCTCTAAATCGAGGATCGTGGACCTGCCTCATAGAGTCCTTGCGAAGATGAACGGCGGGTAATGGGTGGAAAATACTTAGGACAGCGTCTAGGATGTAAGTGCTCAGTAGTGAACGACGACCGCCATCGTCTCCATCGTCACCAACCTCGTCCTCGTCACCATCTAATCATTATCACCGCCGCCGTGATCATCATCACCACCACCACCACCGCCACCCACACCACCATAAGCAGAACGGTCACCACCATCGCTATCATCCTTCTCCTGGTGTAGATGGCTCTGTGCTGGGAATTCGGTACAGTAGCACCTAATATAGAGACTATACGCAATACTCAAGCTCGTCTCTCTCTCTCTTTTTTTTTAGTCTTTTGGGACTTTGCCATAATGTTACTTGCATTGGACGATAAATGCCTTTTACCATCAACTTCCTCTCCTGCTGAATGGATGAGGAAGGGGTCCTATCGCTGGCCTTTCAGTTATCACTTTCCATGCTCCTTCATTGCCTTCTTAGACCCACACAGCCGTAATCACAGAATACAGCCTGTGTTTCCCCAACAGGTGCTTCCCAGAGCATTGTTCCAAGAGATGAAAGGGCATCGAGAAAGGAGAAATTTCTTTTGGGAACGCTGCCATCTTCATTCTATCCTTATAGATCCACAGTGCACATTGGTCTAGGAGGGACCTACAGAGACTTGTCTAATGTCGCTCCAGTCTCCCGACTCCAGGAAGTCAGGGGGAAAGGTGGTGGGTCTGAGAAATGCCACCCGATGTGAGTCTTTCTCAGCCTTTCTGGAATTGCTGGCCTGACAGCTTCACTTAGCAATAAACAAAATGTGTTGGGAGTGAGGAAGGGACCATGCTCGCAGAGCTTGGCCCCACTATTACGAGGACAGAGATCATGGTCTCTGTTTGTTTGAGTCCCAATTCTGAGAAACAACTAGAGGTGTGCGTATGTTTCACCTGCTTTCAGGTACCCCCGAGACTGTGCCATGATCGGTAAAACTGGGATTGGCGCCTCCGATGTTCGCAGCGGCATTATTCACAATGGCCAGGACATGGAAGCAACCGAAGTGTCCCACGCTGGATGATTGGCTAAAGAAGCTGTGGTGCATATGTACAATGGAATATCACTCAGCCATAAGAAGAGATGAAATACTGCCATTTGCAACAACATGGATGGACCTTGAAATAATCATGCCAAGCGAAATAAGCCAGACAGAAAAGGTTGAAAATCACATGGCAGAACTTATATGTGGGATATAAACGTAAAAGCAACAAATGAGCAGGGCAAACAAACAGAGACTCATGGACGTGGACAATGGACTAGTGGTTACCAGAGGGGAGGGGGAAAAATAAATAAAATGTTAAAAATAACTGGGATTGGCGTGCCACTGGTTGTTGAAAGAAAACCAGCCTCCCTCCTCTCTGTGCTGCATGTGAAGGGCAGGCAGTTTTATAAAAGTTAATCTTGTTTTCGCTTTTTTTTTTTTTTTAAAGAACTTTCTACCACCCTCTAGATTACTTTGGAGACATCTTGGCTGGGGATGTTGAATCACCAGAGTTGAAAAATGCTATTCTCATTCATTGCTGTAAAAATGTCAAATTCATGCAGCCTCCCTGAAGGGCGATTTGGCAAGGAGAATCAACACGCTTCGAAATGTTGGAGTTCCTCAAGGTGCGAACCCGAGCCCTCTCTCTTCTCACTCAATATTTTCTTCCTAAGTGATATCATTCACAACTACAGCTTGAACCATCCATCCATCCAACCATCCATCCATCCATCCATCCATCCATCCATCCATCCATCCACCCCTCACCCACCCACCCATCCACCTACCCACCCATCATCCCACAGATATTCATTAAGCACCCACTATGAGGCACATGTTCTTCTGGGTTCTGGAGATACACCGCTAACACCTATTTCTAGACTAGACACCCAGGGTGACAGCTGCATCCTCGGCACCTCCTCTTGGATGTCTCGCAGACACCTCATACTTCCCGTCCCCCTCGAACCTGGTCCTCACGCAGCGTTCCTCACCCTGGGTCTCAGTGGAGGAATCACATCTGTCCTTTCACACTAGCCAGAAACCTGGAGGTCTGGAGACCCCTTTCTCTCTGCCACTTCCCTCCCCAAACTCTGGAGACAGTAAAAAGATCTGTGGTTGCCAGGGCTGGGGGTGGGGGAGGGGAAGGAGGAAGAGGCAGAGCACAGAGGATTTTTAGGGCAACGACGATACTCAGTATGATATTATAATGGTGGATACAGGTCCTTACGCATTTATCCAAACCCATAGCACGTATACGACACCAAGAGTGAACCCTAATGTGAACCATGGACTCCGGATGATCACGAGGTGTCAGTGTAGGTTCCTCAGTCATAAGGAATATACCCTCTGGTGGGGGATGCTGATAATGCGGGAGGCTGTGCGTGAGTGGGGGCAGAGGGCATGTGGTTCATAATCCCTGTATTTTCCTCTCACTTTTGCTGTGAATCAAACTCCTCTAAAAAACATCTATTAAAAAAAAATATATATATATATAATGGTAGTTGCTTCTGAGAGATAGGATTTAGTATAACTTTGACTTAATTTTTCATTTGCCTCTGTCACGTCTCAGTTTTCTTCAGCAATCGTGTCTCACTTGTGCATTCCCCTCCCCTACCCCAAAGGAAAAACCACATCTTGAGTGGAGAAGCAGAGCCTGGAGAAGAGGGTACTTGGCCACATACCTAAGAAGCCTCCCTCAACAGATGTCCCATCGTGATAAGATTCAACGCGACATTTTAGAGGCATGCAACTATGCGAGAAAAAAATCCCGGTAACCTTTGTCGGAGCTGGATAACTGGATGCCGACCTCCTGGAGGACTCGCTCAGTCGCCTCCAGCCAGGACTGGGCCAGGCGCAGGATGTCCAGCGCCACCTTCTGGAGCCCCGACACCGGCGGGCCCACCTGCAGGCGCCGGAGCAGCTCCATCTCCTTCTTCAGGTCGTTGCTGCAGCAAGACGCTTTCATGCAGTCCTGCAGAGAGGTGAGATCACCAAGAGACGCCCGTCACCGAAAATAGCGTCTGACGTGGCCTGTGAAGAACACTGGTCGTGACTTTGCCATGAAGCTGGCAGTGCCTCGTGCTGGCAGCACAGGCATGGCTCGGTTTTATTTATTTTTCACTTCTTATTATTATTTTTGGCAGATTTTATTTTGTTTGCGCTCTCACTTTGGACTTTTGGTGGTCAAAGAGACCCCGCTTAGGTCTATTAGATTTCAAAGCCAAAATGCCAAGGACGATTCGGCTGAAACGAGAACCAAATTTGGCTATTTCTAGTCACTGAAATTCCTGCTGAGATCAACACACAAGCTGGTCAGAAAGTGCAGTTTCCTGATTTGAAACAGCGCCGAGAAGCCCACATTTGCACGAACTCCCCAAATAGTAGCTTCTGATTTCCAGATAAAGCAGAAGTGGCTGCCTGCTCTGATAAGCTGTATCCCCGTGTGGGGGCCGTGGGGGTTCGGCCAGACCCCCTGGTCCTGTTCCCTCTACAGTCAAAAGCAACAGGGTTAAGAACAGCTTTTCCATGGCTGGGACAAAAAGAAAATGAAAATAAAGAACAAGAGTGTTCCTTTGGTTTCTCTAGAAATAAGGGGGGATATCTATCTATCAATCCATTAATCAATTATCTATCTATCTATCTATCTATCTATCTATCTATCTATCTATCTATCTATCATCTATTTATCTATCTGGATAAATATATACGTATTTTTCGCCAGAGACTCTGAACCTCCCAAAGTCAGTACTTGGAGCGTCTCAGGCATCTTTTCCTTGGCCACTCCAAGTTCACCTGGGAGGCATTTTTCAAGGTCCTCTGTTTTCTGTTCTCAAACAAGTTTCTCCGATGAGAGAAAAGGTGGACAAAAAAGCAGAGCATTTCTGCCCAACCTGTTCCACAAAGGCTAGATAAATTTCCCAAATAAGCAGCACAAATATTTGACAGAGGGAACATTTGTGAAAAGCAGAGAAGGGGCCACCTGGCAGCTGTCTAGAGACATCGTCAGCTTCTCGATGCTCTCCGTGATTTCCTCGTGTTTGGAATTGCTGAGCTGAGTCTCCTTCTGCAAGGTCCATTTTTTCTGCTGGAAGCTGATGTTGTCCTCCGTGACCTGGGTAATCTTCTCTATTAACTGGTGAGAAAAAGAAAATAAACATTTGATATACAAGTGGCCCTGGGAGGAGGGAACTGGAAAGCATCAACTGACGCTTCCGTCTCAGCAGGTGAGGAAGGAAGGGGGTCCTGACATGTTTTAGGGATGGCTCTGGGGGAGGACGTTGGCTCTGCCAGCAGGACACGTGACCCGGGATCAGAGGTGATTTTTAAGGGCTCGAGGCCTGTATTGTTGCCATGTATTTGTTCTTAGACTTTTCTGCATTCTGGGAACGATTCATAACCCAGCCTGATGCTGTGAGCTCGCAAAGGGGTCAGGTTTCCTGCAGCCGACGGGAGGCATGTGTTTTCACCCGTGCATTGACACAGAGAGTTGGAAAGAATACTTGGAAGAATAACAAGACAGGCGTCACAGCCAGAGTCCGCCCTCGCTGCCATCTTCCCCCTTCAGAAGGGACAGGCCTGAATGCCTCGGCTGTGGCGAGCCAGCCCTTTCCGCACGGTACTAACGGAGGTCAGACGTGTGTGTCTGGCGACCGGAAACAGGCCTGCGTGGTTTAATTTGATTTACACAGAAGCACTTCAAGGGAGTTTAGCTGGCTTTTACTTTAAAAGCCAGGAAATCCCATAAAATCAAAACAAATCTTTATGGTGTAGCAACAGTGTGAAAAATATGTGCCACCAACCAAAGGCAGGAACATATGCTCCCTGCGTCTGCAGTCCCCGGTCCCCGAAGAAGAAAGTGCAAAATCCAGACAAACCTGTTGATCGGTGACAGGTTTGTCCTGGAACGGCTTCACTCGTCCGTAGGTGGCCTTGATGATTTGACTTCTGAAATGCTCCAGCTGCAGCACAAAGGGAAGGCAACTAAGTCAGCGGGGACAGCTGGAGCCAGCAAGCCGTGGGGTGGCATTTCCATCACCGGGGTCCAGGAGAAATCAGTGACAAGGGCCTGCACACCTGTGATGGCCACTACAGGTTATTAGAATCTCTACGTCTCACCGGAAGGGGCAGTGCCCACAGAAGAGACGGGAACGGCGGGTTTTAATTACTTCTTAGGCCTGCCTGCCTAACCCAACGGATGCGTGTGGTCAGCACATGCGTCTCAACCCCTCAGAGGAGCTACTTGCTGCCAATTATCCAGTAGGAGCCTGGGGCTGGGAGCTCTCTTCCATAATTGCTAAGCTGGCACCAGACTGTGACATAAATATTGAGGCTGTCAGCCCAAGTAAATTGTATAATCAGCAAGGGTGGCTGGGGAGAGAAGAATGTGCTTTCTGCCATTTTGCGCCTTAGACACATGTGTCCCAAAGACCCTATCGTATTCACCTCTGTATCCCCAGGGATTGCTACAGGGCCTGGCACAGAGCAGACAGTCTAGAAATATGCATTGAATGTCTATGTACATGAAACATCTGTCAAAGACAGGGTCCTCTACTTAGTTCAACTGCTTCTGTTGAATGCCTCCTTGGTGCTGGTGTTTTCAGATTACAGTTGATGGAACGGCACAGTTAAATTAAATTAGGGCTTATAGAATTACAAATTCAAGGTGGCTCAGCTTCCGTGAGAAGCGAGAGGCAAAGAAGCCGATTTTTCTCTGGAAATATACCAGCATGGCGGCCCTTGGCCTGGGTTTTTGGTTCACTGGCAAAATGCGGTCATTGAAGACTCTAAAACAGAGTTGTGGAGGGATCAGAAGGGTCACCGAATCAACTTAAAAGTCAACGGGTCCCAAGACACCGGAGAGCCCTGTACATCATGGAATCCTGGGAAACTGAGTATCGCGGTGGTGAATCTCTCAAGGAGACCCCTGGGGTCCGCCTGCCAGGAGCCAAATGGGGTGCCTCCATGCCACTGTCCTCTGGTTTCACAGCCAAGGGGGGAGTCCGAACTCGCTGAGGGAAGAGGTTATGTAGAAGGGGCCCCGTGGTGAGGTCCCCGTTGCCACCAGAGGCACCCCGCGGGGCAGGTTCTCCCAGATGACGGGCTCAGTCCTGGAGTCACTTGCCTGAGAGAGGACGCGTCTTAGACAGGGAGCACGGCAGCCGGCTAAGGGGGCGGGTGGGAAGGTGAGGGAGGCAGAGAGGGCTCGTCCTCACGCTCGAGTCTAGACCCGGAGGAACCTCAGTGTCTCTGAGGGTCCTCCTGGATGACCTCTGCCCAGTGTCACAACCAGGACCACTTGGGCAAGTGGCACGGATCATGCCCATCACTCAGGTGTGTGCTCGGGGAGGGGGTGCAGAGTGCAGGAACGCTGAGGGGGGAGCCCAGGTACAGAGGGAGGCCCAGATGGGCCTGCTCTCTGCCCCGTGCTGAGGGCTTGACACTCTGAAGGGGACATGACACTGAGGCGATGCTGGTGGACATTTGTTGAAGATGCTTTAAAATCTGCCCAACAGTCAGCATCATTTTTTAATGTGCCTGCACCTCTAATGAAGACCTGTCACACTGCTGGTTCAACTTGGACGCGACCAGATCATTGAGCTTTGGGGGCTGGGCTAGACAGGATGGAGGGATACTTCAGAATTGAGGTTCTTAATCTTTTGGGTGGTTCAAAGACCCTTCTGAGAAGCCAGAGCAGCATGCTGGACCTTCCCTCCCAGAAAAAAAAAAAAGCACAAACACATGTACATGCTAAACATTCTTAGATGGCCTGGAGCCATGGTTGCCAGGAAGGGCTCCTTGACGGGTCCAAGGTGGGCTGTCTTGGTGGGCCATATCCTAGAGCGTCAGCACCCCCATCCTGCTTCTTGCTTGGTCTCCCTTAGCCCTTGCTGAAGTCTCGTCTGCATGTTCTGGCCCTCATGTCTGTGCCACATGTATGAGGATGGACCGCCGGGCCACCTCGGACCAGAGCATCAGAGAAATGGCACCCCGACCAGAGCCTGCTCACCACCCTGCCCAGGACTCCTCCCTCTCGCATGAGCTTTCACATTCCGGGGTTTTATTTCCCTTAAGAATAAAAAAGTGGCATTTCCTTAGGGATATTGATGGTGACATCTGCTGGGGGCCCAGAGGAAGAACGTAAATGTAAATGTTAGGATGAAAAGTGTTACTCATGCTAAGCAGAATAAGCTGGACAGAAAAAGTTGAAGATCACATGATATCACTTACATGTGGGATATAAACCTAAAAGCAACAAAGGAACAGGACAAACAAACGGAGACTCATGGACATGGACTTTAGACTAGTGGATACCAGAGGGGGAGGGGAGAGGGAGGGGGGAGTGCAGAGATCAAGGGGGTCAAAAACGGGGACAGAAAAGAAATCTAATCTATGGGAGGTGAAACACACAGTGTAAATATATATATGCCTTACTGTTCATAAAAAAAAAGGTTAGGGAGAAAGTACCAGAAACGCTGTTGGGGTCAAGAGGCTCAAACCCTCCCCCAGAGAGAACCGCAGGGCCGATTAACTGGGACAGGCGTCGAGGAGCGGCTGCTGAGCCGGGGTCTCGGGCGGCCATGGCGAACTACCAGAGCGGGCAGCTTCGCAGTGGGAAGAGCCTCTTCTGGGACTTCCTTTGGGATGCGGAAGCCACACGAAGCTTCTTCCCATGAGACAGCCGCGAGAATGAAGCCACGCTGTTCTCCCTCCTTGCTCCTCCCCGCCAGCCCAGTGGGTGCAGGAGACCCATGGGGAGCGTGGGCCCACCAAGGGGGCTCCGAAGCACTCCTACCTGACCTACTGCCCTTTCCAAATTGCCTTTAATGAGGTTCTCTCTGTTCCCCATTTCTTGTAGCTGAAGCAATTTCCTCCTGGAATCCTCCTGAAGCTTCTCTTCAACCTGAAAGGATGACGAAAGCATGTGCTTGCTGCTAATGTGATCATAATGCACTCTGGGGACATTCCTCCAGGAGGTCTAATGGCCTGGGGAGTCCCAGAGGGGTAGGGACAGCTGCAGCCCAGGTGGCAGGGTCACCGGCAGCCGCACAAGGATCTGTCTCCTGGGGGGAAGGGCCCAGCTTTGCATCTCAGGCTCGACTGTGTTTGTCATACTGCAGCTCGCAGCCCAGCTCGGGCCCTAACAAGCCGTAGGGCCCTGGGGGAGTCATTTCACTGCCCTGTGACTCAGTGTCCTCATCTGTCAAATGGGGATGATACTAGTACCGCCTCATAGAGGCATGGTGGGCACTTGAAATGTTTGGGCTACTGCCAGTACTTCCTAAGGGCTTTGTAAGTGTGCCGGGTATTATTGTAACTTACAAAGGTGGACGGGAATGTCTGCCACGTAGCCTCGTTCTAACGCCATTAGTAACTGGTCCATGATGGGTGCTTGGTAAATGTTGTTATTGGGTTTACTATCATAACTATGTGTCATTTCCACTTTTAGCACACTCACCGGTGGAGACCACTCCTGGAGGTGTTTAAGGCTGAGAAGCTTGCCTACAGTACTCCCCTCTGCTTGGGTAATAGGCAACTGGAAGGGGGAATCTAGGGGTGCTCGGTGCTTCCCTCTGCTGGCCGTTATAGGACCCTGCAGCTGCCCAATTCATTTTCCAACAAGAAATATTTTGGGACTACCTGCTGAGCCCAGGGCTCTGGCATTACCAGGAAATGAGACAAAAGTCTCCTAAACAAATGAAAGGATTTTGTATTTAAATGACTTCACAAGCTGTGTATTAGGGAGCTGAAGGGGTGTGTGTGTCACACATGCAATAAAAGACCCAGAAAAGCCCTTCGGAGCATCCTCTGAGTAGCGCGGTACAGTGGAAGAGACTAGCTCGCGATGTCATTTTGGAAAAATCATCTCACCTCTCTGGGCAGACCGTCCTCCCTCAGTAATCCTCCCAGTTCTAAACGTGCTCTGACCTCAGCAGACTGTGTCACACGCTACAAAATCAGAGTCCAACCTGGACTCTGTGTCCCCCTTCCCCAATCCCAAGCCTGAGAGTCACGTCCAGCTGCCACTCTGCTCCCTCTCTCACACCCAGTGTCCTCCAGGCCTGTCGCTCCAACCCCTACCGTGTCCATGCCACTGCTCTGCCCCCACCCCATATGAGAACTTCGGGCTGTCACACCTGGGCCCTGGCCTCTAGTTCGTTTCCTTTTGGAATGCCGTTCATGCTACTGCGAGAGTCACCAAGCTGTGGACAGCGCTGTCTGACTGCTTTCTGCAATGATGGAAATGTGTCTTTGTGTTGTCCAACATGGCAGCCACTTGCCGCATCCGGTTATCTAGCGCTTGAACTGTGGCTGGTGTGACTGAGGAACTGAATTTTAAATTTTATTCGGTTTTGATAAATTTTAATGCGAACGGGCACACGTGGCTAGTGGCTAAACCACGGTCCCTGGGGTCAGACGCACCTGGCCTCCAGTCTTGGCTCTGCCACTTGCTGTGTGGCTTTGGGCCAGTTACTGTACTAGTAACCAGTGGCCTTGATTATGGAAAGGATAATTTCTAGATCATAGAGCTGTTGTGAAGATGAAAAGAGATGACACGTTTGGCATAACGCCTAATAGGTGAGAAATTACAGCTGTCGTTTTTACCATTATTATTAATCACAAATGCAATCGTCTCAGATCCCGTTCGATAGTCTTCCCTTTGGTAGCTCCTCACTGCCTGCGTGGCAGAGAGCCAAGTGCCAGGACTAATGAAAGCACCAAGCCAGAGATTCAAGGAGCCCGATGAACTCCAAATAAAGTAAATAAAAATGAATCTACGCCTGGATAAATTGCAACAAACCTGCTGGAAATCAAGAGAAAAGAAAATCTTAAAAGCGGCCCAAGATAAAGAGAGATTACGCCAAGGTACGAGAGTTAGGCTTGGTACTCAGGCCCATCTGTAAGGTGCCGAGAGAAAACAACTGCCAACGTAGAACTCAGTACTCGGTCGAAGCGTGTTTTAAGAATGAAGGTTAAATATACATTTTTCAGACACACACACTCACACACGTGCGTGAGACTTTGTCGTCGGCAGAACCACGCGGAAGGAAAACACGAGAGGGTGTTCTTCAGACGGAAGAAAAGTGATTCCAGATGGGTCATCGGAGATGCAGAAAAGACAGGCAGCAGAAGGGGCAGTGTGTGTGGACGTGAATATATGAAAATACCAATAATGTCTTTTGGGGTTTTAAATATAGGTAATAGGTTAGAAAATGACAAGAGTGGCATATGCATCTGGAAGGGGTACGTGAAGTCAAAGCGCCCTAAAGTCATCACACTGTCAAGGAGAAGGGCAAAATGATCAGCTGATCGTGGTGACTCAAGGATGCACGTTACAGTCCTTAGGATGACCGCTCAAATCCAATTCACATGAATTTTCGTAAGTCAAGGGTGAATGCTACTGTCTTACTAAAAGTATAGTTAAAGAGTGAAACATTTCCAAGCTAACACAGAGAAAAATGGAATGGTAAAAAAACAACTCAAAAGAACAGAAAGAGAGAAGAAATACAGCACAGATGAGACAAGAGTGCTAAGCAAGACGGTAAATTTAAACCCCAACACTTTATATACATGGCCTACAAGAAAAAGGTCGTCCACCTGGATTTCATAAAAGTGAATGCCATCTAGAAGAGATAGGTCTAAAACTTACGACAAAGACTGACAGAAAAATTATGAAAAAGATATGCTGTGAAAATCCTAGCCAACAGAAAACCAGTGTAGCTGATGGAGTTGTATTAATGACAAAGTGGACCTCAAGGGACAAACTCTACTAGAGATGAAGAAGAACTTTACTTTTTGATAATCAAAGAATTTTTCCAACAGGAAGTATTACAGTTCTAACTTTATATGCACCTAGCAACATAGCCTCAAAATGTATCAAGCAAAAATTGACAAAATTAAAAAAAGAAATACACCAGTCCACGATCATGATGAGATTGAAAAAAAAAAAAACAACATTCCTCTCTCAGTGACTGACAGAACACACAGACAGAATAATCGGTACGAGCATTTACATTAGAACATCAGTTGGCGAACTTGATTTAAAGGATTAATTCTATTCTAGGTAATTTTACAATGAGATTTGAAGGCAATCTAGGGTCATGGTCACGCATGGGAGCTTTGGGGTCAGACAGACCTGGATTCAAGTTCTGCCACAACTACTTTATCTGAGTGAACTTGGGTGAACCTGTAGGCCTCCTGTTTCCCAGCTGTTAAAGTGGGGTTACTACCAGTGTGGACGACACAGGGTCATTGTAAGGACTGACGGACGTGCTGCGTGTGGAGCGCCTGGCCCGAGTGGCCCCTGGGCCCACACTGTCCTGGCCGTACCTTGCTCTTTTCTCGGAGAGTCTTAGAGATCATGCTCTGCTCAGTACTACTCTTCTTCAGCTCCTCCCTGAGCTTCTTCATTTCTTTCTCCATGTCTTGGATTTGCTGGAAGGGTTTCAACAACAGGGAAGTCAGCTTCCCTGATGGGAGAGCTGCCTCCCGGGCTGAGAGGTCTGACTCTGCCTAACGCACGTCGCCGGTTTGCTAAGGTGGAAACCTGGTCTGATGGTCACTCGATGCCTTCCCTTGGGGGAAAAGTCTCTATCTGTACAGCAAAGTAGAGTGTTTCCCCTCCACCCTTGCCACCGTTGATACTGGGTGAAGAAAAATGATTAGTTTTGTCTGAAAATCAGCATGGACCGTGGATTAAACAGGACAAGATATCCATCAACTCATTGGATCTCTTTGCTTGGGGTGTATTTTTTTGAGACCGATCTACGTAAGAGCTGTTTAGAAGAACAGAATAATGACATTTTTCTTTTCTTCCCATTCGGGACAGAGAACACAAACGTCCCCTCGTGTCTCAGGTGTGGTGCCTCCGGCGAATGGGAACTGTCTGCCTGCTGGAGCACAAGAGGATTCGCTGGCACGGGAAATGAATGCTTTCATTGTCATAGCCATATTTTCGTTGTATTTACTTTTACAGTCACCTGCATACAGCGAAAAGATGCCCTTTTGTTTTGTTTTATGAACTGGTGTAAAATTGATGTATTTAAATAAAAATACTTAAGAACTTTGTGTCACTAATAGTGCCCGTGGCTATGATAAAACTGTGAAACACGAAAGTTTGGGCATCACAGGTCCAGCTAGGGGCAGGGGGCCACAGTGAATTTCTGGCAGCTTGTGATGGCCAGCTGGCCATCGCCTGTCCCTGTCCCCATTCCAACCCCAGCCCAGCCCCAAGGGAAATCTGGTGAGAAGACTGGGGCCAACTGCCCAGAGAATCCTGGAAGAGTATGTTTTCCATGGTCCTTCCACCCATTTCCTCCTTGAGGCTAGAGGCAGCAACTCAAAGAACTATGAGACTATGTTAGCCAAAATAAACAATCACAAAGCCCCAGAGCACATGCTTTAGGCCAAGGACCCCCTAAAAACCTGAAGGTCAAAGTCTAGCCTTGCCGTGGAGACCCGAGAACGACAGAGGTCAACTCACGGATTTGCAGAGTTTTAACTCTTCCTCCTGGGCTTCCCAGTGCTCCTTCTGAGCCTCTCCACTCTTCAGTTCCTCCTTCAGCACTGAGCACTGTGGAGAGAAAAGACAAGGAGGCCACGTGGGGTTTTCCGCGGGGGGTGGGAGGGGGTGTCCCAAGTCCCCATGTTGGCCCCAAAGAACATTTCCTGCTGTTTAATCCAATCACATCCCTACCTTCCGAGACAAGACCCTTTGTGTCTGATGGACATAGGGGATCCTGCAGTGGCTCCTAGTCACCCTACTCTTGAGTTCCAAGGAATAAAGCGTTTAAACTCTTTTTCGAAAGCCAGCGAGCCACACCGCAGGGAACACCCAGCCTCGTAGGTCTGGATGCTCAGGGCAGAGGAACTGGGGCGTTTTAACTCTGTGACCAGCAGAGCATGGCTTTCGGGAACACGTGGGGGCAGGAGGCTCGCCGGTGAACCTGGGCGGCTCTCAGCGCTTCATGCAAGTTTCAACTCAGAGACTTAGCTATTCTGGCAGCGGAGGGGTAAATGGAACGGCTTTTCCGGAGGGCGGTTCGGTAACAGGCATTAAAGGGCATAGAGACGTGCCTTCTTTTTGACCCCGAAATTCCTGCTTTAGGAATGTGTGCTAAGGACAGTGACCGGAGACATCGGCCAATCTGCAGGTTCAAGGGTGTGCTTCGTTGCTAGCAACAAGAAAAGAAAAAAAAAAAAAAGAGAGAAGCAACCCAAGCATCCAATGACGGGAGACCACTCTGTTGCATTGCGTACATCCAGGAAAATATTGTGTAGCTTTTAAGACCAACGAAAAGAGCTTTTATTGATTGACGCGAGAAAACAGTATCTAACATTTTAAAATACGCACAGTATAACTCCGTGGTGAGATAGGAAATATGTAAGTCGTTTATTTATTTCTAGGTAAGATACAGAAATGAGACTAGAAGATTATACATTAAACTATTAATGTCGATTTCTTGGGGTAGCATTTCCTTTCTTCTCTTTTCAAAAATTTTGCTTTTTAATACCACCTACTTATTTTTCTAAAATTAACACCATGACATACATAATTAAAAAAAAAAAAACACAAAAAACAGACAGAAGAAAATAGGCATTCCAAATGTTCCCAGGAGCAACGCCCTGGGTGGTGAGGAGCCGATGAGCACAGGCTAGAGGAGAAGGCAGACCTCGTTCCAAGGTCAAGGAGGAAGGAGGAATGGGGGGAAAATAATGCACGTGCACTTCGGGGAGGAGAAGAGCCAAACGGGTGCTGCTTCTCCACATTTCTTCCGCTGAGCATCACACCCACCCCGCCCCAAGACACACAATAACGCGCACTCCCACTTCGTGCATAAAACAGAGGTCGCACGTGCCTAGGAAGCCAATCTGCTCGGGAGAAAAAAAAGGCAGAGGGCTCGGCGGGGTGGCTGACCAGGGGCAGAGGCAGAAGGGCATGAGTAAAACTGGCTTCCCGCTTCTCAGACAGTGATTTTGTTCCCACCCATTTCGCAGGTGGGAAAATGATGGCCAAAGAAGTTACAATAAAAAGCAAGCTCTGGGGCTGGACCCGTATATCTGACCCCAAAGCTCAGGCTCTGCCTTTTACCAGCTCCAAACTGGGTCTCGTGCTAAGCACCAGATATTACTTCTTTTGCCTTTTCTTAGGAATTTTAAGATTTATTCTCACCCGGCACCCAAGTAGACTTAACTAGCTCATCAGGCAGCCACTGTGAATCTGAGCTGCCACCTGAGATTAAAGCTATTAGGTTTTACCTTGACTCATCAAAACAGACAAGTCATATAAAAACAGAGAAATCTTATCCCATAGGGTGAGGATCCTAAAGTCCTATAGGGTGAGGATTCTAAAGCCCTACAGGGTGAGGATTGACGGCAAGATTTGCGAGTAGTCAGAGGTACATTTAAAAAGCTCTTAATTTGCCCACCGAGCTCATTTCACACAGAGGAATTCTTACACGCACTGAAGTCTTGGGAGAAATGAGAGTCTGCATGTCTGCATCTGGATCCTCAAACACTCTGCTTTGCTTTGATGGCGGCTACGAAAACCAGCGGTGACTGGGGCCACGACGCAGCCAGCGTGGTCCTCCTCGCCCCCAGAGAGACCCTACTCGGTTTTAATATCAAGCCCTACAGTGGCGAGACATGTTAATCATGTGTTTGTTCCTGCGATGAAACGACCTAACTTAGAACAGGTGTTAGAAAATGTTTGCTGGATTCAAATACACCTCTCGCTTATTCTGGAGCCACTGTTCTTTGAAAAGCAGCCAGGAACCTGGCCCCTGGCTTTTAGTCTTTCCAGATGAGTATTTGACCCACCCAGTGGCCTTCCTCCCTGTGCCTTTGGGCACTGGCCTCATATTGCCAAGGCATGATTTAAAGCGGGGCCCCAGGTCAGCGAGATGAGTGCATCTCCTCTCTGACAGCCAGCACTCACCCTGGAGCTGAGGGCTTCTAGCTGGTGATCCTTTTCTTTGTTCTCGCTCTTTAGTTGATTCACCTCCTGTTTGAGTTGTTGCACTTGCTCATCCTTTGCTAACATATCTTTTTGCAAAGATGACACCAGCCCTATAAAAAAAAAAAAAGACACAGAAGTCAAAGAGGCAATGAGGGTTACTGTCAACGCCACCGCTGTTGGCCAACTGCGGACAATGGAGACCCCGGGGCTTATTTGTTACTGCAGCATAACCCAGCCCTATGCTTCTCAAACGTGAATGTGCATACAGAATACCCGGGATCTTGTTAAAATGCAGATTCTGCTTCTGGAGGTCTGGGTCGAGGCCTGAGACTCTGCATTTCCCACAAGGGCCCAGGGGATGCCGATGCTGTTGGCCCAAGGGTCACACAAAGTGGTGTCTGAGACAGGCTTGAAGCTTGGATGAGATTTGATGAGCTGACGTAGGTGAGCAAGACAAGGGCCTAGAGAATTCGTTTTTATATTCCCAGAGTCCAGAGTAGCGCCTGGCCCGTGGGAGGTGCTCGGCAAATATCTCAGGACATTCCAAGTTAGAGATCCACATAAGCAGAGGCCTGGCGGGTGGGGGAGGAATGGAGTACATGGGTAGAGACTGAGGCAGACGAAAAGCCGGAGGTCAGGCTGGCCCAGGGCACAGCACGCAGATTCACATAGAGACAGCGATTCGCATGTGGCTCTTATAGCAATGAACTCATTTCCTGCTGTGTACTGAGTACTTTAAGGGCAATGTGCCCAACCAAACTCAGTGCCTGCTCCCTATCGTCTGCTTCTCTCCCCGTCCCCTCTTTCTCGGTTAATGGCCCCATCCTCTTCAGATCTCTAGACATGTCATTCTCTGCTATAGAAACCCCAGTGGTTTCCCACCGCCCTTAGAATAAGGCCCAGACTCCTGCCTGCAACCTAGCTCTGCCCCGTCAGTGTCCCGGCCAGGCCCTCAGCCCCTGGGTCCCATCACTCCAGCCTCCTCACCTTTGGCCCCTCCCACACATCAGCCTGCTCTAGCCTCAGGCCTTTGCACTGGGGTCTCTCCGCCTGGAGCATCATCCCCTCTCCGCCTGGAGCATCATCCCCTCTCCGCCTGGAGCATCATCCCCTCTCCGCCTGGAGCATCATCCCCTCTCCGCCTGGAGCATCATCCCCTCGCCTGCGGACTGCTCTTCCCTCTCCCGTCTCAAAGCCTCGTCCGTGCCCACCCACGAAGCTGTTCTCCCTTCGCTCTGTCCTCTGAAGCACCCTGCCATTATGTTGCAGAGTTTTCTCTGAAATGGGCTTGTTTATTCACCTGGTTACTTGTTATCTGTCACTTGCTCCCAAATGTGAGGACAGGCACCTGTTTTGCTCAGGGCTCTCTCTCCAGCCCCTAGAACAGGCCCTGGCAACTAGTAGCTGCTCAAGAAACATGCTGAATGAATGAAGAAGTCCAGGCTAAAAAACAGCGGTGCCCTGGACCATGCCTTGCCTGCCCCTCACCCACCCAAGTTCTTTGGCATGGAACGACCTCCATTGGTCAATAGAAAAAGGTTCCCACTTGGGCCCGAGAGAATCGGGGTGAGATGGGCAAGATAACGGGTGTCTCAAAGCAGCGACCCCACTTCGTCCACATTCTAGTTTGTATTCGTGGCAAACTGGCTCACGGAACTGCCCGAGCCACACGGTGTCCTGAGTTCCCCCCGGTGAGGCCGCCCAGCACATCTGGCTGAGAGACAACAGTCCCTCAATATATATCAGGCCCTGCCCTAGGAACTGGATGGCAAAAAAAAAAACCTCTCTTGAGGACACACTCTAATTCCCTGACAGCTGCTGCTAAGACCTCTGAGGCTGTAGCTGCTTCAGTGAGCAAAGGAGCCATGGCTGGTTGGCTGGTGACGTCTGCTGCGGCCGTGGGAGGAGGAGGGCGTTGGCTCGCAGGTCCGACCAGAGAGCTCACCCGCCGTGATGGCATTGTCCCTCCTCAAGTTCTCGCCCTCATTCTTCAGCGTCGTGATTTCTGAGTTCCTCTCGGACAGGGTCTGGCACAGCACCTGGCTGTAGCCTTTCTGTAGAGCATTGACCTGTGGGCAGAGGAGGCAACACGCAGTCAGTGGGGGGTAGGGGGCAGCCCAGGTCTGCAGGACACGCCGGTGCTTTTCCAGGGTTGAACAAAAGAAGTCCGATTGATCTTGGGTTGGGGTGTCGGGGAAACCAAGCATTTTAGTTTTAACTAGTGGAAAGGGCAGGAGAGGGCCTGTTCCTTCAGTGACCACCGTTTCACATGTGACCAAAACATGAACGTTTATCTGCATGCCCACACAGGGGCTCTGCTACCACTGGGGATGCAGCTACCACTGCGGACGCCTGGTTCCGTAAGGAGCCCCTCTACAACCTTCGGACTCTCAGCTATAAATAGACCAGGCCTTGGTTCCAGATCATCAAGCACTGGCTGGATACAGAGCAAAGTTTGAGAGAGGGGAGCAGCTTATAAAATTAATTCGCTCCAGTGATCATAACAATGGCTCGTATCTCGCAGAACATTCCAGAGCTCAGAGAACCTGTTCGCAGATGTTACTTCTTTGACAGCTCCTCACAGCATCGCTTAAGGCTGATGGTTCCATTTATGCTCCCATTCTCTAAGTGAGCCAAGTGAGACTCAGAGAGGCGAGGTCACCTGCTCAGGGTCACACGGCTAGTCAGAGGCGGAGTTACGATTCAGACCTGGATTTTAGCTGCCTGGTTCCAGTTCTTTCCACCTTGCTGCATGGCTCTAGGACCCAGCATTAAAAGCCGGAGGCTGTGAAGCATAGTGTGGACTCGGGAGCCGGACCGTGGCCTTCCGATACTGTCTCCGCCGCTTCCGGGCTGTGGGACAATGAGGAGGACGTCACAGTCTGTCTCATTTTTTTCATTCGGTAAATGGGCGACAATGGTCCCAATCTGATAGTCGAAGGAAACTGGTTACTGTGTGTGTGAGTGCTCGGAGCATGGCGGGCACGTGGCATCTAGGTGTCCACTGTGCCTGTCTTCCCGCCTGATGCGACACGGTGTGCTTGTGCTCCAGTGGCTCTCGTCTGCCTTGGGGGCAGGTAGATCGGTAAAATGTTTCGGGCATTTGTCAGGCCTGTCGAGGCTCGCCTGAGCACCAGCGCGATTGTCATTTCAGAAGAAATACAGGAATCCCTGTTCACCGGCGTGTCATGCTGTAGGCGCAGCATAAAGACGTCATGGGGGTGGGGCACGCTCACATAATGTGGGTGAGGGCCTCGCCACCAGGTGGCACACAGGGACTTCGTCCTTGGTTTCTGTCCCTGGAAAACCTTGTCATTATTACTCTGGTGGAATTAACAGAACCGTCAAGGTTTCATTTCATTTTCTGACTCTTCTCATGTACCATCAGTGGTTCAGAGGCCATCACATTTGGAGAAGTTACACTTATTTTTTTTTCCCTGTCTCAGGGCATCTGAGACATTGGGGAGGGGGTAACGCTAGAAGGTCGGGGGAACACAGCACTCTGTCCCTCACCCTCCCCATGGCTATATTTTTGCCCATTCATTCTTTGGAAACTTTGAGTGAAAACATTTATTTTACCTCTTACTGTTCTCTGTTGGGGAAACATAACTTTTCCATGACAAGTACTTGGAATAATTAAAATTAGCTCCTCTCGGATTAATGCTTTTATTTGCATGATACCAAAGGCAAAACACAAACTTCCAGAAGGGAAGAGAAAACATACACTGCCCCACTAAAGACTCCAGTGCTCTTGACAGATATAAAATAGTCAATCTAAGGATCAGAGTCTTAGGATTTTAGATTGTGGGGAAACTCCAAATAGTCTTCAAAATCCCTTAATTTCTTCCACTGCCAAAATAAGTATCCATGTTGTCATTGGCATAAATACCAAGAAGTTTAACGTCTGTAACACTGTGCAATAAAACAGACACTGAATGATAAGAAAGTTAAGTGTTTCAGGAGTGATTGCTTCAAGCACAGGTGTATAAGAGCGCACGGAGGGAACTGTTTCCTAGTGGTACTGTAGCAGATCAACGGCCTTTGAGAGCAAATCATTATGTGCATGCTGTCAGGGGACCACGGAGAGCATATAAAATAATCAGACCAATAAATTGACCTGCCATGTGATTTATACTTCAGGCTGAACGTTCCGCAGGTGATAGATTATTTAAGAAACGAAAATGTGAGCGGACAAACCAACTGCAGCCTCTAGTTCAGATGTGCCTTGTTACAAAATACTCTCCTTCGGTTATAAGTGAAGATCAAGGGGTAGGAGAAGGCAACAGAATGATGAGTCGGTGTCATTATTTCTAGATAATTTCTTTGTAAAAAGAAAAACCAACAAAACCCTTTTTCCAGATATCACTAGCCACTTTAAATAATACCCAAATCGTGACCCGCTGACACTAAAAGATTTGTGGGAATTGCACAATGTTATATGTCAAATACATTTTCGACTACAAAAAAAAAAAAAGATATGTGGGAATTATTCATCTTTGTCCATGTATCTGGACAAGACATATCACTTTTGCTCAGGAAAGCTCTGAAATGGGAGAATAACTGAAAGGGATCTTTCTCCATCCAATGTCCAAATTGATGCTCGAAAGATGCTCATCAGTGAGTCAGCCACATATCAAGGTAGCTAGCTATTTGCAGTAGAGTTCCTACGGGACCTGCTGCTTTTATTGTTTTTTTTTTTTTTTTCAAAAACAGGTCCAAAAGAGAGGCATTTGTCCATTTAAACATTAGAGCATTGTCTCCCACATTGGAGTATAATCAGGGGAAGGCAAGGATCACGTCTGCCTCGTTCTCTGCTGAATTCTCAGAGTCTGGAAGAGGGCATGGCTCAGAATAGGCACACTACAAATATTTATTTGAATGAATGAATAAATAGATGGACGAATGAATAAATGAATGGACGGATGAATGGACAAATGAACAAATGAACAAATGGACGGACATGGTCTTGTCGGAGTTCTGGATGGTGATCGGGCCCAGCCTTTGCCCTCATGGAGCTTACAGCCTCCTGGAGGAATCTTCTAGGTCCACCACGCGCGACCTACGTCCTTTTCTAGGACACGGGAGCGAGACTGTGCACCTTGAATTGATTGCAGTACCAGGGAACCAGAGAACAGGGGCCCCAAGTGCGGCCATCGTTTTAAGCAGCATTATGCACTGAGGCCAACATTCGTTAGCGGCCAGGTTTTTTTAAATTTTTTTTTAATCAACTTTGTTGAGATATAATTTACGTACATGATCTATGGCCAATTTTAACGTAGTTCTTAAAAAAAAAAAAAAAGGTCTAGTTTCGAGAGAAAGAACATGATTGGTAATTCCAGAAATTCCAGGTGGAGAATTTTTGTTGGATGAAATTCCCCACGAGTGAGCCAGCAACTGCCCTCAGGGGCTTGGTAAAGGCATGAGTGTTAGAACATGGGGCGGGGCGGGGGGCGGTATCCATCTCCCCCTCTCTAGCTAACTGCCCACAGCTCTCTCTGGCTGGGGCTGGGTGGATGTGAGAGGTGGTCACTGAAGCAACAGAGCTGGGTGGAAATATGAAGTAGGGGGGTGAGAGCATGGGCTCTGCAAGGAGGCAGACCTGAGCTCAAATCGCTCCATCACCGCTAACTTGGGGTGCAAGTTGTAACAAGTTACCGGGCGTCCCTAAGCCTGTCTCGGTCTCCTCGTCTGTAGAGCGGTATGTGTCAGGGGTCGTGAGGTTTCAATGAGCATCTAAAGCATTTGTATCAGTGCTTGCTCATGATAGGTCCTTAGTCAAAGTTGATACTGTTCTTACTAGGCTAGGAAGCTGCCAGGTCTCTAATCCCTGGGATGTGTGCTCTTACCCACCATGCTGGGCTGCCCACACCTTCCCTAACTATTTGGGTGGGTCCCTTCTCTACCCAAGAGCTGTCACCCTGTGTCACGACTCCAAGGCTTTGGGTCCTACCTGGCTTTTCAAGTTCTGGATCTCTTTCTGTTTGGCATCAATGTTTTTGTCCAGCACCTGAAACTTCTGTGAGATCTCCCTCTCGCTCTGCCTGGAGGTGGTTGTCTCCGTCAGCTTCTGGCTCAGGCTGGCCACTTTGTTCTGCAGGCTGGCTATAACGGCATCCTTGTACTTAGAGTCCAGTTCAAAATCTGAGAGACGGCTGACTTCTTTTCCCAGCAGAAGAATTATTTCATCCTGGGTGGAGGCCAGACGGGGCGTTTACTAGGTGTGGGTCTGGGGGCAAGGCTGTGCCTACTTATAAAAATGTAGGAAAAATGCAGTGTAATTCTTATGGGAAGGCGAAGGCAGGCAGGGAGGGGAAAGACAGGCTTTCAAGGCTCTCTGCCACCTGGAAAGGCTCACCTGGTTAAAATGATCTGCTTATATACAGACTCCTGTAAATGGGTGCTTATGCCTTGCAGGAACTATAACCTTCCTTTCCTCTAAAGTTATACTTCCATACTGAGAACAAGCATTCCAGTTGGGAACTTTTGTTGCTAGAAAGTTTATTTATATTATTATCATTATTTTTTTTAATAACATTCAGCCCAACACAGTGGAGACCTAGGAAGGGTAATTAGAAAAACGACATTCTATTCGACCACATTCTGACTATAACGAGGGCTATTTTTAACTCTGGCGATCTAATACATTCTGAAATATTTCTTTTCCTCCTTCCTCTCTCCTGGTACTCTCTGCCTCTTTTGGTTATTGATGTAAAAATGTATTCCGGGAACTGAATCTGGAAAGTAAATGAGACAGGAATGGTGATTTATTTGTGTGGGCTCATGCAGACTCTGGGCTGGAAAAAACAAATTGCTGGCTGACTTTACCCGCAGGTATAATTAACCTAGTTCTCTATCTTTCCAAAAGAAAAAGCTCTGCAGCCACAGAATTTTAAGGTTTCCCCTGAAAGGAAAAAAAAAAAAAAAGAAAATCTCCAAACTTCTCACCAGAAGTCATCAATACAATGTCAGAAAGACTGGGGGGTGGGGCGGGGGAGGAACCTCTCTAGATGCGTTTTCAAACGCAGTTATCGAATTTTTGCTTTTGAAGGAATTCCTGCTCTTCTAACAATTTTCTGTTGGTTGGAAGGAGGTCAGGGGCAATTTCTAGGCCAGCTCATTGCCGGGGGAGCTGACCAGTGAGCCTCACCAACTCTTAGCTCCCTGACTCGTGGAAGGACAGGGTTTTGATCATGAGGAAGCCCATCGGGCATTGCCCACTGCTGCCAAGGGTCTTTCTTTGGCTCTTTGCCAAGGCTTGTGGCAAAACGTCAAGAGAGAGCATCAAATATTCCGTACTCTGGGGCAGCCTGCTTTGTTTTACTCAATTACTGGTCGCCCAGAGCTTCCATGCTCAGCCAGGTGCTTATGAATTATTCATGCAACAAACATGAATTGAGCAGCTACTATGTGCCAGGCCCTGTGCTGGGCGCCGGAGTACAAAGAAGCCTGCAGGGTGTGGCGTCCAGCTGTGCTTTCTGCCTTTCTGGGTGAGGACCCTGCGCCCTGCCTTGAGGGAGCGTCCCCGCTTCCACGAGGTCTTGGTAGGACTACAAACCCTGTGCCCTGCTCCTTCCTGTCCCACCTCCCCACGGGCACGTGACCCAGACTGGTCAGTTAGTTTTCTCAGAGATTTCCCATGTTGAAAACAGAGGGGAAGGATCTTGACTCCCTCTGGATGATAAATTTTATAAATTTGTAGGCTGGCTGGCTTGAGTTTGTCTTCTCCATGGAGCACACGAAGCCAGGCTGTGGCAGAAAGCCTGGCTTCTGAGGGAGATGGCGGGGAGAGATTGGTGGTGGGAATGTTGCAATGACGTCATCTGAGCTCCTGGGCTGAGCCATGCCTGAAGAGAGCCGGCCTTCAGATTTCCCAATAAGATGGGCCCATAAATGCTTAAGCACTTGAAGGAGTCCTGGCAAGTCGGGGCATAAATGGCTCATAAATAGAAAAAATATACATGTGGTTACACTGTGTTTTCAGTGTAACAACTGGGGTAGATCGGGAAATGGCTACGAATACTTGGCCGCTTTTGCCATCGAGTGGTAGAATCTACTCCCCTGCCCCCACCAAACCTGGGTTGGCCCCGTGACCCGCTTCTACCAACTGAACGTGGTGGAAGCAATGTTAAAGACTCTCTACGCGAGCTCTTACGAGGCCACTCACGGACTGTGGTGACATGAGTGAGGCCAGGGGACACCAGCAGGAGAACTTTCCAGGTCAACCTGCAGATTTTGAGAAACAATTGCTGTTGTAAGCCACTAAGTTTTCGGCTGGCTCGTTACCCAGCAACAGATTAACTGCTACAGCCTCCGAGCCTGGCCTCTCACCTTACTGCCACATTTCTCAAAGTCTGGTCCCAGGACATCTGCGTCAGAGCCACCGGCAACCTGAGGTTGCATATTCCTGAGTCTAACAAGAACCCCACGTGGTTCTGCTCCTCAGAGACTCTGGATGTGCTTGGTGCTGGGCCTTACGGAAAACAAGAGGTCATTCGGCCGCTTCTTCTAGGATAATTGTCAGGCCGTGTCTAAGGGAGCAATCACCCCGGACCCTTCCCAGGATCGCTTGAATTCACCTGTCTGGTTCCCGTTCCCGTTTCACGCTCTACACCTCTCTGGTTCTGTCTCTCTCTCCGACCTCAGTGCTCGCTTCTTCCTGCTAGGAAATGTGTTTTCCCCGCCACTGTCCCATCCATCGTGGTGGACCAGTTACTGTGTGGGACTCAGAAGGGCCGGCCTGGAAGTTAACCGGACCCGGACGTGAATCCTGACTCTGCCCCTCGCACCGTGCAAACTCGAGCGAGTTACTTGAACTCTGAGCATGATCAGTTCCCTCACCCGTAAAGTGAAGGGGGTAAAAGTTGGGTTTGAAGACCGTGAAGAAGAACGAGCTAACTGAATGTCAAGTGCGCAGGACACGGTCCAGCACACAGTGGGTGCTCAGTCCATTGCGGCTGTCGATGCTGTTATTTGGGATAAAATGGGCAGTCACCAGTTTGAGTTGAACACCCTGGGAGTAATAAGTGGTTTCTTGGAAGTAGTAAAAATGGCGCTTCTAGGCCACAGAGAACAAGAGGCCGTGGCGATCCCCCTGCCGTCCCTCTGGCTGTCCGCCCCCCGAGACCCCTCACCTTGTCCTGCTGGGCCAGGTCCTGGTCCACAGGAATCTCCCGGGAAGGTCCTGCCTGGGGAATCCCCTCGGTCACCGATTGCTCCGACACCTCCATGACATTCCTCCACACTAACCACAAGGGCAGAGAGAACACAGAGGAGACTGTGACTATCCTCGAGGTCTGAAAGAAGGTTGTCAGGCTAACCCTCACATTCACTTCCTGTGCATTACACGTACCTCTCACGTAATTAAAAGATTGAAGCTGTGTATATGTTCTTTGGAAAACAAGGAAAGTGTTACAGACGCACTCGAAAGGGAAAAAGCCACCTCATACCTCGCTCCCATTGTTAACTGGGCTGATTCACTTTGATGTGTCTCTTTCCAGACTTTGTTCTGTGCCACATTAAGAGCTGATGACCTTGGGCGGGTCATTTACTCTCTCTAAGCCTTAGTATATAATTTAGGGTCACTAACGGTCTCTGTTATAAAGGCCTATTTGAGGATTAAATAACGATAGGGCAGGGGTTGGCAAAATAAGGCCCTAGGGACAAGTCTGGCCCTCTGTCTGTTTTTGTAAATAAAGTTTTTTTAAAAACGTAGCCCAACACGTTCATTTACCTATTGTCTGCTTCTGCTTTCCACTGCAAAGGCAGAGTTGAGTCATATTGATGGAGATGACATGGCCCACAAAGATAAAATGTTTGCTATGGGCTCTTTACAGAAAAAGTTTCCTGCCCCTGGCGTGGAGCATTTAGCACTAATTGTTAGCTAATTTTTAATCCCAATTATATCTTAAAAAAAAAACAAAACAAAAAACAAAAAATGTATTTATATTGCAGAGATTTTTCTCCAGCTTGCCTTTTCACCTGACAATATAGCAAAACATCTTCCCACGTCAGTATTTGTGGGCATACTGCATTCTTTAATGGCAGCATCATAGTCCATTGTACAATGTGCTGAAATGCATTTAACTAGAATCTATTGACAGACATTTTATTTTTCTGACTTTTTAAAAATTTACCCCCGATGTCGCAAGGGCTGTTAAAATGACTTTCAGGGGTTCTGGCATTGTTATGTTGGAAGTCCCACTCTATACCACACCAAATATATCACGATTTATTCACATTTACACTGAATACATTTTTTTTTGGTGCAGAAAGTTTTGAAAGGATTTCTGTAACTCTGCTTTCGAGATTACTTGACTCCGAGGGCTGTATTTTAAATTTCCAACTGACTCTGATTTCTGGGCACATTCTTGTCTTCTCGTGAAGTGAGAAACGGAACCAATTGTTTTCAAAGGTGATGAAACATTAATGCTTGTCAACATTAACCATTAATGAAGTATGCACGGTCACGTTTGTGGACAGTTGTTTGATCACTTATTAATTCTGATTCTGCATTTTCTATTGATGTGTTTTAGAGCCAGTAATTCCCCCCCACCTCCCAACCCCAGGTCTCAAACAAGCAGAACCCTTCTCGATTATGCCCAAGTCGCTTTCCCTGTGGTGGTGAACGTATCCAACATCAGATACCGCCTCGTGTAGCTGGACCTTGAGTCACGTCCCCTCCCTGCCTGACACTGGCGGTCACTTCTCATTGATCTTTTTACGTGGTCTTGAGCCCCGTTCCTCTGGGAGCACACCCTTCAGCCACAATGACCCTCTCCTCTCGCTCACTCCGCCTCGCCCACCACCCGGCCCCGGCACCCACTCTCCCTTCCACCTAGATTGCCGCTCCCTGTGCACTTAGTCGATGTCACTTGCCTTTTGGCCCTCGGCTTGAGTGTCACTCCTTCGGGGACACCTTCCTGATCCCTCAACTAAGTCAAGTCCTACAATCATGAGCTCAAGGGGGACCAAGTACCTCTCCTGCCGGGTGTTATCACTTTATAGATGCTGTTCTGTGATCGTTTTGTTAATGTCGATCTCCCTGACTATGTGGCTGAGGACCATGTCTCAGTTTGTGGCCCTCGACATGAGTTTACTAATCGTATTTTATAGATGTGCGAACCGGCGCACAGAGAGAAAAAACCTCCACCCAAGCTCACACGGCAAGGAGGAGGTTAAACCCGACCTGTCTCGGTTCCATTTGGCACATACCGGTGGGGAAAGGTGCCCAGGAGTATTGTTTGAGAACGAAAGCACCATGCCAGGCCCACACTCATAACAACTCATGAAAGGCTCGTCGGCCACCAGTGCCTTCCCTGTGTAAATGCTAGCTCTCAGGACCACGCTGTGAGGCAGGTACTGTGGCCAGCCCTGCTGAGATGCTGAGAAACCAAGGTGCCTGAGGCCACACATCCGGACAGGGGCGAAGTCAGGGTCTGAGCCAGCCGGTCTGGCACCGGAACCAGGGCACACGAACCTCCCGGCAGTAACAGGTTCCGCACCCCCGCCCCCGCCCGCCATGCCCCCCTAGAGTGGTGAACTCATCAGTGAGGGAGCGAATGAAACAGTTAAGGTGACCAACTGTCCCGGTTCGCCCCGGATTGAGAGGTTTCCTGGGGTCGGGGACTTTCAGTGCCCTCACCATGAGAGTCCTGGGCAAAGTGAGACAAGTTGGTCTCCCCTAGAAATCGCTGAGAAGAGAAAGCTCCCCGCCCACCCACTGACACACTCACTTGGGTTTCCTGGCACCAGGTAGAGGCCTGCAGCTCCGCCAGACGGCGGGTCTCAGGGCAGAGGCCCTGCTGGGTGCCAGCGGATGCCCTGGTCTCAGCGTCTGGAAAGTGGGAGTGCTCACAGCACCCTGAGAACATGCGTTCCACGTTCTCTCAGCTTCTGTGCACGTGGGTGGGGTGCAAGCCTCGGGCCCCAAGGACCGAGATGGCGGCTCTCTCTCAAATACTCTGTTCTCCTTCCGTCTTCCCCTCCATGTCGGGAGGAGGCTGCCCATTCTCTCCCTCCTCTTCCCCCAACTGACTCGATGGTGAGAAAGCTTTCATTTGAAGCTCACTTACCCCACCTCACTCTCTTGGATCCCGGGCAGCTGGGTGCTAAACTGACAAGGGCAGCCTTGTCTGACAGAAAAACCATGTGAGCTACATACGCAATTTAAAACTTTCTAGTAGTCACATGAAAACGTAAAAAGAAGAGATGAAATTAATTTTAGTGATATCTTTTATTTAATATAGGAAAATATCATTTCAACATGTAATTAAGACAAAAATATTGAGCTATTCTATATTATTTTTCTTTTTTGGTACTAAGTATTTCAAATCTAGGGTTTATTTTACATTCTCGGTGCATCTCAATTTGGAAGCTAAATTTTCAATGGAAAGACTCAATCTGAATTTAGATTTCACAAAAATTTACAGTTGGAAAAATAGATTTGCATACCCGAGATGTTCCAGGCATACTTCAAACCTTCCAACAAACTGAATCAAATATCAGTTTTTTAAATTTAAATTAATTAGAATTAAACACGTTGCTCCTCGGTCATGCTAGCCACATCCCAGGTAACCAACAGCCATGTGTGGCTGGTGGCTACTGTGTCAGAAAGCACAGGACTAGCATATTCTCCCTCTTCTTAACCTAATACCTCCTTTCCTGCCAACATCTATAACTGGGTTTAAAAAGAAGGGAAAAGGGAGAAATGAGATTTTTATAAAACCTCTTCTGGAGCAGGATTTGACTATAATATCTAGTCAAATTCTTGAGGCCCCTGTGATGCATTAATGATTGTCACAAGGCCTGTGGCTTATTTAAAATGTATTCGGCATAGTCTGTTTGATGCCATATACATACAGGTCATTCAACCGAGGAGCAGTAGGTTGCCCTGAGCAGGAATCCCCACTCTGGTGGAAAAGTTAAAGCAGCTGGGTAAGAAAAAGAAAGAAAGAAAGAAAAAAGAAACAGCTCACATGTCCAATAATAAAAGAATAGATTAAAAAACTCCATGTTCACACCAACAGAATTTCTTGACAATTAAAAGGAACAAACTCATGATACATAGAAATGGATGAATCTCAGGAACATTATGCTGAGTGAAAAAGCCTTTCACAAGAGAATATAAACTACATGATTCTGTTTATTTGAAATTCTAGAACAGGAATATCCATTCCATGTCTTTTTGCCTGCTATGGTGAACCCCAAGAAGAAACACTGCCAACTTCTGACAGAGGCTCACAAAAGTAAAAGCAGCTTTTGGCCCCCCATGCTTCTACAGGCAGGAAGCAGCTTATAAATTCTATAGCTGCAAATATGTACTACTCTTTTATGCCATAGGGAGAACAACTCAGAGGACAGAACTAAGGGACAGAAGTGTCAAGACGAGAGCCACGAACAGTCATTTCTGGGGAAGGGTAGGATTAAAGCCTGAACGAGAAACTGCCAACGTTTTTCTGGCTGGATTTCAGAACTGCTTTGGGCCAGTGCCTCCTGTGTGTTTCCTGTCTTTCCCCTTTTTGGACAAGAGGAGCACCCACAGCAGTTATGCTATATCTGTCCCAGCAATGTATGTTGGGTGGGAGGGACAGATGAGTTGTCTCTGTGGTTCACAGGTCTTCAGATCGCTAGAAACAGCACTCGGGCTGAACTTAAACTACACCCGTGAGCTTCGTTTGTACCTGGACTTAATTTAGGTGAGATTCTGGAATTTGAGCCGATGCCATAGTGGAGTGAGACTCTGGGGGCCTTGGCAGAGGGTGAGGGCACCTTAACGTGTGGGAGGGGGGTGAATCATTGAGGACCAGAGGGCAGAGTGTGGTAGCTGGCCTCAGAGATGACCACCGAGAATTCTCGCCCCTTGGTTTTCAGGCCCATGTGCAGTCTCCTCCCATACTGGACATAGCTGACTGTGTAACCAACAGGATACTGCAGAAATGACAGAGCGTGACTTTTGAGGCTTGGTCATAAGAGACACTGCAATTTCCATCTGGCTCTCGTGGACCGCTTGCTCAGGAGGAGCCAACTACCATGTCATGAGGACACTCCAGTAGCTCTCTGGAGAGGCGTCATGTGGCAAGGAGCTGAAACCTCCTGCTGACAGCCATGTGAGGGCCCCGTCTTGGAATCAGATTCTCTAGCCCCGGTCAAGCCTTCGAATGACTGCAGCCCAACAGGAGACCGTGAGCCGCAGCCACCCAGCTCAGTCAGATCCTGCCACGTGCCTGACCCACATGGACTAAGATAATTCTTTTATTTATTATTGATTTTTGCCTTAGGCTCCTAAATGTGGGGAGAATTTGTTACGTAACAATCGATACCTAATACATATTACATGTTAATTTCACATCAGAAAGAAAAACTGTTGAACTCTAGTTAATGGTACATATGCTAAAATACTTAGGGAGAAGACTACAGATGTGTGTAAGTTATTTTGAAATGCATCAAAAATAAGGTGGATTAATGAATGAACAGAAGGATGGAAAGACCGATAGATATGCAATAAAGAGGACAGAAGACGGTTAATGGTAGAATTAGGTATGTGGGGGGTTCTCTATAAAATTCTTTTTACGTTGTCATATGTTAGAAAATTTTCATATTAAAATGTTGGGGGGAAATGGCGGAGTAATTTTTTAACTTGAGTGGTAGGTACATGAGCGTTCATTTGATGATGATGATGATGGTGATGATGATGATGTAAACGGTAGAGATTCATTTACTCCTTAGTTAGTATATTTCATAATAATAACTATTGTTTGCTCGGCTGAAGGAGGTGACTAGGTGAATGGTCCTGGGCGAGGCCAGGGCAGGTGAGGAGCCACTGAGAGACCTGGGTGTCCTCAGAGGGCTCTGGGGCTGGGACACGAAGGACAGAGAATGGGACCTTCAAAGCAGAGGCCACGGAGGAAACCCAGGAATCATGCCGGGAACTAAGTCAACGCGGCTGCTCTGGCAGTGAGGCTGCTGAGGTCAGAAGGACGATGACAGACAGGAAGCCGCCTCCCCACGTCCCGTGAGGCCTTCTGGGGGAGAGAGCGAGGGAAAGAAACCCTGAAGGCTGTGTGTCCCCAGAGTGACCAGGCTGTGAGTGACGGTCACGGAGATAGCCAGACTTAAGTTTGACTGAAAAACATTAGACTGGATTAGATTGAATATGTCACCTCTGGGGAAGTAATTTTCCTCGATAAGCGTCAGTGTCCTTTCAACTGTAAAATAGTAAGAAAGATTTAAAAACCTCCTAAGGCAAAGGGGAATTTCAGTTACCAATATTTCTGCACATCGGAGTCAAAGTGTGTAAATGTAGATCCTGCCACACATTCATATGTATGTGCACACGCGCGCGCGCGCACACACACACACTCATCAGAGAGGTACCGACGTGCGCATATGTGCAAAGTCTGGAGGGACTTGCACCAAGAAGTCTACAGGGAGAATGAGATGATCTTCAACTCTTTTCTTACTTCCTATTTATCCCAATTTTTTTTTTTCACAATTGACTGACTATGTTCTACTTTTAGAATCAGAGAAAATAAGCAAAAAGCAAGACCCACCCTCGTGGCTATAAGCCCGTCCCCTAAGCCACTGGCAGAAGTGCCTGTGAAATACCTTGCTTGATGACGGGAGGCCGGTGGGCGCTGTTCACCACGAAGGAAAACATCTTCCCGTTGGCACTCACGGGCCGCTTCTGGGAGGCAGGCGGGGCCTTGGTGGGTCTGGGGAACCCCTGGGACCAGCTCTTCTGCACTGGCACTGGCCGGACGCCTGGGTGAAAGGGCATCTGCGGTGGCGAGGGGGACTGCTTTGGCTGCTGCGTGGCCCAAGGTGGCGACGGCCTTGGCCAAGGTGTTGGACCCCTGGCCCATGGGAAAGAGACCTGTAGGGGGGCAGACGGGAGGGTCAGGGAGGTGACGACGGCTAGGGTGGCCTCCAGCCCTTTGTCCCAGCCACGTGATTTGCAGTGCTAGGTCTTGGCTCTTAAGTCACTTCCCCCAGACTCTTTCCAAGATTGAGATGGTAGTCCCCACCACGGGTCTCATTGCACGTGCCACACCACCATTTATTGGGTGCAGCCGTCATGACAGGCACCCTGCCAAGGAGTTCCCATGCATCAACTCATTTAAATCACCCAGTGCTCTTCGATGAGACTGAGGCTGAGCCAGACCTAGTGACTTTCCGAAGATACTCGATTTGCTGGTGAGCTGCTGAGCTGGCAGAATGTCACCTCTAACAGGACAAGGGCTTTTGGTCTATCTTGATCAGCATGTATCCTCGGCACTTGGAATAAATGCCTGGCACACACGGAGTAGGCCTTCAAATACTGGTTGACAGAACAAACGAGCAAGTCACGGAGATTTGAGCGTGCGAGGCCCCCACGGGCTGCTTTCTCTTCGCCTGCACTGCCCCGCCCCCCGCCACTCCGACCCCATCTGCCCCCTGAAGCCGAGAGCTCTGGGATGGCAGGGACCCGACTGTCTCCCTAACCTCTTTGATCCTCAACACCCAGCGCACCTGATTCCCGACAGATGCTCCATAAATATTTATCTAGGGAACCCCCCTCTGTCTAACCCTGGGGTATGATATTTGTAGCTACTTAGGATGAATAGCACATCAAAATCCATCCCACCACGGAGAAGCGCACGCTAAGCAGGAGGTTCTGACACCTGGCTCTTGTCTTGGTTTCATGCTTAGTGGTGGCTCCGCCCTGTGCCTGACGGTTAAACAATGACGATGACATCGGTGAGTGCTGTCATTTACTGCACTTCACTGTCTCTTCCTCACCACAGTCCTTCAGGGGAGGATGTCTCCTTATTCCTGTTTTACAAGGGAGGCTGGGAGAAGGTTCGGAGCTTGCCGGGCTCCGGGTGTGGTGGGGAGGGAACAGGGATCAAGGCCTCGTGGCCTCTCTCTCCCCCTCCCTCTCCCTCTCTCTCTCTCCCTCC
>NW_024350927.1:2626009-2683564 GCF_902729225.1 Pteropus medius
CTCTGTCTCTCTCCTTTTCTCTCTCCCCTCCCTTTTGGTCTCTCCTGTCTCTGTCTCCTTCTCTCACCTTCCCCTCCCTCCCAGTTCACATTTTCTGAGTCGGAAGCTAAGTTCAAAGCTTTGCCGCCTACCTAGGGCCACACAGCGAATCCCCACTGGGTCACATTTCTTCTGTGGAACGGAGAGAATCTGAGCTCTGAGCCGCACAGTGAGAAATGGGACAGAGCACTTTCAAAATGGGAGCCCTGGCAGTCAGAACTTCCTATACCTTCAGAGGAAGGTTCCCCGCTCACTCAGGCTCCTGGACCAATCTTTTAGCTACAGTTCTTCCCAGGCAGGTCAAGAAAGGATTCTGGGACCCTTTCGTGGAGTCAGTGAGAACGGTGTTCAGGGAACTCAAGCCTGGGGATGTCTGTCCCAGCATTCACAGTGACACTGGCCCGCTTTAAAGCTGTCTCAGGGGGAGGCTTGGCAGTGTTCCAGACCTCCGCTCTTGTCTGCATAGTTTTGAATCTCTCCACCTTAACCTCTCAGTTTCTCCAGCCGTGCTTTCTTCTTTTCTTTCCTCTAGGAAGTGAGGGGTCCTGCTCCTGCCCTGCTAACTTCTCCATCCACCCTGTCCCCCGCTTCCCTTCCCCTCCCCAGGGGCTGTCTTGCCTCAATCGTTCCTATAGACCTTTCCCATTGGTTTGATAAAGATTTATTGAATGAATGGGCTGAAGGTGAGAAGGGGCAAATTCTAATGCATTTTACCCCAGCCTCCTAGAAAACAAATTTAGAGACTTCGCCAGGAATTCCCTTTCATGCTGGGGTGCTCAGGTAAATGTGCCTCGCCACTAATTGCAAGGGGGCTAAAGGAAGGGGTCATGTCGCGTGCCTCCAGGGCTCCACTTCTGTGGTGGACAGGCCAGTACCCACTCAACGGTTTTGGAGATTCCGGGGAATCTCCCTCCCTCTCTCAGCTAATTATTGTGGGCGGGGCTAAGCAATCAGCCAATCACATTCCCTGGCCACAGTGATTCGTTCAGTGGTGGGGTATTGGATCCAATCAGAGCCAAAGAGATCCAGAGAGACTTGGCTGGATACCAGGATCTGGAGCGACCTTGAGAACCATAGCCAGCATGAGACAAGGAGAGGCCGAGTTGTTTCTTTCTTTTTTTTTAATTAAGGTAAATAACACATAAAACATATAATCTTAGCCATTTTTATGTATAGAGTTCAGCAGTGTTAAGAGAGTTAAGATTTTTTATGTATAGAGTTCAGCAGTGTTAAGATTTCTTCTACACACAATTCACATTGCTGTGAGATAGATCTCCAGAACATGTTAAGTATATTCACATTGCTGTGAGATAGATCTCCAGAGCATTTTCATTTTGCAGAACAGAAACTCTATTTCCATTAAGCAATGACTTCCATTTCTTGTCCCCCCAGCTCCTGGTCACCAGCACTCTGCCTCCTATCTGTGGATTTGACTACTCCGGGTACCTCATGTAAGTGGGATCATACAGCATTTGTCTATTGGTGACTGGCTCACTTCACTTAGCATAATGCCCTCAAGGTTCATCCATGTTGTAAGAGGTGCCAGAATTTCCTTCCTTTTTAAGGCTGAATGACACCCCTTTGTCTATATATACCACATTTTGTTTATCCTTTCAGCATCGATGGGCACTTGGGTTGTTTCTACCTCTTGGCTACTGTGATCGAGCTGCTGTGAATATGGGGGTACAAATAGGGGAGCTGGTTTCGAGCCCTGGCTGGGGTTGTACCCTGAACTCTCAGCCCTGTGAGGTGGGCTAGAGCTGGTTGCTTACAGTACAAATTGCCCTAACAACAGAGTCCCCAAAGGGGACAGTGCCAAAGATGCATAAATGCAGCAGAGACTCCCAAGGGCTCTTTGGGTCTGAAAACTAACAATAAAGTATTTTTCCTCTAAAGCTTATTGATTGAGGATGGCTTTAGTTGGAAGGTTGAAGTTTTTCTCAAGTTGGCAGGCCCGCCCTTTCAAGGTTTTCTCAGAAAGTACTGCTGGTACTACAAGGAAACAGGCGTGGAAAAGCAAACTAAAAAAAAAGAGTCACGTTACAAGCTAGCTCTGGGCTGTGCTTACATTAGAAGGTATATGGAGCTCGAGGTCAAGGTCGGTTATCAACAACCCTGTTTTTATAAACATTAGTTTAAAAATACACGCTAATGCCTTTTCTCTTTCTTTTTTTCCTCTTCTGTTCTCTGCGGTATATCGCGTGGTTGTTTTTTCTGTATCGTTTTCAAGGGAGTGTATGTTATACTCTGATTTCTTCTGCACTCTCTTCAAAATAGCTGGTTGTCAATCACCTGGATTAACTGTGACAATACCCACTGCTGAATTTACATCAGCTTGAACAAGCACTAGTCAATGATTTGCTCAAGAAATCACAATCCATTTTTTTTTTTTCAGATTATCTACTTGTTCTTTGTGTTATTGCTCCAATATCTGTTTCTAACCCTGTCAAGGATGCAGGTTAAATCGATATTCTAAAAAAAAAAAAAAAAAAAACCAAGGTAGTTTGTGCCTGGAGTGCCTACAGGACACATACATTCTGCCAGGAACCCCAGAGGCTGGGGAGAGGTGGGAAAGCAGACCTTGCCCTGGGAGAGTGTGTTGTGTACTCTGCCGTGTTGTGTACTCTGCCGTTCCTAAGTCATCACTGATATGCTAAGGCTGTGAACCACACACGTATGCCAGAGCCTGCACTGTATGCTTCATATATGTGGTCTCGTCTAGTCGCCAGAGTAATCTTGGATTAGGGGGAGCATTTTTATCCCCATTTTTCAGACCAAGAGACTGAAGCTCAGAGAGGTGAAGTGACTCGCCCAAGGTCCCGCAGCCGGGGCGGAGTGAGCTGTTTGACTCTGAAACCTGTGTTCTTAGAGCTTCTAGGTTATTTGTGGTCATGATTTTCTACCTGCTTTTTACACTCACACACACACACACACACACAAAACTTAGGTGATTGGTTAGTAAAGAATAAGAGATTTTTTGAGTTAAAAAAGGAAAATAAGAAATGAGTGGTGTCGTCTACGGCCGTGCCACCCTGAACGAGCCTGATTTCATCTGATCTTGGAAGCTAAGCAGGTTCGAGCCTGGTTAGTACTTGGATGGGAGACCACCTAGGAAGACCAGGTGCTGTAGGTGTAAAAAATAAAAAATAAAAATAAAGGATTGTAAGCTGATAAAGTCCTTGCAATCTGTGAGGTCAACAAAGAGTTGTCTTGCCTAAAAATAAATAAATAAATAAATAAATAAATAAATAAATGAATGAATGAATGAATGAATGAATAAATAAATAAATAAAAGAAACCCACATGTCACATGGGCTACCTGGAAATAGAATTTACTCAGAACACGGACAATTCCCTTTGGCAGTGTTATTCATATGGTACGTGCCATGTCCTGGAAGCAGGAGGGTCTTGTGACTCGTCTACTGCTGAACCAGGAATGTGGGGCCAGCTGGTACCGGCTCTGATTATTAAATGTCCAGAGTTTTGTGAGCTGGTCGATAAACACAGCCATTAATAAAAATTAAATTACATAAACTGACAGTTAAATTACATCAGAAACAAAGATAACACGTGTTTAAAACTCACCCCGTCCTAATTATTTTACTATATTTTACTGTATTTTATTGCTCTTGAGGTTGTTCAACTACTGGATGTGTACGTCGGAAAGGCTATATAATGATGCGCCACCACGCATCTCTGTATCTCTGTATTCGGTGACGTTTCAGTGGCTTCAGTAGCTTGAAATTGGCCACGGTGGGAGTATTTACGGTGGGAGAAATCAGAAAACAGGGTAAATCAGAGCTCGATCTTTTTTTTGTTTGTTTTGATTGTCTACATTTAAGATGGTAACAGTGCAGATTATATAAAAGCGTGCCACGTCTGCGGTCATTACATGGAGGAGATAGCCTTCCAGTTTTTAAAAGCGATTGTCCAGTGCAGCAAAGTCACTCACGTCACTGACGAACACGTCGAGTCCCCACACACATCTTTCGTATTTCGCCTTTTTCTTACTCATAAATGCAAACAAAAATACCCACCGATGTTCAGGGTGGGAACTCCCTCATTCGTCAATTGTAATGATAAATTGGCTATGGAGAACTTGGCGAAAGTCAGTGAAAGCATCCTGTGAGACTCAACTGGCTGGGTGGAGTTTATAAGAAAGGGCATTGCATATCTTATTATTATTCGTCAAGAATGTGCTATGCATTCTTTATGTCAGTAAACCTTACACTGCATATGCATCCTTCAGTTAACATTGACCAGTCAGCCAGTCACTGGCTGTGCCCAGCACCCAGTAAAGTGCCTGCTACTCACACTGTAGGTGTTCGCCAACGTAACTGAATGGAAAAACTGGTAAATAGAGTGTAAGTAAAAGGCCTTTGATTCTGGATATGAAGAGGGGCAAATACGTGATAAGCATGGCACATCTTGTAATATTGAGAGGTAAGGAAGTACCTCTCAAAGGACACAGCAACTAACCTGAAAGAGCTCCCAGTGACCGAGGCTGGACTCGTTTGAGCAACGAAATAGATACCATAGGCTGGATTACAACCGAAAGGATGCAGTAAATATACATGAGTCCAACGTAAATAGGTGACTGGGCATCAGTTTATACAATGGCGGGGGTGTCTTGACAACCTCTATAAACAATCTGAAGGGGGAGAGGGGGCCTGTGATGAATGAGTCCCTGCTTGGCAGCAATTAGAAACCGAAGCTCAGAAAGGCTAGGTTGCCGTTGGAATTTGAACTCGAGTCTATGGAACTCCAAGGGCCTCGCTTCTTCCCTGGACTCTGCAGAGCAGCCACAAAACAGCAGTGAGCAGTGAAAAATAGGGGCCAATAGAGGGCGCTCTTTACACCAGACAGGATGTCATGCATTTGCAAGAAGGACAAAGGACGGTGTCCAGAAGCCTCCTGGGAGAGTCTGGCTGGACTGGGAACTGGGTGAAGCCGGCTAAAGGGAAGCCCAAACATGGGCAGTCATGTTTAGCGCTGCTGGCCCTGGGGTCAAGGCCAGCCCAGGGCCTGATCGTGAGTCACTCTTGATGGGACCGTGCCATGCACTGGGAAGGGGGCGGGGCCAACCCATTCTTCGTTAGATTTGCCATATTTCAGGACTGAGAAAGACACGATCTGTACATTTGGGTGGCACAGGTTTCCTCACCCAGCTGCTTTATGAGGACACCATTGTGAACAGGACAGCTGGTTTTCATGCCTCCCCTCCCAGAGACCATAAAACACTAAAAAAGGCAATGACAAACGGAAACCACAGTATGGCAGGCACGCCTGACTCTGTGACTTCAGTTTCCTGTGCCAGGTGCTGAGGCACAGACTCTCTGCTATTCCTTAACAGCTGCTTCTGGGCAGTGAAAATGGCCCTGCAGTTTACGTTCTGCACGACTCCAGGGGGCGCCATCTGCGTGGACTATGACGTGAGTGGTGTGCCTGGAGTTGTGCAACGTGGCGGCCCTACACTTTGGAGTGGAAGAGCTATGATTTCCAAAATATACGTCCTGGGCACATCCTGGTGCCAAAGTACTCCGTCATCGGAGAGTTTTTCTTTATATTTTTCCGTCTTGTTTGTCACTCCGTGGGCAAGTTATTTGCAATGTATCCATCTGCTAGCTGGGGAGGTCTGGGGAGGTTCCCTGTCCGAAGGAACACTCACAGAAGGGGCGCCATGGCAGCTGCCACGTGTGTTTGCTTGATTCTAAAGCTGAACATCCCTGTGCGCCTATCACAGGTGCCAGATGCTGGGCTAGGCAATTACAGACATCGCTCACTCAACACCGCAGGAATTTCACGTAGTAGAAAGTATTATTGCCCCGATTACTCAGTAACAGGAACTGAGGCTTTGGGGGGTGTAGTGGTGGGTGCAGGATCCCACAGCTAACGAAAAGCAGGGCTGGGACTGCGCCGAGGTAGCCTGGTTTCAGGGCGCACGCTCTGACCACCGTGACATCTGCAAATACATCTAGTTCCCTAATTTCTCCCCTCCCCCTCCCCCCACGATAAAACAGTGTCACATCACTATGGGTTATGGTCACTACAAAACCTCAATGAAATGTTTTCATTTGAGAACTCTTTGCCAGGAAAAGAACAGTTATGATCACCCAAACATATGGCATCAGAACGATCCTCCTTGAAAATTCTGCCCCCAGAGTGGGACAGAATTTTGTGCCCTCGCCTGGGACACAAAAATCATTCTGGAACAAGAGCACGCAGGAATCGAGATGGCCACAGATTTCTTAAGAAAAACTCAGCCTTGAAAGAGTTGATGAGAGACGCTCTTCGGTATTTCCTCTTTTTAAATTTTCTTTCTCTTTCTTTTTAAAAATAGTCCTCAGGTCGGGGTCGTCAGGAAGTGGAAGGCATAGGAATGTGTTCCTGTCACAGGCTGCCCTCACTCGGGCCCTGCAAAGCGTCCCCCCCTGCACTCCCCACCCGCCCCCCAATGAAAGCTTAGAAGATGCTTGCACAGAAGTTTCTCAATCCAGGGAGGCCTCATCAGAGAGCATTTTTGTGAAGATGGGGCTGGGGAGAGTCCTGCCTGCAAAAGCCACTCCCTGGAAAGGCTTAGGCTGCTGTAAAGTGCCCTGGGCACAGGCCAAGGGAACATTTGTCCTTGTGTCTGGAGTGACTTGAGGAATGAAGTGAGAAGCAACGACATGTAGAAATAAAAATTCAAGAAATCTGTGTCTATTCAAGGGACCAGGAAAGTGTGCTTTGCTCTACTGTAAGCGGGGACAGAGTTTAATTCACACTGACTAGCTGCGTGACCCTGGGGAAATTAATTAACCTCTCTGAGTTTTGCATTCCTTGTTTGTAAAACAATGGGAGTCATGAGAGAACCCAGCTCACAGGTTACTGTGGGCCTTAAATAAGGGAAAGCAGGTAAATTGCTTAGCACGGTGTCATCGATGCCAGTGATTCCTCCGATTCGCATGATTTCTCTTTTTACAAAGCATCCTCTTCCTTCTTCCCCAGTCAAGGTGAGAATGTTTCATCGCCGTTTCCCATGCTTATCTGATATAAGAAGCATCTCTTACAATGAAGTGCCTCTTCCATATCTGTACGCCCACGTTCATCACAATCTTTTTCACAATAGCCAGAAGGTCGAAGCAACCCAAATAGCCCCTGATGGACGAATCGATAAACAAAACGTGGTCTGTCCATACAGTGGAATACTATTCAGCCTTAAAAAGGAATGAAATTCTGACACACGCTACAGTGTGGATGAACCCTGAGGACTAAATGAAATAACCCAGTCACAGAAGGACAAATCCTGTAAGAGCCCACTGATACGAGGCACCTAGTCAAATTCATAGAGACAGAAAGAATGGGTGGCTGGGGGAAGGAGGAAGAGGGAGTTTTTATTTAATGGGTGCAGAGTTTTAGTTTGGGAAGATGAAAAAGTTCTGGAGATGGGAATGTGAATGTATTTAATGCCACTGAACTGTACCCTTAAAAATGGTTAAGATGGTACATTTTATGTGTATTTTATCACGATTTAAAAAATTAAAAATAAACAAACAAAAAAGCTAAGGACCTCCAAGGATTCTTTTTGGGGTGGGGGGAGGGGAGAGGGGATTGTAATGATGGCTGTGTAACTCTGTAAATATACTAAAATTGACTGAATTGCACGCTTAAAATGGGCAAAGGTTACGTTATGTAAATTATATTTCACTGAAGCTGTTAAAAGCAAGCAAGCAAAGACATGCGTTCATGAGGAGCCTTTTGGAGGTGATGGACGTGTTCACTGTCTTCCCTGTGGTGATGGTTTCACAGGTGTGTGCATATGTGACAGCCTATCAGATTATACACTTTAATCGTGAGCAGTTTATTGTGTCAGTTATATCTCGATAAAGCTGTTTTTGAAGAGAGAAGTATAATATTCCATACATGAATGAACTCTTTTTTATCAAACAATGCCTCTTTTTAATGAGCATTTAGATTTTGAATTTTGCACCCCTATAAATAAGTTTTCAATCACTATGTAGGAAAAAAAGAAAAAAAAATAATGCAGATATTGCTTGCCCCTCGCCCCCACTGGTAAGCCCTAAAATCAGAATTTTCCAGGGAGGGGGCCTGGGAGCCTGTAACTTTTCTGGACATTCCGGAAAAATTCTCGTAATCAGACATGGTAGAGAAACAGAGACTCAAACTTCGCAAACTGAGAATTATAGACACGGGGTTTAAAATTCCATTTCCTTTGGTCCCTAAACAAATCTGTAAATACGTCACACAAATTATTCTAAATTGGGGTTTCTCTTCTGTCGGGGGTGCATGAGAATCACCAGGGGGCTTGTGAGAATGCATATCCTCAGACCCCACTCCCAGGGGTACATGTAGGGTTGCCAGATTTATGTAAACACATGAATAAATAACATATAATAAATAAAACGTAGGGGACCCAATTAAATTTGAATTTCAGACAAATGCCAAATTTTTTTAAGCAATATTTGGGACCTACTTATTATACTAAAATATGATTTTTCTTTACCTGAGATTCAAATTTAATTGTATTTTATCTGGCAAATCCAAGTCTGAGTCCCCAGGCCTGGAGTGAGGCCTGGGACCTGCATCGGTGGTTCACTCTCTACATGATTCTGATGTGGGGGAGTCTTAGAAGCTGTGGCGAGAACCCCAGGTCAGCCCTTCCGGGTCAGGAGCCCTTGCTCAGGGCTGCCAAACACACTTTAATGTTGGTCCAAGGAGGATAAGGCATCTGAGCAGAAGCAGAAAAAAAAACCACCTCAGATTTTCAGAGCCAGAAGTGATGGACGTGGTTTCACAGCCCGTGTGGCCTGTGGGATGCTCTTAATCTTCTTGGGGTGCACATTTAGGGCTGCTCATGGCCCTAAGCCCCAGGATTCTGCCCAGAGCCTCTACATTTTATTTGTTTATACGCAGCCTTGTCCCAGAAAGAATCTTAAGCTGAAAGATCTGAGTTCATGTGGCATTCTGGGTGGTGGGGAGTGAGATAATCATGCCACCTTTCTGGGACACATATGACAAGTGTTAATTATGGGCGCTGTGTTAGGAGTTTTACCATTATAATCATCTCTTTCAGCCCTCGAAGTGAGCCTGCAAGGTCATTGCTGCCACTGACCCCATCTTGTGGGTGAGGAAACCCCGCTCCCGAGAGGTCCAGTGGCTTGCTCCAGAGCACACGGAGTGAGCAAGCGGCCGAGCTGGGATTCTGACCAGAGGCTGTGCCACTGACCACTGTACTGGCCTGCCTCCCTGTTTCCGTGTGGCTGAGCTTTGGTGGGCAAGTTTTGTGTTACATTCAGCTTAAACTGGGCCATCCTTCGGCCATGATCCCAGGAACACCTCTGACTCAGGGTATAAAGCACCTATCGCATGGTGCGCATTTGCTTGAGGCCGGACACTGACCTACACACTTTACAGACAGACATTCTCTCAATGCCACACAACGTTGAGAAGCCCAGGCATACAAAGAACCCTGGCTGAGGTCACAAACCTAGGAAGCTGCATCTGCCTAGCAAGGAAGCATCTATCTCTGAGTTTTCAAAAGCACACACCTGCTTTCCACCTCCCCACACCAAGCTTCGCGTTTTCAGGAAAACCTTTGAGTTCCGTGCCGGCCCTAAGAAAACTCTCCCATGTAATTCCACAAAATGCCCAGAAGAGGGCGTGAGGACTCGCTCCCCCCAGGACCCACCCAGGTGGTTCTGAACTTCGCAGCATTCGGTCTGGTGGCTGCCAGCGAACACACATTGTGAAACGAGAGCGTCTTGCTCTGGACGAGCTCCACCCTTGGCTGTCTCCGAGCCTCGAGCCTCGGGCTGCACGGAAGGCGACAAGGCACAGCACCTCCGCCCCCACTCCCTCGCAGGGGAGCCTGGACTCACCGAGGGTGGGTTTTCGATGACCAGTTCGTAGGTCAGCCCTCCAGACCCAAACCTCAGGATATCTCCGGGTAACAGCTTCACAGCCACGTTCTGAATGTGGCACTCGTTGACGAAGGTGCCATGGCGGGAGTTGAAGTCCTGGAGGACGAAGCTGCCCTCAGCCTCGCTATACTCAATGAGCGCGTGATGGTTGTCGATGTCAGCCGACTGAAATGAGGAGGAAGATGGTCAGCAAAACAAGAACGATGCCGGGCCCGCTGTCACTGGGTGCCGGAATGTGCCAGGTGCCTCACCTGGCTGGACGGTCACCACAAACCTCATTTCGAAATGAAGATGCTGAGGGTCAGAGAGGTTAAGTGACTTCCCCAAGGTCACACAGCCAGTGCATGGTGAAGCTGGGATGTGTGCTCTCTCTGACTCCAGACTCAGGTGTCCAAGTTTGCTGGGTGGGGAATCGGGCGACAGAGAGGCCAAAGAGACTCAGGGGAGTCTGAATGGGCATGTGCTTGGCTAGGCAACTGGCTATTTTCTATTTCTCTGGCTCCACACAGTATGCTTTTGGTTGTTCCGAATGGCAGGATAGAAGGCAAAAATGGCCCAACACAAACCAGAGAGGTCAGTTGGCAAGTGACAACTTTCCATTTTCCTGCAAGGAAAATGCCAAGTTCATGGAATAGAGTATGTTAAGGGGAGGTTTTGTCATGATTGTTGTTCATTAGTCCGTTCTATTCATTTGAAAAATAACATGTTTTTCTTAACATTGCAGAAAATGAGAACTGGAGAGAAGTACAAAGAAGAAATTTCAGATATTCTCTCAATGCCGTGCAGTGTTGAGAAGCCTCTACATACACAGAACCCTGGCCAAGGTTACGAAGCTAGGATGCTGCAGAGTGCTCGTCTGCCTTAAAAAAGCCTTTTATTTTAATGCTTACAATCTTTTTTAAACGTTTAAACAAAAATTGAGATCATGCCACACAACACAGTTTTATAATTACCTTTGAAAAAACCGTGATGTACAATGAAGAGTTTCCCATGTGATTAGTTATTTCTGTTGCTTCTTAAAAGCCTGTCAGAATTTATCTAACCCAAGGGGCCTGGTGTCACAACATTTCCCCAAAAGAAAGAGACCCCAGACAGTATGTCTGTGAATCAGCAGTGGGAGGAGAGGTTCCCCCATAATCACTTTAATACGAAGGGCTGCAGGGCACATGTGAAGTCATCTGTCTTTTCAAGACACTGCCTACGAGACATCTACTCTAGCCCAAGACTTTGAAATTATTTTCTAAGTTTATCTTCTTACAGCGTCTTATCTAACTTTCATACAAAGAGTACCTGCACTTAGAAATCTATGCTAAAGTCCCATAATATAATAACCAAAACATTAGTAGGATGCATTAATTTAACATTACATGCCAGGAAACTTGCTAAGTGCTTTACTGCATTATTCCATTTCATCTTCACAATAATCCAAAGGGATAGGCCTTCTTTTTAGGCCTTCTTTTTGTAGATGAGGAAACCGAGGCACAGAATTATTAAATTTGCCCAAAGTCATCCAGGTTGGCTAGCCTGGATTGTACCCAGGTCTTCCTGATTCAAATGTCTGTGTTTTTACCCACTCGGTGAATTTCTTTTATCTAATTAATTAATTAATTAATTAATTATTATTTATGCCTATAGCACCTGGTCTTCCTAGGTGGTCTCTCCTCCAAGTACTAATCAGGCCCGACCCTGCTTAGCTTCCGAGATCCGACATTAGGCTCGTTCAGGGTGGGATGGCCGTAGACCATGGACCATGGCTCGAACCCAGGACCTTCTGCGTGTAAAGCAGATGTGCTAACCACTACCCTATGGAACCATGTCTGTGAATTTCTATCACTTTGGCACTCAAAATATTGTGTGCCAAAACATAGACAGCAAGAGTAGCTATATTAATTTCATATAAAGCAGACTTCAGAGAAAGGAAAGTTATCAGGGATAAAGAGGGGAATTGTAAACTGAAAAAGGGGGGTCAATTCTCCAAGAAGACATAACCATCTTTTATGTGTATGTCCCTAACAATAAAGTGTCAAAATATGTGAGGCAAAAACTGATAGAAACGCAAGGAAAAATAGACAAATCCATTTTGATAGCTGGAGACTTCAATGTCCCTCTATCAGTAACAGACCCAGCAGAAAATTAGTGAGGATAAAGTTAAACTCAACAGGACCATCAATCAATTGGACCTAATTGACATTTATGGACTATTTCCTCCCACGACAACAAAATATATATTCTTCTCAAGCTCACATGGAACATTCACAAAGGCAGACCACATTCTGGGCCACGAAACATACCTCAACAAATTTAAAAGAAGAAAAATTATGGAAAATACATTCTCAGATTACAATGAAATTAAACTAGAAATCAACAGCGGGAAGAGAGCTGGAAAATTCCAAAATATTTGGATATTAAACAGCACACTTCTAAATGGCACAAAGAAGAAGTCTCAAGAAAAATAAAAATTATCTTGAACTAAGAAAATGGAAATACAGCTTATAAAAGTTTGTGGGATGCAGCAAAAGCAGTGTTTCAAGGGAAATTTACAGCATTGAATGCATATATTAGAGAAAGAAGAAAGATCTAAAATCGATAATCTAAGCTTCCATCTTAGGAAACTAGAGAAAAGAGAGCAATATAAGCCTACCACAAGCAGAAGAAAAAGAATAAAAATGAGAGCAGAAATGAATGAAATCAAAAACAGTAAAACAATAGAGAAAAATCAATGAAGCCAAAAGCCAGTTCTTTGAAAAGACGGACAAGTCTCTGGCAGGCTAACCAAGAAAACAGAGAAAATATAAATTACTAAGATTAGAAATGAAAGAGAGGCTATCACTACTGATCCCATAGGTGCCGAAGAATAATAACGGAATATTATGAACAAATCTATGTTCACAAATTCGATAACTTAGATGAAATGGACTAATTTGTTGAAAGATACAGTCTATCAAAACTCATATAAGGAGAACTAGATAATCTGAATAGGTCCATATCTATTAAAGCATTTGAATCAATAATTAATAACCTTCCGAAACAGAAAGCACCAGGCCCAGACTGATGAATTCTATCAAACATTTCAGGAAGGAATGATACCAGGTCTCTACAATCTCTTCCAGAAAACAGAAGCAGAGGGAACACGTTCTACCTCATTCTATGAGGCCTACATTACTCTGATACCAGAACAAGATAAAGATATTACAAGGAAGTAAAACTACAGACCAATATCTCTCATGAACATAGATGTGAAATCCTCAACAAAATATTAGCAAATCGAATCCAACAATGTATAAAAAGAAGTATATACCACAACCAAATGGGATTTATTACAGGTATGCAAAGCTGGCTTAACATCTGAAAATCAATTAATGTAATCCATTGCATCAACAGAGTAAAGAAAAAAGACCACATGATCATATCAACAGATGAAGAAAGAGCATTTGACCAACTCTAACCCGATTCCTGATTAAAAAAAAAAACAAACTTGGCAAACTAGGATTAAAAGGGGGAACTTCCTCAACCTGATAAGGAACAGCAATAAGAACCCTAAAGCTAACATCATACTTAATGGTGAGAAACTACAAACTTTCCCACTAAGATCAGGAACAAGGCAGGGATGGCTCCTTTCGCCCCTCCTTTTCATTGTGCTGGAAGTCCTAGCTAATGCAATAAGACAAGAAAGGAAATGAGAGGCATACTTAATGGAGAAAGAAGAAATAAAACTGTCTTTGCAGATGACGTGATTACCTATGTAGAAAATTCCAAAGAATCAACAACAATATCCCCAAACTCCTGGAATTGATAAGTAGTTACAGCAAGGTTGCAGGATACAGGTTAATATACAAACATCAATTGTTTTCCTATATACCAGTAAGGCAAAACTGGAATTTTAAATTAAAAACACACCACCATTTACATTAGCATTGAAAAAAAAATGTAGGTATAAATCTTACAAAATATGCACAAGATCTACATGAAGAAAACTAATAACATATTGATGAAAGAAATCAAAGATCTAAATAAATGAATAGATATTTCATGTTTTATTTGTAATTTCTTAATGACATATGATGTTTAGCAACTTTTCAATGCTTATTTGCCATCTGTGGTGAAGTGTCTGTTCAGATTTTTCATCCATTTTTAAATTGGGTTGTTTGTTTTCTTATTGTTGAGTTTTAAGATTATTTATTTGGGATACATATTTATAGCAGCTTTGCTCATAATTGCCCCAAACTGGAAGCAACTCAGAAGACTTTAAAAGGTGACTAGATAAATACACTGTGGTACATTAATTCACACAATGAAACATAATTAGTGATAGAAAGAAAAAAAAGTCCTATCAAGCTATGAAAACACATGGAAGAACCTTAAATACATATTGCTGAGCACAAGATGTCACACTGCAAAGGCTGGATGATTTCAACTGCAAGAAATTCTGGAAAAAAATGAAACCATGGAGACAGTAAAAAGACCAGTGGTCACCAGGGGCTCAGGTGGAGGTGGGGAAGGAAGACTAGACGAAGCCCAAGGGGTTTAGGGCAGAGCAGCTACACTGCATGATACTGCAGTGGTGGATCCATGTCATTACGCATTTGCCCGAACCCACAGAATCTACAACACCAAGATGGAACCCTAACGTACCAATATTGGTTCATCAGCTGTACCAAAATGTACCACCCTGACACAAAATGTCGGTAATATAAGCTCTGTGTTGGCATTTGGGAACTCTCCATACTGTCTGCTCGATTTCCTGTAAACCTAAAACAGTTCTAAAAAATATATTAAAAAACAAACAAACAAACAAACAAACAAACAAACAAACGTTGGGTCTACGGCCATGCCACCCTGAACAAGCCCGATCCTGTCTGATCTCAGAAGCTAAGCAGGGTCGGGCCTGGTTAGTCTTTGGATGGGAGACCACCTAGGAAGACCAGGTGCTGTAGGTGTAAAAAATAAAAAATAAGGGATTGTAAACTGACAAGGTCCTTGCAATCTGTGAGGTCAACCAAGGGTTGCCTTGCCTAAAAAACAAACAAACAAATAAATAAATAATCAAAAAATAAAAAAACAAAACAAAAAAAACGTTGACACACACCAGTTATTTGGGAAGGACCTCTGCTGCTTCATCACCATGCCCACTGATCTTCGTGCTCTATGAACCCATGATGACCCGTCAAAGACAGAAATTCTATGTGTTGCATCTCGTTTTTCTCTTCCCAGGCTTCATTACTTTCAGTTCCTCAAAAGCTGCCGGAGCCATTATCAAGAAATCAAAGCAAGCAGGAAATTTGGAATGACTTCACAAAAACGGGGTGAGGTTCTGCCACATGTCAGGCCAAAAGAGAGCTTCCTAGTTTTGCCCTGTAAGACCATTTACTCCCTCCCCTTCCTTGGAAAATTGCTAAAAGCTACTATTTGATGGAGCTCCTCAGTGTTTCAATACACTGTGTGTGTGGGTGTTTAATCTATTTCTTTTTACCTTTCAGTTCTTGGTCATCTCATCCCTCACTCCATCCCCCTCACTGCCTCAGGAAAGGGATGTAATGCAGAAATAGTAAAATCTGCGGTTTTCAAAAGAATGAGAATACTAGGAAACAAGAGGCTCTGGTGAGACAGTGAGTCTGGGAGGAGAAGCAAAGGGGAAGTTCTCGGCTTCCCACCGTCAGCCAGACCCTGGAAGCCTTGAGGAGGGGCGAGGCCTGACAAGAAGAGGGTTTCCAGCCCCCCAAGCCTCCCCGCGTGACATCAGGAAGGCCGCTTCGCCTGTCTATCCCTCGACTTCCTCATCTGCAAAATGGGGGAGGTGATGGTCCCCACCTCGCAGGGACTAAATGAGTTAACACACACGGAAGTACAAAGGACAGTGCCTGGCACAAGGCAGCCTCAGTAACTGTCAGTTACTCCGGCCGTTAATATTCCCCAGCCTGGCGATGGCTCTCTGACCATTCTCCTTACTCTCTGGCCACGGCCAGGTCTCCATGCTCGGCTCCTGTCCCTTCGTCTGCCCCTCAGATGCTACCGCTCCCCAAGAGTCTAGCATTTCCTTCTCCCTCCGTCCACAGGCGGGGGCCGCTGCACCACCCCCTACTCCTGGATGTCGACTTGCCACCTTGAGTCTTGCTGACCTCCACCCTCCCATGTGACCCTCCCACTAATGATGTTATCACCCTCCCAGCTCATCCTGGCCATCTTTTCCCAGGCCCCTGGCACTGACCCTACTGAATCCTCTGAAAAGCTGTCAAACCAGTCCCGTATCACCACCCTCTCCCCCATGGCAACAGTCTGGACAAGAGATAGTGTCAAAGGAAGTGGAGGTGGAAAGAATGGTCTGCAAAGATGTCCATGCCCTGATCCCTGGAGCCTGGGAATACACCCCATTATGTGGGCAAGAGAGACCTCGCAGATGTGAAGGTTGCTAATCAGGACCTTATGAGGAAGATTATCCTGGACTATCCAGCTGGGGCTCATCTAACCCCAGGGGCCCTAGAAGGCAGAGGGGTTCTCTGGCTGGAGAGGTCAGAGATTCAAAGCCAGAGGAGGACTTGACCTACTGCTGCTGGCTTTACATGAAGGTGGCCATGGGACACAGAATGTGGGCAGCCTCTCCAGGCTCAGAACAACCTCTGACAGCCGGCAAGGAGATGGGGACCTCAGTTCGCAGCTGCATAGATAGGCTAGATTCTGCAAACCACCTGAGTGGCCCTGGAAGCAGGTTCTCACTAGCGAGTCTGCATAGGAGCCCGGGATGCCGACACCTTGATTTTGGCCTCGTGTGCCCCGGAGCAGAGGAATCAGCAGAGTCTACCCCGTCTTCTGACCTTCAGACCGTGAGATAATACATTTCTGTTGTTTTAAGTAGAAGACAAGTACAATAATCAAGATTTAGAATATCTACAAATACGATATTTACCCCCGCCAGTAATTCTCAGTAATTCAGTCTTATAACATAGCCACTGTAACCAGCCTCATCACATATGTATAGAAATTCAACAGGGAATGGCTGCCTGAGACCCTACAACTGACAAAGGCAGAACCAGGCTCCAAACCAGCCATCCAGGGCCCAGGTCATGCATTTGACCGCTCTGTTCTAGAGGCTGCTCTATCTAATCTCCCACCTATGTAACAAAGATCATTAATTCCTTCCCATCTTAAAAGCCTTTTCAGGGGGAGGTTCCATCTTCAAACAAGTTACGTGTTAAACACTTAGCGTGGCTTACATTTTACACTGTTGAAGTAAGAACGTCCAAGCCTGGAGAGAATTTTTAATGAGCTTATTTGAGCCAAACTGACGACATATGTCCGGGAGCAAGATCTCAAATGTTCTGGAGAATAACAGCTTTGCAACTTCTTTTATGTATTTGAAATTGAGGAGGAAATGGGGGGGGGCAGGGGGGGCTGGATTACAGGATAGTTAACAAGATCAAATGCGCTCTAGAGGGTTAATACCCCTTCGAAGGGTATTATTTCTGGGCTTTCAAAGCTGTGTTAACCTAGATGCAATAGAGCAATGGGCAGGACTGGCTTAAAACCTTTCACTAAAGAATTTACAGGCCTAGGGCGTGACCACCCACCAGGACCTGCCTGCCCAGTTAGGAACTGAAGATCAGATCACCCTGTGAAGTCGCCTGCCACCAACACATTGCCACCAACATGCCATCAAGCTCTTTTCTCCCTGGAGGAATTGTTCACCAAACACCTCCAGAGTTTAACACACGCCCTCTCAACATCTGGGGTGTCCTTTCCTGCCTCCTCTGCCTGGTAAATCCCCAGGCTTCTCTTTATAGAGGCAGCTCAAGACTAGCCTACTCTGAGGCACCCTCTCACCCTCAGACAGGGTTCCTGTGGGGCCTCAATTTACAGCCCCAAGTATTGTCGGCGGAAAGCACGGGGTCAACATTCCCTTTTTACTCACTAGATGGCGCCACCCCGGTTTCTTGCGTGAATGCAAACCATGTGAAAATTGATTTTATGTTTCACTGACAACTCTCATTTCGGATTTCACACTACAAATCCCCTAGCTTAGACAACTACCTTATGATCTCAGTTAACGCACATGGAATTTCAGATATTTAGATTTTTTTTTTTTTAGATGTTCTCCGAAGCTAAATTTCCATCCAAAGAATGAAGTTTCTTTCTTTAGAAGCTTTGGGTCAGCCTCCCTCCTCCTCCGACTATGTGACTTTGGGCCAGTTACTTAACTGTTCTGAGACCCATTTCCACATCTTCAAATGAGCATTAAAATGATGATAGTAGTTCCTACCCCACAGGATTGTTTGAGGATATAATTCTGTAAATGCATATACAGAACTGACACAGCCTATGTAAAAAAAGCCATGCAAGATACTTCGAGTGGCCTATAAATGTGTGCTGTAGCTGTTTGTATTATTTGTGTTTTCAAAAAGGTATGACCTTTCACCTCACATCCGTGAGAATGGCTGCTGTCAAACAACAACAACAACAATAGCATCATCACAACTGCCAAGAAATGAAAACAACGCAGTGTCCGACAACTGATGAATGGATAAGCAAAATGTGGTAGGTACATATGATGGAGCATTATTCAGTCTTTAAAAAGAACGAAATTCTGACACATGCTACACAACATGAATGAAACTTCAGGACATTATGTTAAGTGAAATAAGCCAGACACAAAAGGACAAATACCAGATGATTCTACTTATATGAGGTTATCTAGAGCAGTTAAATTCACGGGATGGTAAATGAGCTGGTGGCTGCCAGGGGCTGGGGGAGTGGGCAGGGCCACTGGGTTTCAGTTTTGCAAGATGGAAAGAGTTACGGAGAAGAGTGGGGGAGATGGTTTCGCAGCACCGTGAATATATTTAGTGCCGCTGAACTGCATACTTAATGGTTAAGAAGGTAAAGTTTATGCTCTGTGTCTTTTACCACAATAAACAGATGAGAAAAATAAGGTGACCATCTATCCTTTCTCCGTTTTTCCTCTTGGGAGCCTTCCACCTGCCAGAGGGAAATTAGGCCCATACCTGCTGGGCCCACACCCATGAAGCCAGCTCCCATTTCCAGCTGCCAGTTCCCCAACAGGGGAGAAAAGAATTCCCCAAGGGCTGATGAGACCAGATGGGTTGACTCCCTAGAGCAAATACACTCTGGGTGTAGCCTAGGGTGAATGCCCAGGCAGGAAGGCGAGCTTCTGAGTGCAGACGGAGCTGGCAATTGCACCCCCGGGCCTGTTCCTTTCTGTGGATTTCTGTGGAGACCGAGATGGGTAAGAATCCTTACATAGCAAAAAGTTCACTCGTAACAGAGAAATGCAAATTAAAATGACAGAGATACCTCCTAGATCAGCAAAAATCCAATGGGTGGACAACAGACTAGGCTGGGGAGGGAGGTAGAAACAGACACTCACTGCTGTTGGGACACTGACTACATCTGTCAACCTCTGGTGGACAATGTGGCAACATCCACCAGAACTACAGATGTATATGCCCTTTGACACAGCACACGTACCCATATGTCCACGAAATGATGTAAACAGGGCAGGTGCCAGGCAAAGGGACAAGAGTCATATGGCTGTATGGGTTCTGGTGTATCTGTTAGATCAGCTTGCCCCATGACCCAGATCCCACATGGCAACGGGCTGACACGTGCTAGAGAGATTGTTCCAGCAGTGAGAAAGGAGCCGGCTGGCGGGAGGCTGCTCACAGAGGCAGAGGTGCAGGCGCGGGCATTTCATCCCCCTGGCATTTTGGCCCCGGTGTTTCTCCTCCATCTCCACCCTCCCGGCCACTATACCGTGCTGTCTTGGTTTGTCCTATAGCTCCCCCTAAAGGGGATCCCGGAACCTCCCCAGTGTGGGGCCCGGCGAATTCTTGGCGAGGGGCTGGAGTCAGCCAGCTCTCTACTGTTTACCTTTTGCTTCTCTACTCCTCAAAACAAAGTTTATTGAAATAGCACCCTGCCCCGCGCAAACAGGAGCTCCCACGACATCGACAGGGAAGAAACGCAGGTGATCAAAGAGGGCGAGGGAGGGGACACTGATGGGGGCTCTCGAAATGTGCTCCATGAGATGCCACACCCCCACCGGAACCTGGGGAGCATGGAACTGTGAGGGTTCCTGGGCCTCATCCCAAACCCGCTGGCTCAGAATAGGCTCTTTCATTCCAGGGGTTGTTTAACAAGTACTTTTATACATGTGAAAAATTCAACAACCACTGGCTTTCGGTGTTTCTTCATTCTGGAAGAATTGAGCCCCTTTCTCAGTCAAATTTATAGTGTCTACATCCAGCTCTAAAAATTACAGTTCACAAGCCACATCGGATCAAATGAATTATAATTTATAAGACTTAGCTCTGAAATGAGCAAGGCCGAGGCTTCCCAGCTATGCACGATGGGAGAGGGGAGATTCTGAACAGAGCTGACTGCCAGTCTGCATATGGCAGCCAGGACGGTCAGTTCAATATGCAGGTCTCCCCCTTGCTGGAAACCCTTCGGTGCCTTCTTCACATTACTCTTCAGATAAAGGTGAGAATCCTTATGTGGCACAAAGGAGGCCTACACGTCTCTTAGCCCTCCTCCTTCCCACTCTTGCTTAGGACACACTGGTTTTCTCTTGGTCCCTTGAGCTTCCAATATGCTCTTTCACCCCAGGGCCTTTGCACATGCCGTTGCTGTGCCCCTCGTCGAGTTAAGTCCCCTTTGTCTTCTGTATTCCTTTCCTTTGGAGCCCCAATGTTGGCATGGAACTGTACAGGCCTTTGTGGGATCTCTAACTTACTTCTCTGTCTCCTAGCAGTTTCCTGACTGTAGGAACCATGCCCGATTCTGCTATTGCTATGTCCCCAGGACTGCCTCAGTGCTGAGGCTCCAGGTAAATATTTGTGGGATGAATGAGTGACAACAACAGCCAAAGCCGAGCTGGCTACCACAGGCTTCCTATTGCTGTTAGGGAACCAAACTCCTTACAGGGTAGGGAAAAAAGTCTGGAGGGCAAAACCCTATCAATATCAGTATCGACTTTCTTGGAGCCAGATGATTACAAGTGACTTTAATTTTCTTCCTTACACTTTCTCCCAATTTTTAAAAAACAATAAGCATGTAACTACCTTCCATTATTGGAAAAAGTAAATGATGTCAAAATATTATGACATCGACAATCGAAACAATAGGTCAGCCTTGCAAATGAGTATAAATCTTCAGAAGCGTGACTGCCTATATTTACGATTTACTCAAGTAAATAAAGCAAACAGTCTCTTTCTCTTGTGAGATGTAACCTTTGGGTAATTTCAAGGACAACTTTTTATCAATAAATATTTCTGAATTTTATTTAGTGAAATGATTTCTAAGTGGCCATTACAAATTGACTATTGAATTATCCCTTGGGGTGGTCCATAGCCAATCGAGGGTGATTATTCTAATAAGAAAGGCTCAATGAAGTCACCAAAGGGGCAATTTTCACCTCGTCTTGTTTTATCGAATTGGAAAATGTTGACATATCTGCAGGTTTCAATTCTTCCAAATGGACCTGTATCTCCATATCCCTTTTAAAAGCAAACCTCCTCTCCCAAGTCCATTTAAGCTTTGGGAAGAGGATCTGTCTAAGATAGAAGCTCCCATTCACAAAATGTTTGGCAATTCATGCATCATCTGTTCTTTAGAGAGCCGATATAAGCTTGTGCTCCTGGAAACGAAACTTATTCCTTCCTAAATCAACGTGGCTATTGCTGGCGGTGGGGACTTCCTTCTTAAACCAAGACCAGGAAGCAGTAAGCCATCAATTATTTTTTATACAATGAATGGAACTCAATTTCTGTTGATATAATAATTGTCCTCATCAATTCCTTTTCCAAACAGCTTGTTAATGTCAGTGGATCCTCATCTTGACCCTGTGCACCTCTGAGGATTCCTCTCGGTCTCCATTTTATAAGACAAAAATAACATCATGGTGTCGCTGACTTAGTGCCATGTGCCAGGCACTTTATACGCAACGACTCTGTGAGGTAAGTGATTCATAGACTGAGACAACGAGCTCCGAGCTCCGAGCTCCGAGCAATTAACTAACTCGCTGAAGTCACACAGCCAGAAAGCGGCCCAGTGAGATTCAAACCCAGGTCTGTCTATCTCCGAAGCCTGTGCTCTTGAAAATTACCACAGTTTTCTGACATGACAGTCAAGTTCGACACAGAGATCTCTGTCTCTACTTTGGCCAGATGGGAAATAAAATGACGTAAAACGTATCCCTTGTTACGATGAAAAGAAACTGAAATTCTTTTTCTTTTCTTCCCCCACTTTGTGCACTGAACGGATTTTCTGTGTCCTTATAGGGCGACCATGACATGGATGAGACTCTCAAGGGGAGGCCCGTTGAGTTAATTTTTAAATCTGCTGAGTTTATGATAAATACCCTCAGATAACCAGGAATAAATGGGGGTGGGGGGTGAGGGGGGAGACTTTCTCAACTTGATAAGAGCATCTACAGAAAAGCCTACGATCAATACCACACTTAATGGTGAAGTACTGAATGCTTCTCATATAAGATCAGGAACAAGCAAATACAAAGATGTATACTTTACTCACTACTCTTATTCAACAGAGTACTGGATGTCCTGGCCAGTGTAATAAAGCAGGAAAAAAGAAATTAAAGGCATTCAGATCTCCTTGATGAAAGGAGAAAAAAAACTGTTCTTTTTTTTGCAGATGCATAATTATTTATGTATAAAACCCCAAGAAATCTATAAAAAAAAACCTTCTAGAAAGTTTAGTTTAGATATCATATAAGCATACAAAAATCAATTGTATTTCTATATAATGTCAAGGAACATGTGGACACCAAATTTTAAAATATAATACCATTTATAATAACTCAAAATAAGAGAGAAATCCTTAATTGTAAATATAACAAAACACATACAGGACTTGTACAGAACACTCTTGAAAGAAACCAAAGACCACCTGAATAAATGAGAAACATCGTGTTCATAGAGCGAAAGAGACCAGTAAAGGTATCAGTTCTTCTCATACCGATACATACAGCAAGATATTTTGTATACATAGACTGCCTTAGACTAAAATGTATATAAAAAGGGAAAAGAGTTAGAATAGGTTAAAAAATTTTTTTAAAGAAGAATATAATGGGAGGGATCACTCTACCTGATTTAAAACTTAAACAGCTACCGTGATTAAGACTATGTCATATTGGTAGAAGTATAGACACACAGATCGATAAAACGTAATAGGAACTCAGAAAGAGCCTCCACACATATTGGTCAAATGATTTTTGATAAAGTTACAAAAGCAATTCAATGAAGAAAGGATAGTCTTTTCAACAAATGGTTCTAAAGTAACTGGATATCCACATGCAATAAAAATAAACCTTAACTAAACCTCATCATATTCAAAAAAGAACTCAAAAAGTTTATAGATTTAAACATAAAACAAAATTATAAAACTATTAGAAGAAAACATAAGAGAACATCCTCAGTATCAAGGACTTGCTCACGTGTTCTTAGCCATAACACTAAAACCATGATCTATAAAAGAAAAAAAAGATAAACTGAACTCCATGAAAATTTAAAACTTTTGGTCTGTGAAATATTCTGTTAAAAGAATGAAAAGACAACCTATGGTAGAAGAAAATATTTGCAAACCATATATCTGGTAAAGGACTCATATCTAAAATATATAAAGAACTCCCCAAACTCATTTCTAATAGGATTATCTATAAAAACCCCAAATAATCCTATTAGAATTGGCAAAAAATATGAAGAGACATTTCATCAAAAAAGATATACAGAAGGCAAATAAGTACATAAAAGATATGCAACATTACTAGCCATTTAGGAAATGTAAACTAAAGCCATGAAGAGATATCACTGCACATTTACTAAAATGGCTAAAATAAACAGTGGTAATACTAATTGCTGGTGAGGATGCAGTGAAACCATGTCTCATCCATTGCTAGTGGGAGTTAAAAATGGTATGGCCACCCTGGATAATAACCTGGAAGTTTTTTTAGAAACCAAACACATACTTACCACATAATCTAGCAATCACACTCCTGAGCATTTATTCCAAAGAAATAAAAACTTGTACCCACACAAAAACCTATACACAAATGTTTATAATAGATTTATTCATAACAGTCCCAAATTGGAAACAATCAAAATGTCCTTCAATATGTGAATGGTCCAACAAACTGTCATACATCTAGACACTGGAATATTACTCGGCAGTAAAAAAGGAACAGGCTAACAACCTAAATGGATCTCAAGGACATTGTGCTGAGTGAGAAAAAACCTCAAAGTTCACGTATTATTTGATTCCATTTATACAACATTCTCAAAGCAATAAAAATGATAGAAATGGAGAACAGATTAGTGCTTGTTGAGGTTTAGGAATGGTGGTATGAGGAGGTATTATGACTATAAAGGAATATCACAGGGAGAGCTTTGATAATGGAATAGTTCTATATCTTGATGGCTGCACATGAATCCACGCACATAATAAAATGGCATAGAACCAAACACTAATTTTGTACCAATATCAACTTCCTGGTTTTGTATCGTTAATTATTTGTATCGTTAATTATTTTGAATCTATAATTATTTCAAAATACAAAGTTGAAAGGAAATCTGTTGAATGAGGTCTGAGACAGGCCTGCTTTTCACAGTTACGAGTAAATTCCATTGCATTTCTCTTTCTGCTTTAATATTTTAAGCTCCTTCGATAGTTAAAAAGGTCAAAAACTACTGTTTTTATTATTCCTTTCTTTCTTCCACCATCTTGTGCTGTCACTGATCTGAGGCTCTGGACCAAACCACAGTGAATTCAGAGAATGAAATGAAATGAGGGAATGCTGAGGCCAGGCCCAGGGCTTATCCTGCTTCACTGCTCGGAGGTCTGCAGGCTCCGAGGGGCCCACAACAGTCTCCAAAAACTCAGGCTGGGCACTGCAGGTGGGCCTGGCTGTCAGGCCCAAAGCAGGTGAAGGTCAAAGCATCGGCTCTATGCCTACCTTCCAAACTGCCTTATCAGGCTGCTGGGGAGGGGACGATGGGTGGGGCATCTGCAGACTTGTCCAGCAAATGACAGAGGGCACATCACACTTTGCATTGCGCTCATTTTCACTATGTATGCCAGGGAAACCCAGAGTATTTTGGCAATTGGTTACAGGCAAGCACATCGAAGAAAGATGTGGCTGTTAGCCAGAAGTTGTGCTTTAAAAGCCATCTGAGTCCACGAAACAGTAAGGGCTTTTGAGGAGGGTTGGAGAAGCAAGACTTCTTACCTCTAAAACAAGGTCTGAGTCTTCATGCCTTCCAATCGTAGTACTTTTATTCAGGACGAAAAAGCCTTCTGCGCTCTTTAGATAGGCTTTCATACTCTTTGCTTTCCCTATAAAAGGTTTTCAGAAACAATTTTGTTAGAAAACTGCAGTCCCCTAATTATTCAACAACGTCATATTTAGAATGAATGAAAAACACCACAATGTCCAAAGGGGAAATCAGCAGAGGTGGGAGTCCACAGGTGGACTTAGCGATGATTAGAATCATAATTCTGCATATTCCAAAGACTGTCTCTTTAGTAGTGATATCTAGTATACATGAGCTGGGCTCCGATAATCACACAGAAGACTTTTTTAATGTAACTCAGAGCACAAACAAACAATAGCTAAACAGCCCAACAACAAATCAGAATTCCCCTGATAACTGCTCTCCAGCTCCCATTGAGCTTAGTATGAGGTTAGTTATCTGACATACCGAGTATTCCTAACCTTCCACTTCTCAGCTCTGTGACCTTAGGTGAGTTACTTATTCTTTCCCTATGCCTCAGTTTCCTCATCTGTAAAATGGGATTAAATAATATTCTGTATCCCAAAGGGTTTTGTGAAGATTAAATGCAATAAATATGTATAAAGCATTTAGAATGGTGCCTGCTATATACCAAACACATATTTGTACCACTACTAATTATTATTATTGTTAATCTTGAACTCTGATCTAAGGATCTCTAAGTTTCCGTAGATATTCTTAAAGTGCCAAGTCAGTCATTGAGAAAGTGGGCTTTAAATGATACTTTCTTTTTAAATCACTACATTTCTTCACATATTTAGGAAAAAAGGATTATTTCTAAAGCCCAAAGTATTAAGATTATAGCTTGGCCATATAATCTGCACATATTTTTTCCCCCGATATTTTAGAATGAAAATGTCAAATGCACAAAAAAGTTGAAAGAAGTGGATGGTGAACAATATACCCACCACCTAGATTCTACAATGGACATTTTGCTATTTGCTTGATTACATAATCTATCCATTTACCCATTCATCTATCCATTTTATATTTTTATGCATTTCAAAGTAAATTCTATACTTTTTTTTTTTTTAACGCCTACAGCACCTGGTATTCCTAGGTGGTCTCCCATCCAAGTACTAACCAGGCCTGACCCTGCTTAGCTTCTGAGATCAGATGAGATTGGGCATGTTCAGGGTGGCATGGCTGTAGACTATACACGATTTTGAAAACAAAAATTTCAGTGACTTCGGTAGGTGACAGAATGTTGGTGATAATTTATATGATGCTTGAATTCTGATTTATGTCCAATTACATAGCGTGACATCCTTCATCTCAACAACATGTCACAGAATGAGTCCCTCTCTTTTCTTTTCAGCTGAAAGATCACTGAACTGTGAAGTTGCTGGGCTGTGGATAAAAACAAAAGTCATCCAGTTGTGATCGTATAGAGTCTCAGGTCTGGTTCTGCTTTTCGTCAACATCTCCATCATCATTTATTGAAGCCCTACTAAGTGCCATGCACCGTGCTATCCTTTTACACACATTGCCTCTTTCCATCTTCAGAACACCCCTGTGAGGTAGGTATCAGTACTGTCCCACTTTACAGATGGGGAAACTGAGACTCTGAGAGGTGAAGGTCACACCGCAGTAGGTGTCAGGGAAAGAACTCTGAATACCTACTGCTCAATCCTCTGGCAGCTCAGTTTCCACCCTCCATTGTTTCTGGGTGGGGCAGAGTGGGGTGGGGGAGTTGCACTGTCCACATGTGGAGCATGCAGTAACAGAAAGTCCTTGAAACCAGGATTCTATCCTCTGAAAGAAAAAATAATACCCTACCTGAGGGTAAGGTAAATACGAATAAGCCAGATGGTTTATTGATACCTGTAAATTCCGAGGCCTAGTAGTTGCCTCACAAATATCAATGCTTTCAAATATCAGGAGAAATAAATTTTATTAGGTTTGTTGTCATTAACATAGGAGAAAAGACATTTTCTCTTCTAAAATGATACCTCAAAGCAATTAGAGCAGCCAGCTGGCTAGGAATATTTGCCAGTAACTACCTTCGTTTTCCTTCCAGTATCTCTTCTAGATGACTTTTTGGAAAACCTAAATTCTATTGCTTTAGCTTTTGGGTTGGACAATACTTCACCTTAATCTTGCCCTGTGCAGCCATTTCCCTGCTTGAAAATACTGTAGAAAGTAATTTGAATGTGTTAAACTCTGGAAATTCGTTCTTAGTGCCACACAGCACCAGCCACAGGAAAGAAGGAAAGAGTTTCAATCATCTGCATCCCCTTGACTACTTCATTGGATCAGGATTGGACCACAGGAGCGACAGTTCTTTTGAGGGCTCCAAGGTCTTCGGTCGCCTGGGGGCTCTGGAAGTTCCTCAAAGGAAAGGTCAAGTAAGGCGCATCTCTGACCACTGGGTGGTGGTGTCCGTAAATTCGGAAAACCTGGGGCGTCGCTCATAATCCCAGTTGTACCCCACAGGACACCCGAAAGTGGGTGCCAAAGGGGCCTGAAGCTCGCGCGCGGCTACCTCCGGGGTCGTGGGGGGGCGCTGCACTTAGGGAGGAATGGCTGGTGCTGGGGCACCGCCTCTGGGGCGCCCCTGGGGTCAGGAGCCAGGATCTGAGAGGAGGAGTTCGGGGCTCCCGGCTGGAGTCAGGTCACCCCGCCGCTCCAGCCCCTGACCTCGCAGAGTTTGCTGGGTTCGACCTCAGGTGTCCGCCCGCCGCCTCCTCCCATGCCTCACTCACCTGGCGGGAGGAAGAAGCCCACGCTCCGTCCTCCGCCGAGAGCCCGGCGGGCTCGGGAGGCGCCGGGCCCGCTCGGGGGCGAGGCCGACCGGCCGCGCTCCCGCGGAGTCTCCAGCCAGCGGCCCGCACCCCGCGCACCCGCCAGGCCTGTGTACGCGCGAAGCCATGGCAACGCCGCCCGGCTGCAGAGCGGGTGAGAGGCGTGGCCTGCCCGGGCGGCCAGGGCGTGGGGGGGGGAGGGGCGTGGCCTGCGCGGGAGGCCGGGGCGGGGGGCGGTGTCAGGGAGACGTGCGGGAGTACAGCTTTCCGCAGCACCTCAAGGCGTTCCCCACCTGCCACCTAGGGGGCCTCAGGACCCCTTCACAGGTGGGGAAACGGGAGAGCGGGGAGCTCAGAGGTCACAGGAGTGGCCCAAGGTTTTACAGCAAGAATGAAGAGGACTCAAAAATCCTTCTTACTACATTTTGCTCTAGGGAGGGTTCCTTGAGGGGAAGTGAGTGGGCAGGGGCGCGATGGTGATGGGGCTGAACCAGGAGAAGCTTGGAAGTTGATACCCTCTGCCTTACCCAAATCCCTAGTCCTCTCTGTTGCAGACGAGAAAATAGAGTAGGCTGGAGGGACCACCGCTTTTGTTTGGGGGATGAGGATGGGAGAGGGATGGGGTGGAAGGAACAATTTTGAAAGAATTAGAGTTTCTTCCAAGCGCTGGGGAAAAGGTATTAATAAACTCACAGCTCTACTGTTCTTGTCCTTCCTTGACAAAACCGACTTTTATTCGTCCGTTTGTTCTTTTGTTATCTCTACGAACAGCTCCCAAGTCTCAATAAGTGTCAGACAATTGCCCCAGAGTTCACCTGGATGAGTCATTGTCCTTAAGAAGCTCCTACCTGATTGCAAATTGATGCAGCCACTATAGAACACAGAATGGAAGTGCCTCAAAAAGTTAAAAATAGAACTACCTTATGACCCAGCAATTCCACTTTTGGGTATTTCTCTGAAGAAATCCAAAACACTAATTCAAAAAGATGTATGCACTCCTATGTTTACTGCAGCATTATTTACAATAGCCAAGATACGGAAGCAACCTAAGTGCCCATCAATAGACGATTGGATAAAGAAGATGAGGTACATACCCACAGTAGAATATTACATGGCCATAAAAAAAAGAATGAAATCTTAACATTTGCGACAACATGGTTGGACCTAGAGGGTATTATGCTAAGTGAAATAAGTCAGAGAAGGAAAAATACCATATGATCTCACTTATATGTGGAATCTAAAGAATGAATGAACAAACTAAACAGAAACAGACTCATAGATGAAGAGAATAAGCCGATGGTTGCCAGATGGGAGGGGGCTTGGGGGGCTGTGTGAAAAAGATGAAAGGGTCAAGTACAAATTGGTAGTTGCAAAATAGTCAAGTGGATGTAAAGTACAGCATAGGGAATCTAGTCAATAATATTGTAATAACTATGTGTGGTATCAGATGGATACTAGACTTATCAGGGTGATCACTTCGTAAGTCATAAAAATATCTAATCACGATGTAGTACACCAGAAATTAGTATAATATTGTACGTCAATTGTAATCAAAAAATAAAAATTTTATTTTTAAAAAAGAGATGAATCATTCCCCCATTTTGCAGTTTGATGGGCCTGTTGTTTAGTTTTATTCTGTCTGGACCTAACTTTTCTTACTTGCAAAGTAGAGATAATGATTATAAGGATTAAATGGGTTAATTTGTGTAAAGTCCTAAATTTTGCCTGGTTCAATAGAATCACTCTGAGTGTTTGCAATTATTATTGTCTGTCGTAGTTTTCTGATGATAGGAGAGGACAGCCCAGTCTCAACCCAGGTCACAAACACCCCGGCGAAAACTTTGATTTGCATCAAGACTCAGTCCCAACCCGGGGCAAACTTGACCTCTGAACAGTCCCATATCATTTCGTCGGTTGCTCTGGGACCTTTTTGGGTGTTGATGTCAGAGTCAGGTTGAGCTCCCTCTTCTGGTGTCCACCAGACAGGATTCCTGAGAACCCAGCTGGTCTCTGTGGGGTGGGGGCTGTTGGACAACTCTATAAATTCTACTTCGGAGCATTTGGGCGGGCAAACCTCTACTATTTTTTCTGCGAGTAATAATGAACTTTTACAAACATGGTTAATAGAACCAGCTAAAGTTTATTAAGGCTTGTTAAGTACCAGCTGCCACGACATGCACAGTTTTATTTAATTCTTAGCCCAACTCCTTTTATGGAAGGGGGAACTGAGGCACAGTAGAGTCAAGTAACTTGCCCAGGTGCAAATCTGGTAAATGGTGGGTTCAAGATTTGAACTCCGATTGTTTAACTCCAGAGTGCTGTATTTTTTGTAAACTTTTTACCAAAGAAAAAACACTATCAAAAACTGCAAAAATCATAAGCATATACTGGAAGAATTTTCATGGTGTATGCGCCCACCTCATCAGAACCCAGATCGAGAAGCCGAGCATCACCAGCCCCTCATGCCCAAAGTCTTTGCACTCCGTTCTAGTCTTTTTCCACCCACTACTCTGACTTCCAATATCTTTGATTAGTTCTATGTTTTTGAACTTCATATAAATGGTACCTATACAGATTGTATTTTTCAACTGGTTTCTTTCGCTTGACATTATGTGTGTGAAATTCAACCAAGTCGCTTGAGGTTTCATTCATTCTCGTTCCTGTGTTGCATTCCATTGTATTAATTATCTGTTCCTGCATAACACATTGTGGTAAAGGTAGGGGCTCAAAACAACATATACTCGTCATCCCATGGTTTCCGTGGGTCAGGAATCCTGGTACTGGTCACCTGGTCACACAGGCTGCAGTGAAGGTGTTGGCCTGGGCTGAGGTTTCATCTGAGGCTCAACTGGGGAAGTGTCCCCTTTTGAGTTTATGCGGTTGTTGGAAAGATTCACTTCCTGGAGGGTTGCAGACTGAGGGCCTTGACTACTCCCTGGCTGTTAGCCAGAGGCCCCTCTGACTTTTAGACTCACCTAGCAAGATGGAAGTTACAATTTTATGTAATATGGTCACAGAAATGACATCCCATCACCTTTGCAGCATTCTATTGGTTAGAAGTAAGATACATGTCCAGCCCACACTCAAGGGGAGGAGCTTACACAGAGCTGTGAACACCAGGGATAATTGGGGGGCCATTGGATGTGTCTTTTGGTGCACATGCACATGCACACATAACTCTTGGGTATATATACCTAGGAGTAGCATCTCTGGGTCATAGAGTACACACGTGTCCAGCTATAAGAGATTTGCCAAATGGTTTTCCAAAGCACTGGCACCACCCACTCTCCCTCAGCGATAAATGAGGTGTATGCCTGCTCAGTTAGAACACATGCTTTTACATATTCTCCTCCCCACTCTCTTTACAGAGGGAGTTTTTGACTTGGGAAAATAGGGCCTAAACCTGGTCCCATGTCAGAAGCACCAAATTCCCAACCACATCTTCAGACTTCTTGATCCTTTGAGGGCTAGAATGTAAACTGGAAGGTACACTCCATGAGGCAGGGGTCCTTGTCCTGCACCCCTGGTGCTAGAGTAGTACCTGGCATGTAGTTGATATTCAATATAGAATTTTTTTTTTTTTTGATTAAATGAGCGAATTTAGGAACTGTTGTTCAAAGAGCTGGGCCTCAGGGAGGGTGTGAACTGCTGAAATCAAGAGGAAACTTTGATGTGTCTGAGTCCGTGTGCATTTTCCTGGGAAGAAGTCCCAGAGCCTTAACCAGATTTCTCCCTGACAAAGATTAAGAGCCATTGTGATCGTCTGGCTTATTTTGTCACATAAAGAAACAGATGGTCCTGGGGAAGGAGGCACAGGAACTGTGTACAAGGCTCCCAGTGCTTGACAGAGTTTAGAAGTGAGAAGGGACAGTGCTTGCCTAGGACACCTCAGAAGCTGACCCTTTGCTTGTTTGACCTTTGACCCATGATGGCTCTTTCCCCACAGGGCCTCCCCTGTGTCTGTTTATCGAATGGCAATTTCGAGAATGCCGTGGAGGCCCTGAGTTCCCAACGGTGGCAAGCCAACATGAGCTCCACCTTTTGAGCAAAATCTCTTTTAACTAACAGAAAGCCTCCCATTTGATCTGGTTTGAGATGACCTCATCCTTTGTCACCTTCTCTGTTTTCCGGAGGTTTTGCAACGTCTCGCTGCTGTCCACATTCTTTTCTCATTTGAACGGTGCTCCTGTTTTGAGTACTTTTTTTTTTTTTCGGGTCATTCCCGTCACATGCTTTTTATCTTCCTTCCCAAGCAGATCAACCTCTTGCCTCCCTAGACATTTCTTCTCAGGTTTCCTCTGAATCATTTCACTTGGTCTAATTATGTCCAGTTTTTCCTCCTTCCTCACTGTACTCTACAGAGACTCTCTCTTTTCTCCAGAACAACTGTTCTTTTCTTTCCAATCCCTCACCCCAATCCTCATCTTTCACCATGTTTTCTGACCTCTTTTAAAAACGGATTATTTTTTGAAACTTCAGTCGCCAAGATCATCCCTTTTAATCTGAGGCTGAATTTGGATCACTGTCAAGAAGCCAGGGAGACAGGAATGTTGCTGGGTAATTAGGATCCTCAGCAGAAGGGATGAGCACCCAACAGGGGCGGGGTGAGGGGTGGGGAGGTCAGAGGAACCTGGGGATGGAGAAGGAGGGACATTCTTCTGCTTGAGGTGGGGCTTGGAGTGGGGGCGGTGGTCAGAAAAGACTAAGTAAAAGGAAGCATTTGACATTTGACCTGACTCGTGAAGGATGGGTAGGGTTTCAGGAGGCAGAGCAGGGAGAGAAGACTATGGTAGAAGGAAGGCACAGTGGAAATTAAGGCTAGAAGATGGGTGTTAGGAGAAGCTAAGATGGTGATACAGATAGAGGAGGCTAGGCACTGAAAATGCAAACTCACTGGTCATGGTCAGTCTTCAGATATGTTTGTTTGGCTTTCACGCTGTGTGAAGACTTTTAATTAGTTGCTGAAGGGACAGCCCTCTTTCTGTGGAGTGACAGAGAAACTCATTCAAACTGGCTTCAGCAAGAAAGCAAATTCACTGGAGTCTAGAGGGGACGGCTGGGTTCAGGCCCAAGTGATGTCATCAGGCCTTGGCCTCTCTCCAGCTCACAGCATTACTTTTAACCATGTAGATCCAACCAGACAGAATCTCTGTATAATTGTCACAAAAAGGCTGCCATCGCTCCAGCCTTTACATCTTCTCAGTTTTGAATCCCACTGGGAAGAGTAAGAGTCTTTTTCCTGGCAACTCCTGGCTCTATTCTTGTATCTAGAGCAACAGTCTGCTAGGGCTGAAGAAAGGCTGTCCTCTTTGGATATAGCCTATGCTCTCCCTGCCCCCTGCATTGCTCACATCTCTTCCCTGGCTTCTTGGGTTTTCACCCCCAGCATAATTTAATTCTGTAAACAAATCTGTTCCTCCTACCAGATGGATGTGCCCAAAGTACAGGGGTCAAATAGCATTCACTGTGCTCCCCCAAACTCTTGAGGACAAATGCCTGGCCATGTTTGATCATTTCATTCCTTGTTCATTTTAAAATTCTTCTTTTAAAAAATATTTAATACATAGTGATTTTAGAATCACCGTCTGAATTTCAATGTCTGAAGTCTTTGTGGGGTGGGTCTCAATATATTGTTTGTTGTTTCTGCTTACTCTGGCTCATACTGATTTGTTTCTTGGATGTTTAGTAATTTGATTGTGATAGCATTTTTGATAGAAATTAATCTGTGGGAATCCTGAGGGGTCTGACTCCTGACTGCTTTCCTCCGTTTCTTTTTTTTCAGCTGGATGCCAGGTATGCTAATAACTTGCGATCACTTGCATTTACTTTCTCAGCTTGGAGTTTTCCTACTGAATGTGTGGAGAGTAAATTCGAATCCCAGACCCATGTGGTTACAAATTCTTGGGGTGACGATTACCATCATTATTATTGTGACCATTATTAATTGTCCCCTCCAGAGCCACATTGAAAATAGATAGGTTGCCTCATAAGCTTCCTTTTCCAGCAGTCCAGAAAAAAAATTGAAAAAGCCCTCCATTTGCTAGGATATCTAGCACCTTCGAGGGGGATTGCTTATTATGGGCATTTGAGACTGGGCTAGTTTACCTTACAAAGGGCCAAGGCTTAACCTCCCATTTCCTGTACCTGTTAACTCTCCGAATTGGTAGAGGTGTTTATCCTCAGGAAGTCCTGGCTTCCTCTTCTGCTTATAGTTTGGTCGTAGCTCACTCTGCCTCTGTCATGTGTGTATATGTGTTCCTCTGGGATCGTGTACATTAAAAATTATTTTTTATTATGGAACTTTTTTTAAAAAACACCTACAGCACCTGGTCTTCCTAGGTAGTTTCCCATCCAAGTACTAACCAGGCCCGATCCTGCTTAGCTTCCGAGATCAGACGAGATCAGGCACATTCAGGGTGGCAGGGTTGTAGACTATTATGGGATTTTTTTTTTTTTAAACACACAAAAACAGGGAAAAGAGTGCAATTAACCCCATGTAGCCATCATCCAGCTTCAACATTTTTCCAATTTTCTTGTATTTCCTTTTTTCTTCCTTTTTGTTTTTTTCTGGATTAATTTAAAGCAAATTATATCATTTTACCCACAAATACTTCCTAACTGAAAAGTCCTTTGTTCCCCTTGTGGATGAAAAAGGAGCCACATACTAAACATTTTTGTTGGAGAAACAGGGTCCTTTGTCCTGCTGAATATTCACATCCTGGATTTGTCTGATTTCTTCTTCATGGTTTCAATTAACTTGTACCTCTCTTCCCCACGTTTCCTGTAAACTAATATTTAGATATAGAGGCTTGATTAGATTCAAAGCTTTTTTGTTGTCAAAACTACTTCGTAGACAGTGCCGTGTGATTCCCTCTGCATCACACTGTGATCACAGTGTTTGGTCTCCCCATTTTTAATGATACCGAGATTGACCAGCAGGAGCAGTGCTAATAGACTGAGTCATCCATATCAAAGCCCTCATCAGCTCCTCCCCACTACGCCCCACACTCTTTGTTTTTATTCGTGGCAAAATACATGTAACATAAAATTTACCGTCTTAACCATTTTTAAGTGTATAGTTCAGTAGTGTTAAGTGCATTTACATCGTTGTGTAACCAATCTCCAGAACTTTTTCATCTTGCAAAACTGAAACTCTACATCCATTTAATGATTTCCCATTTCTCCTTCCCCAGCCCCTGGCAACCACCCTTCTACTTTCTGACTCTATGAATTTGACTACTCTAGGGACCTCATGTAAGTGGACTCATACAGTATTTGTCTTTTTGTGACTGGCTTATTTCACTTAGTATGTCCTCAAGTTTCATTTATGTTGTAGCATATGTCAGAATCTCTTTCTTTTTTAAGGCTGAATAATATTCCATTGTATGTATATATACTATTTCGTTTATCCATTCATCTGTCAGTGGACACTTGGGCTCATCAACTTTTTACTTAATAGTTTTAGCATCTTTTATGGATCATTCCCCAGATTCATTATTTTTTGTGGGGTTGTAGAATTGTGACTTTTCTGTGTTATTCCTTTGGTAATTATTAGAATTCTTCTGTAAAGAAGAATTTTCCCTTCATTAACTATTTGTTTATTCTAGAATACAGTTTGTTCAGAAAAGGCAGAATAAATGATTGTTTCTTTCCTTTTATGTGTCAATATTCAGAGTAAGAAGCAACTGCCAAAGTGACCGATGAGTTTTACAAAATATTAGGAGTTTTTTATTTAGCAATATGTAGATATGTTTCAATCCATTGAAGTCATTATTTGGTTTGATGCTCACATTACACCATCTCTGGAGTCCGTTCAGATCAGCTCACATGTCCTTTGTTCTTTCAGGTGGAAAACACACAGTATTTAATTACACCTATCTATGTTTACATTGCATTGGTGTGGTCTTTAGGCAGACAGCTCTCTGTCTCAGTTTTCCTTCTCTGGACAAAGAAGCTGCACACAATGAGCTCTGAAATCACCCCTACTCAAAACTGCTTTTTTTTTTTTTAGCATTTTCACAGTTTACTCATTTGATTCTCCCAGTCTTGTGAGCCAATGCAGTTATCAACATCTTCATTTTACAAACATAGAAATTGCCATGAGGCGAAACTATTTTTTTCTACTTTTCCATACTGCGTTTTTCTCCAGTAGACTTAAAAACCCGAGGTACTCAATCAGGAACATTTGGCCCCCTAGAAATTTTTTTAACATTTATTTTTAAATTACAGTCGGCATACAATATTATATTAGTTTCAGGTATACAACATAGTGATTAGACATTTATATATTTTAGGAAGCGATCATGCCCAGGGCACTTTTGACAATGTCTGGAGGCAATTTTGATTGCCACACTTGGAAGGGGCTATTGGCATGTAGTTATTAGAGGCCAGAGATAAAATCATATTCCTTTTAATTCAATGTTTATTCAATGAAAGGATTGTAAAAATGTATACATCTGAGAATTCAACTGTACACGAAGTAGGATGATGAGATAGTCTGTTTTTAACACATCCATAGAACTTAGGCATTTGATATTCTCCTACTGTTTCCCCTTTAGTCTTATTTCTGGCTCCTATTGTCCCTTGAGACCTTTCTATTATTGGCCTAAGGGAAGATTAATGGACAATTTTTACTGCTTTCATGTCAATGGAAAAATTTTAGGGCTTAAGTCTTTTTTTTTTTTTTTTTTAACTTGTGGGATGAACATCAAAATAAAGTTTTATCCCAAATAGCAGTTAGATTTTTTGGTCCCAATCCCTCTTTGCCATTTTATTGATTGAATGGATATTTTCAATAAACTTAGCATTACCTTTTAAAATCAGTAAAATTTTTATGCTCTTCTGTCCATAACTTCTCCTACGAGATGTATAGTCCCATACCCTTTTCTCTGCCTCTGGGTCAGCAAGAACTTGATCCATTTGTTCGAGGCGTCTTCCTAACATGGGGTGTATAGTAGGTGCTCAATTAAAATCTGTCGCATGAATAGACTTTGCTTAACTTGGAGATTCTCAAATAGATTTAATCAGGGACCTTTTTGACTTCCACCAGTTTTAAATGCAGGAGATTCACCGGGAAAAAGGGTCTCTAAAATCCTGACAGCTATGGTTCCTAAGTTCACTTTCTTAATCCCAGCCACTCACTTCTGAATACACTGATAACACAGCATTAGCCTGAAAATCAAACAAAGCAAACTGTCCACAGTTGCCATCGTATGCACTGTTCCAGGCTGACCTCGAGGCTGCTCGGCTGGCCTGAATTATGTGTCCCTGTTGCCATTTGCCATTTTCCTGGAACTGGCTTTCTGCAAAGATTCCTCACAAACTACTCATGGTGCCTGGTGAATTTTCCCAGAGCATATTTTTCGGAAACGAGTGCGAGGCCCAGGCTCGGAGATGAGCTTGAGTCCTCAGGTTGTCCATCAGGGGATCGTGGTCTAGTCACAGCCACCAGGTAGCCCTTGCTTTCTCTGTGCCAGGTACAGCTTTATCAGTGTTTTCTCAGGTATCCACCTTAAAATAAGTAACCTCTATTTTTCTGGTGAACAGATCGCAGCTCAGAGGTGTTACATTATCTGCTCAATGTCACACTTTTCGAAAGCAGCCGTGCTGGGATTAAAACACCATCCTCCCTGCTAGAAAGTCCATGTCTTGCCCTCTGTGCTCGCAGACAGAATAGGCACTGTCCTTTCATAACTGCACTTGAATACTCAGCACGGCTCGTCCTGGGAGCTAAATGGTCCATGTCGGGACCTTTAAGGTAACAAATGAGCCCATTAGTCCTCAGAAGGGCTCTTTGTGTACTGACCTTTGCTGCCGGTGGGTCAATTGATCCATCCATTTCCAAGGACACGGCTGAGTCCCATTTTTAGTTTGCCGTACCTATGCAGATTTATTTTGGCTCTGCTATCTCACGCTTGTCTCTCCAGAACCAAGTCATCTCAGGACATTTGGCGTCAAGTCATAGAAACCCACTCCAACTTGTTTGGCAAAGATGGGACTCAATTGAAAGCAGCCTGGCGCGTCCTGTAGGGGGTGTGGCCGGGCTAAGGAGAACCCAGGCCGGGAGATGCAAAGCAGCTGATCTTTCCATCTCTTTCTGTGTAGGGCTATTTCCTCTACGGCCCCTCTGCTTCATTCGTCTCTACTTGCAGACCAGCTTTCTCTCTGCACACGGCCTCTCTGTGGCTTTCAAGTTTGTTGTATCCGGTTCAATAGCCAGTCCAAAATGATCGTGGTTATTATTGCCCTAAGGCCATCAGACCCACTTTGGGAAAGAACCCAAGCAAGAACCCCTCCCATGGAGGGCAGGGCTTTAGCTTCACTGCTGTCTCCCAGAGGCTAGACCAATGCCTGGCATACAACAGGAACTCAGTACATATTTGTGGATGGACCCGGCTAGAGCAGCCGCACACACACCAGGCAGGGTTCCACATTGCAGTCACAGCCATGCTCCCACACAACCTTCTGCCTCATATCTGCTTACAGCGCCCCTTCATCAGAACTGTACCCAGTCTGAGAAAAGTGAAAATCAAAATCGAGAGTTGGTAGAGCCCAGCACAGCCAACGATGCAAAGGCAATGGACACCTTCAGAGACTTCAGCTAAATTTAGGGTCAGAGCTAAAAAGGGGAATTTGTTGGGAGGACACAGCATCTCTTATGGAACCCAAGGACAGAAGTACAGCCGGGCTTCCCAAGGGACAAGGACCAAGGACCAGAAAGTCATCGTGAGACGGCCAACTCTGAGATCTCATTGTTCATGTCTACCTCTCTCAGCAGTTAGCTTCATTCTCTCTCTGCAGAGCAGTGTCCCCTGCTTCACTCACCTGCGGCCCATCATGAGGGTCCCCAAAGGTCCCATAATCTCTGAGACCACATTACCCAGTGGCCTCTCCATTCATCCCAAGACCAATTCCTGAAAGAGAAGGTCCTGGCCCAGCTCAGCTTCTAATTGGTTCTCCTGGGTCAGGTGGGCACACACCTCAGGCCCAATCAGCCATGACCTGAGAGGGTGGAGTCACATGACACCAACATGGCTGCTGAGATTCCTCCCTTTGGGTGGGATGGGAGTGCTAGGTGGGAATTTTCTCTGCTCTTTTATAGCCCTGGGGCCATTGAGGGCTCAAGAACAGGTGAGTGGCTTCTTGAATTTTCTCCTTCATCTGTCCTTTACTATTTACCTTAAGAACAAAAACATGATGGAGAGGAAAGGGCTAGGGTCTTTCTTCTGGTTTTTACGCTTTTCTTATTTATTTATTTATTTATTTATTTATTTGTTTGTTTATTTATTTATTTTTTTTGTAGTCAACAGCGAGAGCCCTGATAGGTCTGACCCAAAGAGCAAACGGGAAGAGTGTGCCTTGGAAAATTTTGAAGTGAAGGTGGCCTCCTGCTTTGACACATGGTTTTAAGTTAATATAGCAGGTAACCTCCTTGCCTCTCTAGGCACAATTCGGGACCCTAGCTTATAGCTAACGTTCCCAGCTAACATTTTTCTCCGCCTTCATTTTAGACGGAGGTGAATTCACGCTCTATATTGTACATGCTAAATATTCATGATCTATCCTCTTAGTAAAAGAGAAAAATTAGAATAATTTTCTATTCGGTCATTTCCATACATAAAAAACCAAATAGGGCCCTCAATGCTATTGCCGAAGTACTCCTGCCTGTAGGAAGAGTCGGAAGTGTTCAGGTGGAAGGGGCCTGGTCTCTAACGAGTTGAAGATTGTGCCCTGTGTTGGTTCCCAGGGCCACTGTAAAAATTCCCACCAACTTGATGGGTGGCCTAAAACAATAGAAACTTATTCTCTCATGGCTCTGGAGGCCAAAATCAGCATCAGCTGGGCTGAAATCAAGGTTTTCAGCAGGGCCGAGCTCCTTGAGATGCTCTAGGGAAGACTCCATCCTTGCTTCTTCCAGCTCTGGTGGCCGCTGGCGTTCCTTGACTGCATCACTACAATCTCCGTGTCCGTGGTCACGTTGCCTCCTCCTTCCCTGTGTATGTTGTCTTCCCCCGGTCTCACTTATACGTGCGCTTCCGGATGACATGCTGTGCCCACCTGGATAATCTAGGATAATCTCAAAATCCTTAATTGAGTCACGTCTGCAAAAACTTTACCTTATAAGGTCACATTCTCAGGCTCCTGGGATTAGGGCCTGATATCTTTGGGGGCGACCATTCAGCCTACTACAAGCCTCAAACCTCTTTTTTCTCCTAAGGAAGAGCTAGGCTGGGCAGACATCCCAAAAGATAACTGCCAGGCCAGGTTGAGAGCCTTTTAAAAAAGCTGTTTCTCAGCTTGTTGGGGACCTTGCTAGTCTCTTTTTCCTCCCATCAGGAGGAGGTATAGAGTAATTGAAGAACAAGTCCAGCCCAGAGATACAAGGAGAGCCACAGGCTGGCTCAGTCATGGGCTGGGACCAGACCAGCCTCCGGGTGTCTCATGCCAACAAGCAGATCCCTGCAGCTCCCTTTTTAATGGATGGATTTGCATAAGGAAAGTGAAAGGTTGGAACTTTAGGTACTGCTGCCAATCCTGAGACAAGAAGCTGATTCACTTCCTAACTGCTGCCACTCCCCTTCCTCAGGAGCCTTTAGGAAACATCCAGGGCCTGAGAATTTACTTTTCTAACCAAGCTCCTAGCCACACAGATTCCCAACAGGCCCGCTCCATGCTACCGGCACCAGGGAGGCACCTTCGGACCCAGGTCCGTCTTCCCAGACTTCCACTCCACGGTCAAGAGCCTGACCCCAGACATCGCCATTCCCCTCTGCAGTCTGAGGTCTCCTGGGCATTAGTTGAACTGTCTAAGCAACAGAACTTTCTGCTGGGCGCGTGGGTTGATGGGGAGAGACTCAGCTCTTGAGAAACACGAGTCTTCCCTCATTCAACATCTGAAAAAGCTCTTTATGCTGAGTTGGATGGCACAGTGTTTAAGGAATCGGGCCTTGGAGCCAGATGGCCTGGCTTCAAATCCCAGCTTTGCCACTTATGAGCGGTGTGACATGGGGCACCTTAATTAACCTGAGCCTCCACGAGCTAGCCTACAAAATGGGTACAGGTGAAACGGAATAACACGTGATGTGCTTAGCACAGCCCCTAGCATATATCATTTGGTACATATGTGCTGTTGTTATTATTGATATTTGTCCATAAACAAGTCAGTATTGGAAGAGCTGCTAAAGTAATTCAGCACCCAATGTACTCCATATAAAATATTTTATTATAAAAGCTCAGTTGCACGGCAGTCTAGAAGGAACAGAACATCTCATACAGCAGGGGTCCCCAAACCCCTGGCCACGGACTGGTACTGGTCCGTGGCCTGTTAGGAACCAGGCTGCATAGCAGGAGGTGAGCGGCAGGCGAGTGCACGAAGCTTCGTCTGGATTTGCAGCCACTCCCCAGCGCCAGCATCACCGCCTCAGCTCCACCTCAGATCATCGGGCATCAGATTCTCATGGGAGCACCGGTCTCTGGGGCCAAAAAGGTTAGGAACCGCTGCCATACAGCTCTCCCTTCCTGCCATTACACAGGAGAGCCTAGTTGAGTGTACCAGTTGAGACTATGATCTTATGTGTCATCAGGCCTTAGGCCCTCAAAGAACCAGTGGCATCGGGGGCTCTGAAAACCCCACCTGGGCCTCATCATCTAGCCTTTTGTTTTGCTTAATTCACAAAAATGGCTCCGTGTCCCTTCTACAAAGCTGAGTTGTATCCAAACCACGGTTCAGGACTCTAGTGAAGAAAGCAAAGGGATAACTTGTATTTCTTTTTGAAACAAAACAGTCCAAGTGGAAGCAAAACAAAACCACAATCTAAACCAGTTGCTAGGTGCCCTTTCCTAGTTAGAAAGAGGCGTGTTGTCACTAGCGATTCAGTTGAGGAAAGATGATGGGGAAGATGCCTACGCCGTCCCCAGATGGGGTCCACAGCATCGTGGGATCCGAGGCAGCATCTCTTTCTGATGCACCTGCTACATGAAGTTCTGTGAATGTGAATCACCGCCAAATCACAGGACTCCCCTGCCCCCACCCAAGTTGCTAAGCATACATCTGGCCCCTCGCTTCTCAACTGTGGCTGGAGTGGCATCACTGGGGTCTGTTGGTGCAGAGGGTGAGTGACAAGAGGGAACACGCTAGAGAAGGACCATCAGTCAGGCGGCCGGGTATTGGGGGCCTTCTCCTGGACTTCGTTGTACTGTGGCGGGGGAGTCAAAGGCTCGATGGAGGGAGGGGGGACATTTTTGTCCGAGAGGTTGATCCTAAAGTCTTTGAGGTGAAGTTTTTCAGATTTAATCCTTCGAACTTTCAGTGGTTTTAGGTGTTTGGCCAACTTGGAGTTCTGCCTACTGGGTGGATTCCCCGAGCTGCCTTCCACGTCGGCCCTGGCTGTCGTGGGGGTTGTCTCGTCAAGCCCCGTCAAGGACTCATAGGAAGGGAGAGAGATGCTCATCCTCGGGCTCTGGTCTGGTTCCCTGGTTTCTGAGAAGTTTGTGTTCATCACTTCCTCGTAACTGGGGACGTAGTACCTCGAGGAGGCTTCTTCCTCCTCTTCTTGGCTGCAAGACAACAAGCAGACACGGAGGGTTAGCAGATGCTCAGTCGCTTAAAACCACAAATAGATGGACTCTAAATCCCATGTTGGCACTGGGTCTACATACGCCAGGCCTGTAAACAAGAAATGGGTCCAAGAAGTAATACAAGCTAACACTTCAGCTGTTTGCTATGAGCTGGGCACTGTTCTGAGACCTTTACAGCAGTCCCCACCTTTGTGGCACCAAGGACCAGTGCTCCTATGAAAATCGAATACCTGATGATCTGAGGTGGAGCTGAGGCGGTGATGCTAACACTGGGGAGTGGCTGCAAATACAGATGAAGCTTAGCTTGCTCTCCTGCGGCTCACCTCCTGCTGTGCGGCCCGGTTCCTAACAGGCCAAAGAACGGTCCCTGTCTGCGGTCTAGGGGTTGGGGACCCCTGCTTTAGCACATATGAACCAATTTCATCTTCCTAATAACACTATGAGTTAGGTACTATTATGATACCCATTTTATGGATAGGAAAACTGATACATGGAAGGTACCTGATTTAGTCATACCTTTAGGAAGCAGGAGGGCAGGAAATGAATGTCACATTTTCCATTAGTACACTGTATTATCTGTGTGTTAACACCCCTCCCTCCACCTTTAAACATTACAATTAACAAACAACAGGCAAAGTAGGCTATTGTGATGCCCAGCTGGTCCTTTGGCCAAAGGCAACATAAATATGCAAGAAGTAGCTGCCAATTTGAAGCAAAATGGTTGTCTCCAGGTAGAAGGAATATCTGAATATAAAATTGATATGTATTTCAAATTTTTCTGTGGTTTTATCTTCCAGGTTCATTATTAAAACTCAAAGAACAGGTCAGGTGCTCAGCCTTACTCTCATTGAACTGTTGAAAGAGAAAACCCAAAAGTCAGGGTGTTTTTTTTAATCCTTTTATAGGGAGTAATGTCAATAGCCATTTTCCAGGTCCCTACATTTGAACCTGTGGGTTGATAATGACCAACATTGGAAACCTCACTGCTTGTCTGGGTTTTCTTCTCATCTCCTTTAGGGATGAATTTGTGTGTGCTCATGGCTGGGGCAAGTAATATGGGTGACACTTTTATCCTTCTTTGTCCTTCTATCTTTCAAGTTTTCTAGAATGTGCATGATTATCTCTTGTAATCAGACAGTCGGTTTAATTTTTCCAGAACAAAAACGACTACCCTCCCACTATAAAGGTAAGACATACTTATACAACATTCAAACAACACAGGAAAATCTAACAAAGAAAATAAAAACATCCCAAATCCTTCCACCCAGAGATAACCACTGTTAACATTCTGCTGAACACCTTTCCAGATCCTTCCCTAATTCCACAGCCATAACATTTGGTGCGATCAGGACCTTAACCAAAGATGCTGTGCTACCGCCTCTTTTTCACCATGTGGAGGACGGGGTCCCATGTCAGCAAACAGAGATCAGAAATGACGGCGCAGAAGGCTACTGAAGGGCACGTCATACTGTAGCTCGATTGATGGGCATGTAGGTTGTTTCTCAGGTTTTGCTATGCTAAGCAATGCTCTGATAAGCACGTGGGTACAAACCCCTTTGCACCTGTGCTATCATCTCCCAAGGATAAGCTCTTAGGACTAGAATCGATAGGTACACACATCTTTGACACTGCTTCTTACTGTGAAACTCCCCTTAAGAACGGTTGTGGCAATCGGCATTCCATCAGAAACCCACTTCCTCACAACCCTCCAACGCCAGGCTCTATCTATCTTGGCCAACACGAGAGGCAAAGAATAATGACGACTTCTGTGTGCTTGCGTTTTGTGACTAATGAGGCTGAACATCAATTGTCTGGATGTCTAAGAAATGCTTGCTTGTCTCCTCTGTCCATTTTCCTACTGGCGCGTTCATCTTTCATATTCGTTTGCGAGGGCTCTTTCTATGACAGGGATGTCAAACTTTACCATATGTTTCCCGATATATCATTTATCTTTTAAATTTGTGGCAAATAGAACACTGCTTTCCAACCTTTTCTACTCAAAGCGGATACACACAGCATGCTAGGACAAGCAGCCGGTCTGGCCGCTTCCCTGGGGGATGTCGAAATCTGTATAGCCTTAATCCATTCATACCATATGATCTGGGAAACTCTGGGATAGGAGTATAAAGTTATTTATAAAATGATGAACCGATTTACAGAGCCTTAAGAGGAGAGAGTGGGAAGGAAAGCTTTCTAGATCACAATATTCTCCTCACTGGACCCTGTGAGTGTGTGCACGTGTGTCCAGGCCCCGGGCTGGGGCGTGTCGGCCAGTCCTCACCTGTCTTCCTCCTGGGCTTGCGGCTCGGCCCCTGGCGGGTGCTGGATGTGCGCCATCTCCTCGCCTTGCCGCCGCTTCCTCTGGTCGCGGACGTTTAGGCAGATGGAGAGCAGCAGCAGCATCACCCCGGCCCCGACCAGCACGTAGGCTACGGAGAAGGTCTTGCTCTTCAGAATGCCGCTGCCTATCTCCGTCTTGTTCCCCTGAGCTGTCGGCTTCTCGGCGGCACTGAACCCGGGTACCAGGTTCCACATGGCCATGATGATGCCGAGGACCAGCATCCCCAGGCCGATGGCGGTCAGTGCATAGTGCGAGCCGTTGGTCTTAGACTGGGCCATCTTGCCCACAAGCAGCAGGGCCAGGCCCGGCTCAAAGAAAGAAAATAAATAAATAGAAAGCCGCAGTAGCCACGACAACAAAAACCCCTTGAGCACACTGAACGGGATCCCGAGCGCTATACTGAAAAAACCAGCAGCCACGCTCTCAGGGATGGCTTCCTTCAAATGAGAGGCGTTCCGGGCGGACAGCTGCAGCCGAGGGGTCTGAAAGGGAAGCAGAAAGAGGAGGGAGGAAAATCAGCTCCGATTGAAGACGCTTTTGTGAACACGGCGGTTGTGCTCTTGGAGGAGTTAGAAGCAGCACTCGGGCTTGGCTTGCCTTTGATGCATTCCAGATGCCTTATGAGCTCCTGCTCCTTCTCTGAGCCTGCAGAAGGGAGGCTGACCCGCCTACCTCCACCCGAAAGGGAAAAGCCAGACCTTTCTCTGCAGGAAGCCACAAAGGTCAGGGCTCCAGGTTGTTAAAAGGCATTGTGGAATTTAATGAAGTGCAGTAAAACCTCAGCTCTCACTGGGTACGGCGAGGAGCGTGAATGATGGCACGCATGAGCCGTGATCAATAACTGTAACAGAATCACCTGGGCGGTGAGCAGTAGTCAATGATGTGACTCCATCCAGACAGCCTACTGTGGTCTTCACCACCCTCAATGGCTCCCCATTCCCTGCAGCTGAAGATCCAGTCTCTTTAGAATGAGGGTCAGGGCTGAGCTGACCTGGTCCTGCCCCTCCCACATCTCACCTCACCCTTCTTTGCACACCCCCTCCAGCATTTCTGCACTTCTCTGATCACCCCAGCTCAGCTGCTCTTCTCTGTGCTCCCACAAGCCCCCAGCAACTACTGTGGCAAGTGTGTCTCTCTTTCCGCGACCAACATCTTCCTCGCCTCTGTGCCTGGAACGTGGCAGGGATTCAAATGCGTCTGCTGCATCAATTGAATGAAATGAATAGAGGCCACACGAAGCCAGCCTGCAAAGTCCTCATCTTTGCTGCTGTGCCCACTGGGTGATAAACTCTCTTCCATGAAGCAGTTCAGAGACCTTGTGCTAAAGGGAGCAGCCAGCCATCCTGGGATTCCGTAACCATCTGTTGGCTGCTGGTGGCGTGAGAGAGATGAGCAAGCCGCCTGAAAGGTGTAGCCTAGAACCCTTCCAGGGGCCAAGAGGACAAGCAAGCAATGCTCTTTGCTGACCACTCCTCAATATATTATTCCCACAACAGTGGCCTTTGCAGAACAGCAAAAGTTTACAGACGTTTAAATGAGCCAAATCCTTTTTTTAAATTCTGCATTCTTTCCCATCTTTTCAAAAGGACGGCTAACAGCAGCTGCTTGAAATCCAATGAAAAATATTCTAAAAATATTTGGGATAACATCCTTTATCAGCTTGAAGTCAGTTCCTTTTTATCCCTCAACCTAATTCTTATACATCTGCTAAGCAGCGTTATAGGCACTTAGAGAAACACTGGCGAGCAAGTTAAGGGTTAGTGGGGCTTCCAGGACAGCAGAAAACCAGTCTACAAAAAATAACAATAAAGTGGGAAGAAAGTATAGGAACTGTGCAATTAAACAGCCGGGTACCCTACCTTGGGCTAGAGGGCGTACGGAAAGTCTCTGAGAAAGAGAAGCCCCACTGGCATAATAGGGCCTACACCTGAATACTCTGCATCGTGCGTGTGCCTGTATATGCACTGTGTGCACATATGTGCATAGGTTTGCATGTGTACAGGTGTATGAACATGTATGTGTATGCATGCATGTGCACATGTGCATACATGAGCATGCATGCGTGTGGCATGCAGAGCACAGGGATCCTGCTGCAGACAGTCACTGTAAGCTCGAGGGCATTTGTTTCTCACATTATCATTCATGGCAGTGACTGGAGGGACGAGGGGCTTGGCAGCCCTAGAAATGCAGTGGTTCTGCCAGACAGATCTGAGACAAGCCAGAGGTGAAGAGCTCAGGGGTGGAGAGATGTGGCCAGAAGCAGGAGATGAAAAAGCCACGTACTGAGCACCTAAGGGCCCAACAGGTAGGCCTCATACTTGGGAGGGTGGTGGTGTGTTTATTAAACCAGTGATTTGGGCCACTTCAACACCCTCCACCCCATTAATTTTCAATTCAAGTTTCGCTTTACCCTGTCAGTGAGTAAAACAGGTCCCAGATGAGGGTCACAGGCAGAAATGAAAATGTCAGGATCCATACATTTTTGGTCTGTTAATTTGTCAATGACTGAAAACAGGTGAAAATACCCAGTGCAGGTCAGTGTGGGGATGGGCAATTTCATACAATATTTCTGGGTGGCAAATTTTGGAATTTTGGGTCAAAAGTTTAAAAAATCTTTATATCCTTTGGCTCTGTAGTTCCAAATTCTAAGAATTATGTAAGGATATTCATCATAGCTTTATGATGGTGAGAAACTAGAAACTACTTAAATAGCAATAATCTGGATCTGGTTAAATAAAATATGGTCCATGCACTTATTAAATTATTGTCTCAAAGCAGCCAATGATACATTTTAAAGTCAAACAACAAGGTTAAAAAAATAAACAGTACGTCCAGCATGATACTAATTCAAGAAAATTCTATACACAAATATGCATATATGTATATATAGAAAAAAAGACTAGATGATCCTACTTATGATAAAAAGACAATATGTTTTAATATATACAAACATATGTGTAAAAGTCCCAGACAACGGGACGGAGGGTGCTTGGGAAGTGTACCATTTATTCTATTTCTGTATTTTGAATTTTTCACAATCAGAATGTATTTTTGCAAGGCAACATAGCTTGGTAGTTAAGCATGAACTCTGGAGCCACGCTGCCTGGGCTCGGAACCTCACTCTGTACCTTCCTAGCTGTGCGACCTTGGACAAGTTACTTAACCTCTCCGGGCCTGAGTTTCTGCAGTGGTAGAATGGAGATTAAAGCTCTCCAGTACTCACTTCGTAGGGGAGATATGATAAGTAAACACACATAAAGTACCCAGAACAGATTGTGACCAACACGCAGTAAGTTCTTCCAGAAAGGTCTGTTATTAAATATTATTTAAAGCCTGCATTCTCAATGGGGTGACATCACCCACAAGGGAAAAACTTGGTTCTTGGGGATGGTGTAATAATTTCAAATATCACAGTGGTTTGTGGCCCTCCACAGTCCATAAACAGACATACAATATTAAAATTTCGTGGGTGGGAGTGGGGGAGCATTACAAAAAGAGTGTCTATAAAGAAAGACTCCTTAGGGATGATAATGGGAAAAAGAGGTTGAGAAACACTAATTTATGTATTATACTAAATTTCGAAACACTCGGATCATACGTAGCATGATGTTTTCGGTTATTTTCTCTGTGTGATGTAATTAGAATGATTTTTCCTTTCTTTTTCTTACTGGGAGAATAAGAATTGAGAAACAGAAGTGCGCACGTGCTGCTTTTAGAAAGAGAAAATGAGATCAAGGTCGTCGTTTTTTTGGGGAGTTCACAGCAGGGTTATGTGTCCAGTGGTAGCTTAAAATTGTTCGTCAGTTCCACCCTCCCCTCTGGAGACCAGACCTCAATGGGTTCCTTGGGGGATGTGAAAAACCACCTCCCTAGGTGCAGCTGGGGGCTATTTATCTTGTTTCTGGCTTGTTGACTCAGTTATATATAGTACGGCGTTCTTTCCCTTTGAAAAATATGGAAAGAAGCTAATTTTGTGCTTAGAGGATTTGGACCGCATAACTTCCAACATGTTCCCAAAGCAGAGCCGCCTTAGTGGGCAGCCTGAGGTCCCAGCTCGGCCAGAGTCACCGCTGGACCCGGAGTTGGACCCATCATGGCTCATGTTCAAGGCAGCCCTAAGAGAGAAGTGAGTGAGCCTGTGCCTGGGTTTTCAAGAAAAATTGTTAACCAGAGAAGAGAGGCACCTACCTGTTGTTACCTGGGGGGCTCAAGGAAGGCTTGAGAATGACTCTTCATGCTAAAATCTTGAGTTACGGACTCATCTGTAAAAAACCAGAAACACAATTTTCTAAGTATGCTGTGACCATTCTGATTTGAGGTGCTCATGGGGGAGGTGTGAGTTTTGTTTGTTTTTCTGGGGGTACAGCATGGGTTGGAGTAGGAGTACATGCAAGGAAGCTTGCATCAAAAGAAGCCAAAAAAAAAAAAAGATTCTGTACCAAAAAAGTGGGGTTGCAGAAGGGTGACTATATGGTGGCTACATTTACCAAACCTTTCCATGGTTTTATCCATCTTACACAAGTGCCCCAGGGGATAAGAGAAAACACTCCCTCAGGTCATTTTATGAGGCGTGTATAACATTGATACTAAAACCAAAACCAAAACAAAACAAAACAAACAAACAAAAAAACAAAACGAGGCGAGGAAGAAAAATAACAGAGCAATCCGATCCACCAGTACAGACACAAAAATCCTAAATGAAATATCAGCAAATAGAATCTAACAATGTTTTTGTTTGTTTGTTTGTTTGTTTGTTTGTTTTAAAGATAATACATCACAATGAAGTTTGGCTTACCCCAGCATTGTAGGGTCCGTTCACCATTAGAAAATCAAATAATGTCACGTTCCAAGAGAAAGGAAAAACCATAACAGTGTTACCCAGCAGAGTACTATGCAGCAGTGAAAATGAATAAACCGCAGTTATCCACACCAGTGTGGACTATTCTAACACAGGTGACCTTGAACAGAAAAGCAAATTGCAGAAGAACACAAGCGGCAAGTTTCCATTTATACGAAGTTCAAAACCACGCAGAACTGAACAATGTATTGGTCTATTTTTGTAATATTGGGAAGAAATACACAGATTATACACTAAAATTCAGGATAATAGTCACTTCCCTGGAGGAGAAATGGTGTTGGGGAGGACAGTGAAGGGCACATGGCCGTTTATTTATTATATTATTCCTTAAACTTCACATCTCTTACATATACTCTTTGGACTGGCTGAAATATTTTGTAATAGGAATTTCCAGGAATGTAACAGGTACCTAATAACTATTTGCAGAATGAATGAATGACTATCTGGCAAGTTAAAAAGTTTAACTAATGTCCCATGTCAATTAGGGGAAATTCTTGGTTTCATGGTTGGCACCGAGGGAGAGAGGATTAGGTAGAACTAACTCTCAGGAGTACCTGTATACTGAAATCTTATATCTGTAGGCAAATGATTTGCCAGCAACATGGGCAAGGGGCCCAGATTAAATGCGATTTCCATTCTGACCTTGGAAGGTGACTCTATCACTATTCCCTGGTGGGGTTTGAGGTTTCAGCCGTTTCCCCATCTTCCCAGGCAGAAGTTGGCAGGAGGGTGAGGGCCCCGAGCTCGCTCCTCCGACCTGGGCAGCTCTCTTTGCTCTCACACACATCTTTGGGACAGGGGAGGGGCTATGCTCTGGGGAAGTTGGCACAGCCCTGGGCATCAGAGTGCTCCACCTGGCTGAGAACTGAGTGGGTCATCCACACTTGGATTGGTATTTCTAATATAAAGACAATGATTTAAATAAAATCGAACAACAGAAAGCAGCACTGCTGTGGCTGAACAGAGCAAAGGGTCTCAAAATGTTGACGGTCAAGCCTTCCCTTGGCTCCCTCCCATTGAATCCCAGAAATCTTATAGAACAGAGTTTGGAAACCAGGGGTCTGATCTAGACTCTTGCACGGCCTTTGAGCTCTGTCCTGTGGCCCTAGAAGGCACAGTTCCAGAAGCGTCCAGCCCAGCCGGCTTAAGTGGGAGGAGATCTCAGCAGTCAGAGGTGTCCAGCCCCCACGACAAAGCGGCTCCTTGACCATTCTCCCCATGCCCCAAGCTTTCCCTGCCAAGCTGCCTAACTGGGAAAGGGATCCCGGGCTCCTTTCACAGGGAACCCGGCCACGCCACATTCCCATCACAAAGGAAGGATTCAGTGGGGCCCCCTCGGCCAAGTTTCAGCTCACAATCACTTTTGTCATGGAGAGCCCGTCCCATGCAGTGGGGAGGGGGCGGGGCCAGGAAGAAAGGCTCTGAGCTGCTGCTGGTGTCCCGCCAGGGAGTTTCAGGCCACTTCCCCAAGAGCCAAGGTCAAAAGGCATCGGGTTCCTGTTCTATCGGAACAGGTTCTTGTAGATCGTGCACTCAGGAAAAATACAGAGCACTGTGCGAATGAGTCATAGAGGCAGAAGAGAGGTGAAGAGGGCTGAGCCAGAGAGGGCTGATGGGAGGAAGGAAAAGAAGGATGTTCAGTAGCCTGCAAGGCAGAGTAGTGATTGAATATAGTAGGAACAGGACAGTCACACACCACACAACGTTTCGGTCAGTGACAGACCACCTACGATGGTGGTCCCATAAGATTACAACGGAGCTGAATTTTCTGTAAGAAATGGATGGATATGTGATTCAGAAAGGTTCCTTCCCCCCACCCCCCGACAGGAGCAGCATCTATGAGCTTGGCAACAGAGTCCCTCCACTCACAGCGCCTCAGTTTTGAGTGCACAGGTGCCAGCCCGGTCAGTCACCACTGACCTGTTTCAGCACAAAGGAGCCTGTCCCCCAGCGCTACGTATTCAGAGGGTGCTGCAGCCCTCCCTGGTCCGGCCTGGTGGTCTTCAGAGTACAGTGCTGTAAATTCGTTGCTGAGGACCTAAGATCCTGTACAGGGACACAGGTCCACAGGAGCGACCTCAACAAGTATTAAAGTGCCACTGTCACTTTAGTAAAGGCTTTCGGTGGCAGTGCGAAGCCAGCCTGTCCCTGAACTTTGAAAATATTTTCAGGTTGTAATGGTGTAAAACACAGACATGCCAGAGAGAGTCCTCTGTGCCAGATGGGGTCGGTGGGACCGGAAATGAATTTCCAAAGTCAGAATATTGAGTCCTCGCTTCTGCACCCTCTCTGTGTTAAACAGCCTTTTTTTTTTTTCCACATAAACACCACAAAGTTTCTTAATCCATCGCTCCCACATGCAGTGGCCAAACCCACGTTGCCATGACAACCCCCCATGTTCCTCTTTATCTCCATCTCCATTTCTAATTCCTACTGATCCTCGGGCCACCTTTACTCCCTCCCGACACTTACTATGGAGGTGATCTGTGCCTCACCCATCCAGTTTCTCCTCGATGTTTCCGATCAGTCCAGCCCACATCCCTGTTCATGGAGCAGCATTGACGGCGTTGATGTTCTATTCCTGACTCTGTCAGAAGACGGGGGGCAGGCGGGGGGTGAGGCGGGGAAGGAAGGGGGCTTATGGGACAGCGTTTTATACGTCTTCAGGGGCGTACAGCGACGTCTCAGGCCTTCACACCCACTCACCCTCACTCACGACTCCCCCAGAGCAGCTTCCAGTCCTGCCAGCTCCATTCACGGTGAGTGCCCTGTACAGGTGTGCCGTTTATATCTTTCATACCATATTTTTACTCTACCTTTTCCATATTTGATGTTTAGACATACAAATACCGTTACGTGACAGTTGCCTACAGCATTAAATACAGTGACACGCTGTACAGGCTTGTAGCCAGGAGCAACAGGCTGGACCATACAGCCTAGGTGTGCGGTAGGCTGTGCCACCTGGATTTGTGTAAGTGTGCTCTGTAATGTTCGCACAATGACGAAGTTGCCTAGCAACGCATTTCTCAGAACGTACGCCCGTTGTTAAGTGACACGTGGCTGTAACAGGAGCACTAGCAGTAGCAGTAATGCGATCGGCAGTCACCGAGACCGTGAACCCTTCATAAACTCATCCAATGGCTCTTCAACGGGCGAGTAGCTCCACTATCTCTGAGTCTCACGACTATCTCTGAGTCTCCACTATCTCTGGGTCATATGGCTGTGAGCACAGAGTCAGGATTCACAATCGAACCAGCTGGCTTCGAAGCCCTCCTCCAGTCCTTTGCACCACACCAGCTCCCACAAGGTCAAGCCCGTGGGCCAGCAATGAACATCACACAGTTTATCCTTGGAAATATTCCACCACAAAAGCATGAGGGGTGACAGGTATGGATTTCTTTTAAAATGGCTTTTTAAAGAATTTGATTCCAACAATTCCTGGGCCCCTACTGTGTGCCGGGGTTTTGAGGGGACACACAGATGTGTGAGGCATGCTTTCACAGTACAGCAGGAGGACAGGTGACTCTTCCTCACGGAAGGAAGGTCAACATCAGGGTAACAAGGAACATGTATTGAATGCCACCTCTGCTGGGCCATCTGTTGAGCTCCTTCCAGGCATAATCATTTAATAGTTATTAGTTCTCTTTTATAGAGAAGGACTCTGGGGTTCAGAGAGTAATTTGCCCAAGGTCACACAGCTAGTACAAGGCAGGGATAAAATATGTCTGATTCTAAAACCCATGCTTTTAACTACTAAGCAGCACGGATAAAGTGCTGCACAGATAAGGAGCCTACAGAAATTTTATTTGAAGGGTTGGGTGAAGGAAGATAAAGTAGCAGCTTTGCAGGGCTTTGAGGCCAATGGAAACTTTCCTTGGGCGGAGTTTGGAGGGAGGAGGAGATTAAGGTAGTCCAGGAGAAGGGGTTCGCCTGAGAAATAGCAGAGACATGGAATTAAAGATGTCTCCCAGAATACACCACTTCCTGCAGAGAAGAGAGGCAGCTCTCCCTCCCCAACAGAAAACATGAGAGAAACTGATAAGACCTGACATCCCCAGATTGCTTGCTAATCCATTTAAGCACTGGAGAAACTGAGGAAGACAAATTCATCCTGAAGACTCCGGGAGCCATAAACAGAAAGAGCAAGTCAACAAATCAGGTGTCTTTGGGAGCTTGAGGCGGTGCCTTTCTCTAAGGAGGTGGCTGGCGTGTTACTCTATTAAGAACGCTGGCACCGGAGATCCAGTCTTGACGTTCTAGCTACATTTGATATTTCTCGGGAAATGTGACATCTCTGTGTGTCCCACTGCCAGTATAGTCTGGAGCTTGTGGGTGCAGGGCAGCAGCCAGAGCTCCTGTCACTATCGACTCAAAGCGATTCTGATACCTTGATCCTTCTCCAGGCTCTGGGATGAACCACCAATGGACTTTCAGCCTCTCAGCACCCAGCCGGCAGCGGAAATATCTGCTATCATTGCTTGGACGCTGACTGCATGCTGGGCTCACGCTCAGTGCTTTGAAAGGGTTAATTAGCTCATTGATTCTGCCACGCTGGCAGGTACCATTATCCTCACCTTTGTCCACATTATCACTGAATACACTGAGGCACAGAGAGGTTGAGAAACTTGCCCCAGGTCTCACAGCTAATAAGCAGTGGTCCAGTACACAAAGTCTTGTTCAGATCTTCCTCATCCCCCAGGCAACAGAAAACCGGCCTTTCAGCCAAACGTAACTAAAATTAAGGCAGGGCTAATCCCGATGATTGAGGCTGGCCCTGCGGTCCCACCAGTGAGCCTACTACCGTCTGGGCACGAGGAGAAAGTCCAAGTGAGATGGCACAGCTGGCCTTCCTGGCACTTCTGAGGCTCAGCCCCGAGTCCGGGGAGGCAGGAGTTGAGGCTGGAGCATACTCCACTCTTGATCTGTTCGCTGGGGGCCCACCAGGCTCCCGTGACCCTGGGTACCATCTGGACACAGCACTTGTCCTTGTCAGCAGGCTGTTTGGACACTAACTTCATTTATTCGGTTCCTCCTTTCCCAAGAGGCATTTTGCAGCAAAAAGTAAAGGAGGGCAGAGAGGAGAACTTCTGAAGTCGGGGGGCCGTGGAGGGTGTCTGTGAGTCTCGACTCCAGGCGGGGTGTGGGGCAGGTGGGGAGGGGGGAACCACAGGACAGCAGGCCTGCCTGGTAGCTTCCAGGGTCAGCAATGCTGAAAAAGCAATGAGCGAAGGCATGAAGGGTGTCACCCAGTGCCTGGCGGGAGGAAGTGCTCTAAATATGTTAGCTGTCATTTACGGAACTGGGGAGGCAGGTGAGCAACCATCCATCATGAAGGGCGCCTGGAAGCGGTGAGGGGCTAATTCAAGGCCATGCACATTGGGGGCGGAGAAGAATCTGAGGTCCGGCTCAGAGATATTTGCCACTCACCACCCCGTGTTTCTCAGATTTGGGAAAAGGCATATGGTAAGCTGAATAATGGTCCCCAAAGATATCTAGATCCTAATCCCTGGTATTAAGACTGCTACCTTCTATAGCAAAGGGACTTTTCAGGCGTAATTAAATTAAGGATCTTGAGATGAGATTAGCTAGGGTTACTGAGGTGGGTCCAATTATTATCATAAGTGTCCTTATAATAGGGAACAAAAAGGCCAAAGGAGGAAGTAGGAGATCATCGATGGAAGCGAGAGGCTGGCACGATGAGGGGACACAAACCAAGGAATGCAGGTGGCCCTAGAGCTAGAAAAGACAAGGACATAGATTTTCCCCTAGAGCCTCCGAGAGGAACCGGCCTTGCTGACCTGCTGACTTTAGCCCATAAAACTCACTGTGGACTTCTGACCCCCAGAACTTCAAGAGAATAAATCTATGTTGTTTTCAGCTACCAAGTTTGGGGTCATTTGTTAGAGGAAACGAATACAGGCAACGTTCATTCACGTTCACACCTTTCTGTGGCACCTGCCAACCCTCAGACTGTTCATTTACTCAACGATCGGTTTCGTGGGGCCCAGTTCTTGAATCCCGATAAAACCAATCACTTGGTGAATTTTGCACCCAAGCTGGAGGGAGGCTGGGCACCGCGTTTATATTTTAACCCGAGATTCTGTGCGTGAGCCAAATCTTGTACTTGATCTGACTTAGCCGGGATAAAAAACTGTGACACAAGGCATGAACTCTCAGGCTTGTATCCACAGGCACTCCACCTTCCCCCGGGGCTCAAAACCACTGTTCCTAAGCCCTTAGGACAAAACGAGCCAGACGTTTATTTTATGTGGTCCTGACATGGGTGCGGGTATTCTTAGCCAAAACTACAGGTGTGTCGAGGAGACAGACAGACCTCTGCAGGCCGATGGATCTGGCAGCAGCCCGGCCCTCCTCCCTGTTCCCAGGCCGTTAGTGGACCGGCCCTGATTCTGGAGATTAGGATGCAGTTTGAGAAAGTTTATCCTGCCCATATCTGGACATTTTCTGTTTTAGCCACGGTGGCGGGGACGCCACAGAAGTGGCTCCCAAACCTTCTGCCAAGAGCCCTTCTGGATGGAACACAGCTGACTCTGCCTGGCCTTGCCCCTGCCCCCCTCTTTCCTCCTTCTGCCTCCAATTTCTACTTGATGCATTTTAGCCAGAGCTCTTTCCTTGAGCCCTCAGTCTCCTACTGCTTCCGATTTTTAGAAAGACACTTGTCCCAGGCAATTCTTTCCCCACCTGTTACGTTTTGGAATTGTAGCACCAAGAGCGAACATGCTCCCAAGTGCCAGGCACTGTGCTGGGTGCTTTCCATGCATTTATTATTATTATTATTATTAATTTTTTAAAATTTAGTATATTTTATTCATCTTACGTAAGTATTTATTGATTTAGTATTGCCTTTATTTATTTAATATAACATTTAATATTTTATTATTTATTATCGCGTTGAAGTTTCCCAAGGACCCTAATGAAGACGTTTCTAGAATAATCTCCGTTTCACGGATGAGGAGATTGAAGTTCAGAGACGTTAAGATACCTGCTCAAAGTCACACAGCCAACGGCACAGCAAAGAGTCAAACTAGATACGACTGACTCCCGAGCTAGGGTGGTCTCAGTCTCCCAGTCTCCCATTCCCACTGCCTCCCAGCACTCCCTACACCCACAGAGAGCCCCCTCCCTACACCCTGGCTGCTGGACATCCTCCCGAGGCCAACCTCAGCCTCTGTGTCAGGAGGCAGAATTCTTTGCTTTCCTTCATGTCATTTTCCCTCCATAAAAACCAACTTCCCTCGTGTGAGTCACTCAGGCCCCTGCCAACCCGATACTCACCTGCATGTACTGTAAATAATTGATGCTGGGATGTTTAATCATGAAACTAGGATTGAGGTTAAAACAGGGTGGCCGACAGGAGAGGGGGAGGAGAGTTAACGGCCCATGGAGACAGGAGCTTCCTTTGGGGGGGTCTGTCATGTCTTTCACATTGAGAAACACAATGAGAACTATCCTCGGCCGAGTGCTCACAACTTCCAGGGCATCTCAACGCTTCCAACACCTCCTTGTCGCTCCCAGAGGCCCATGAGGGAAGGTGCTACTTTAACCCCCGCTTTATATAGAGACGTTGAGGCACAGTCTGTGTGAGCGTTGGAATGAAATGCCCCCTTCCCCCCCACCCGCCTCCCATCTAGTGGTGATTAAAACAGACAGTATCACCCTCAAAGGGTTGAAGAACAAATGTTTTATCCATGTTAAGCATACAGCACTGGGTCTACAGTAAGTGCCAAGACGTAGTACA
>NW_024350927.1:2684366-2711923 GCF_902729225.1 Pteropus medius
GTCAAGGTCCCTGGAGACCAGAGAGCTGGCCTCCCAGCCCCAGGCTGCTGACATCTGGACTCTGTTTACATGGGAGAAAAATATATAGGTTTACTTTATTGAACCTACTGTTACTTATGGCTCTTTGTCACCTAAACCAGACTGGTGAAGAGTAATAGTGAATTTGTTATTATTTATAAGACTGTCAGCTCTGCCAAGGACAGTGCTAAAAGCTTTACCTATATGAGCTTATTTAATTCCCATAGGAACTCCAAGAGCCAGACGGTTACCCCATGTTACAGAGGAGGAAACGGAGGTCTTGCCCAAAGCCATATAGCAGGTCCCCTGTCCATCTTGCCGCTAAGAAAAAACCAGAGAGAGGATGTGGCAGGCGGACTTTTAACGTGACCCGGTAGTCCCCACTTCCTCCTGTTCATGCCCTGCGTGACTCTCTGCTTGAGCGTGGGAGGGACCTATGGCTTTCTTCTGACCAAGAAAATATGGCAAAAGAGCCAGGATGAAGGTGATTACGTTCCATAGACTGGAAGGCTGGCTGTGGGCAGACGCAGCTCCATGAGGTAAAGGCACAGAGTTTCAGAGCCAAGAGGGCCTTGGTGACAGAGGCACACATCAATCAGGAGGTGACGGCCTATGGCAGTTCGAAGCAAGGACTCCGGTACTCGCCTTGGCTCCTGTACTTAACTACCTGTTCCTGACAGCCCACGGAGTCTCAGCTTCCTCACCTGTGAAACAAATGGCGGTAACAACACCTTCCCGCAGAGACAACAGACAGGGAAAAGTGTTTGTCAGTGGAGCACTGCTCAGGCCGCGGTCTGCATGAATGGGCTTTCCAAGAGCCCGAGCCGGAGGGAAAAGCGAGGCAGCCTGTAAGGAGGAGGAGAAGGGCTCCTCGGGCAGAGAAGCGGGCAGCCGGAAGCAGAGGGTCCAAGGTTCCAGCAGGAGGTGCCAAGAGAGAGGGATAGCGGTCAGCCTCAAGTGCCCTCGACAAGTTCAGAGCACTCTGTGTTACCTGCCCAGCGACCATTCCCACTCCTGGCAGAACGGCGCCCTGATTTCCATTTGCAAGCCCCCTCCTCCCCTCAGTCCAGGGGTTGGAGTCTAACTCTGCATTCCTGGGCATCCCACACCCCTGGGATGGTTTCCCTGAGAGAAAAGGAAAAATGGAGTGGGGGAGGGGAGAAGAAGAGGATAAAATAACAACCACGATAATAAAACAAGACAGTGGCCCTACATGGACCACTGATGATGATGTGGCATAAATTAAGGGCTGATTAACACCATCTTCTGAACTGAGCGCCACTAGGTGGTGTGACACCAATCACACCCAGGTCGCTGTCTGGATGGCCAGTGGGAATTTGCTTCATGCAAGAGAAGCACTGTGAAATACAATAGCCACTAGCCACGTGTGGCCGTGTGGCCATTGAGCTTCCTGAAATGTGGCCGGCCTGCACTGAGATGTGCTAAAAAAGTGTAAATCGCACACCAGATTTCGAAGATTAAGTAGGACAAAAAGATCATCTCGTTACCATTTTTAATTAGTTCCATACTGAAATGATATATTTCCGAGGTATTGCGTTAAATAAAATATAATAAATTTTGCCTATTTCTTTGTACTTTCAAAAAATGTGGTTGCCAGGAAATTTAACATTACTCATGGGGCTTGCATTCTATTTCTTTGGGTCGGCTCTCCACGGTTAGAATTTGTGTTTGTTTTGTTCACTGCCTTTTCAGTTCTAGACCAGGCCTGGCACGTGCAAGAGGAGCTTAATAAATGTCGATGGGATGAATAGCACGACATCGCGGTATTATGGAAAATACATGGACTTTGGAGTCTCTCTTGACCTTGGCTTAGTTCTGGATGCCGCTGGCAGTGCACTTTAGCTTGTGAGCCTGTTTCCTCATCTGTAAAAGGAAGATGCTACTTTTGAGGATCCAGTGACATAACCTACACCCGGTCCAGCACCAACCCCGCAGACTTGTTGTCACGTGTGTGGGAAACCCCGGGAGGTGCGGAGGCCAGAGGGCTCTGCTGAGAAGCTGTTGCTATTTTGGGTGCGGGAGTGATAAACCCGCAGTAGGCACCAGGCTGTGGCCTCCAGCAGCTGCTAAGAGGTTTATCCCCAAACAGAAGTGTCTTTGATCTCACGGCCAAAACTGCAGCCCGTCGCCCATTCAGACGGGCAGCAGCAGCTCAGAGAGCGAGGCCCAGAGCCAGCATCAGCTGTGATTGAGGACAAGGGAGGCATACTCCATGCACACCTGTAATGGCCCCAGTTTAGAAACCCCCAGAGCAAGGGCTCAGGCTGGTCTGTGGGGGCTTCTCAGGGTCCTTTCCAGAGAAAAAAATTACTGAAGACTGTCTCCGCATTTCCGATGCCCAACATAGAAACACGGAGGCTGAGGAGGAGGGAGAGGTGGCTGCAGGAACACCTGGTAGAGGTCTCTGGGGCCAGGTGGGATGCTCTAGCACAATCCTATATAATTTCAGGAGATCGCTGGACTTCCAGAGATTGTAGCGCAGGATAAGAATCCCCACTCTGGTACCTAACAGCATGGCTCTTGGAGATTCAGGTGTATCTGGATATAGACAATGTGCATCCGATTACAAATAGGGGGAATTGTACATTTTACAAGAGGGCTTTTTTGTTTTCAAAAGCATGCATCTTTAAATCATGATAAGAACAGCTAACATGCATTAAATGCTTACTCTGAGCCTGGATTATCTCGTTTAATCTTCATGAAGAAGATGCTACCAACATCCCCATGTTATAGAAGCGGACTCTGAGGCCCAGAGGGGTTATGTACGTTGCTCAAAGTCTCATGTTAATAAGTAGCAGAAGGAGGCAGTAAACCAGAGAGCCTGAGTCCAGAATCCCTCTAAAATCCTGCCTCTCACCCGCTCCCAAGCCATGCTTTAAAAAGAGTGAGTTTTTAAAATGGCTACACACTGCCTCCATGAACAAGGTATTCCTTTGTCCAATGACAGAAGCAGAGGTTTGCTGCTGGCAGAGAGCTGGAAGGGACGTGGGGTTGTCGCAGGCCACTCAGGGACAAAGACGGGTGAATACTAGAGTCTTAAGTGACCTGCCTAGAAGCTGAGGGTTGTGAGTCAATCTCTACTAGGTCCAGGCACTGAGGTGGACACCTTTGCACATCATCTCTGTAACTCGAATCATCAAAACGCTCCCTGGCTACTCCCTTGTCCCCACTGTGAGAGGAGGGAAGGGGGCCAAGGATGGCGACCAGTTAGAGGTGACAGGCTCTAACCGGCCCTGCCCAGATGCAAAGCTGGTTCACCCGTCCGAAAGCCCCACAGTGGGTGTCACGGTTTCCGATGTGTCTGTGCGTGTTCCAGTTGGGTTCCCCGTTCCTCAGGCCAGGAGCTATGCTACAAAGTCTCTGCCCCACTGGGGTGGGAGTTTATTAAGTATCTGTGAGGTCAGACCCCTAATCCACCCGAGGGTGTTTAGAGCTGAAGATCAGCCGAGGAATCTTAACTCCACACATTTTGGTATAAACTGGGATTACGAAGCCGAGGCGGCCAGAGGGGCTGAGGCTCGGCCAAGGTCAAGGTTGTTCCTTGATCAGGGAGAAGAAACCTCCAGGCTGACAATGACAATGGCCATGCAATCACAAGAGTCACACCACCAACAACAGCGATGAAGATGATAAAGTAGCTGCTATTTCCTGTGTTGCCCCGACAAGCTGGTGCCGCCTGCTGAGGGGGGCCCTGGAAGCTCGGCCGGCAAACTCTGGTTTGCTGCCTCCCTCTGGGCGTTCATTCCACAAACATTAACTGTGCACCCATGACACGCCAGGCAGTGGTCCAGGTGCTGGGGGACACGGCAATAAGCATCGTGGAGAAACCACCAGTGCCAGGCATCCCATAGGTATATCCTCTCTTTATAAAAATCCAATTTCAAGTAGGAAAATCCCCAAAAAGGTAATGTGGGGCATGCTTATTATTATCACAGAAGTTGTCCGGAGCTTGTTGTACTAGTCACTCCCAAGGGGAGGTGGTTATTGAAGGCCACTGGGGGATGGGCCCCATTGGGCTGCGGGGATCCAGGGCTCCCTGGACCAGTGTGTAGGTGCTGAGTGGCCATCCTGGGTACCTGCCCAGCGTCCAGGCCCCCTCCTCAAGGCCCTAAGCCTGGGTGTGGCCAGGCCTGGCCAACGAGATCTTCCTATTTCCCAAAGGGTGGGCCCGGCCCGACCAGAACCAGTAAAACTCAGATCTTCACTGTCGAGGAGATGCTGATGGAGGACATCCCTGCCTCCCTTGCTGGGTTTGCTGGAGGGACAGGAAGAAGCCCATAGTGGTGGCCATCTGGTCCTCACGAGGCTGCCAGAGGAGGGAGCCGGCATGGAGGAAATGAGGGGTGGGGTGAGCAGGACCCCAGGGGACACCACTCGAACCCCTGAGTCCAGCTGCACCTACCAATGTTGCAGTCGTATAAACCAATCGTACCCTCTTTTGCCTAACAAAAAAAATAAAATAGCGACTAAACAAACAAAAACAACACAAAACCGCCAGTTGCTCCCAACTCCCCTTTTTCTGAGGCGAGCTTGGTGCTGACCGTGGTAGCCGCAGCCACCAGCTTCCCCTCATGTCCTCAGACTGAAGTCAGGCTGCAAGCACCTGCAAGGTGGGCGTCCTGGAGCGGGGCCGCGTTGAGGCCTGAGTCCAGGGTTACTGGGTCTCTTTCCTCAGCTGGGACATTTTGAGGATGGCTGTTCAGGTGATTCAGTAAGAGAGGCCTGTGGGTGTGTCAGTGACTGAGGAAGGACACAGTCACAGGGCTGAAAGTTGGCCAGACTCTCCTGTGCCACTACCCTGGAACACGCCACCCAGTAGGTATGGTCATAAATCACTGGGTTGGGCATGCTGCTAGGTGGTTAGCAGGAAGTAGAAGGCAGAAGAGCCAGGCCTGCTCTTGAAAACATGAAGGTTAAAAACACATCTAGCAAGCAGGTGCACACATGGGAATGGGGACGGGGAAGAAGGGAATGCATTGGAAGGGCACGTGGGGACAGGCAGACATATCCGAGGGGACACCATCTCTCTACCCTGTGTGCCGGGTACTGTGCCGGGCACCGAGGTAGCCGTCAGCAGCACTCTACCCTCAGCCTTGTGCAACCAAGAGAGACGAGAGAGAAGAAAAGACTGTGAGAGGTGACACATTGGGGACGGAGGGCGGGAAGGAACAAAGTGGCATCGACAACCCAGAGGAGGAGAGAAAAGTGAGCAAAACCGGAGAGGACACGGTGACAGCACAGGAGGAGGAAGGTACGAGAACAGAGGGCAGGAGATGGGGGACTGAAGCCTCGGTCCCTGACCAGGCGTGGGAGGGGCTGGGGAGACTGGGGCCGGGGCGGATTTTTTGAAAAGGGAGGGAGAATTTGGCACTGGGCCTCACGCTCCCACCGGGCCGCTGCCCCGCCTTTGTTGTCCCAGCAGCTGTCACGGGGCGGGCCCTACGTCAGGTTTGCATACGTAGACAGGCCCACAGTCACAGAGAGCCTCAGAGCAGGGTTGCTAGGACACACGCCTGCTCTCCCAGTGATTGGCCGAGCACAAAGGGGACACAGCGAGCGGGGCCCTGGGGAGAGGCCATGCCTGGGGATGGGCTACCACCTCCAACTTCATCCCGGCCAACCTCACACCTCACCTGGATACACGCCGCAGAGGCCTCTTCCATGGCCTCCTGGCCTATCCTCTCCATACTGTCTTTTTTTGGGGGGGGGACGGAGGGGCGGTCTTTCTAAAAGGCAAATGTGATCACACCATCCTCACTCAAGACCCTTCCATGGCTCCCCATTGCCCCCAAGATCAAGCTTTGAAGGCCCCTCTAGTCCCTAGTGCCTACCTGCTATGCCCCTCAGGCCTGGGCTGATTTCCACGCATCACCTCATTTCATCCTCACAAGCCCCACCTCTCACTCCGTTCCAGGCAACTTAACTGAGGCTGGGAGAGGGTGGCGGAGTCAATGTCCTCCTCATCTGGGCTCAAAAGCCATCTCATCCATGACTTCTGTCTCTCCTTGGGAAAGACGTCCCTGGCTGAGAACCACTGCTCTAGACTATTGGTTGAATTTTTAAAAGAAGAAGCACATACGATAATTTATACTAAGATGATTAAATGTGTGGCCACTCTGCGTTCAGGCTGGTGCCATCAGACATTTTTTCATTTAAAAATCAACCCTCGTGGAACCTCATGCAGGGCAGCTGGACATCATGGTTTGATGGTTTGCCTTTTATTTTCATTTTCAACCCAAAGATAAACAGAGCAGCTTGAGAAACCCACTCGGGTTCCCTAGATGCCGGCAAAAAAAATAAATAAAACAGGCACACAAAATCAACAATCAAAAGGGTTGTTTGTCCACCTTGAGCTCAGGCTTGCTGAGCACCTGCTGCCACCCCGCCCGCCAGTCTCGGAGCCAAGTCAGTGCGGCGGGAGGCCTGCCGTTCATTTAGACTTGATGGCAACTATCAGCTGAATTGCTCCTGACAGAGTGAACGTGATGGTCAGGAAATGAGGCTGGCACAAGGCTGGCACGAGGCTTTCCATTCTTAACATGCAGAGATCCAAGAGAGGTTCTGACCACAGGCCCTCTGGTTCCCTGGGCGTGGTTCGAAATGGCTTTTTGCTTTACCTGTTGCCACAGGCCGCCCTGGGGACTGTTCCCTCATTTCCTCAAAGGCAGCCTGGAGCCCCGCCCAGCTCAATCATGAACCAAGAGAGGCATGTGACCTTGCAGGGGACAAGGAATAAAGCTGAGAAGTATGACGGGCTCGCCGTGTGCTGGCTGCCATTCTGTGCACTGTACACCTATCAACTCACGTCATCCTCACAACAGCCTTTTAGGGAGCTATCGGCACCCCCATTTTACAGATGAGAAAACTGAGGCGATGAAGCAACTTGTCCAAAGTCCCGTAGCTGGTAGAGCTGGGATTTGAACCTACTTTTGGAACTAGTCCACAGAACCTTCATAAAGGAGGGTACATCTCTCGTTCGACCAGCAACGGACGCTCACTCCACTACACAGGGGTCTTCTGTGTTGATCCCCATTCCACAGAGCTGATGACAGTGTGGTGCAGTGAAAAGCGTCAGGGGTTAGGCATTACCCAAGTTTCAATTCTAGCTCCTCTGTGTTCTGGCTGTGTGACTGTGGGCCAGGGACTTGACTTCTCTGAGCCTCAGTTGTTGCTCTGTAAAATGGCCCTTGACCAGTCGTGTTATTATAAGGATTACATTAGGAAATGCTAACAATAACCAACATTAACTAAATGCTTCCCACACTCAAGGTACTATGAAGTAAGACACACTGCCGTCTTCTTCGTTTTACAGATGAGGAGCTCAGAGAGATTAAGCCACTTGTACAAAGACACACAGCTAATTGTGGAGATACAGAGATTTGAGCCTCGGCTGACTCTGAGCCCAGGCTGCTAAGAACTGCATCCTGCATCCTCCTATATAATTCAACATATACATAAAACAACTGGCACAGTGTCTATAACACGACAGCTCTTCAACCCACAGCCAAAATCATTATCATCCGGAGGGCACCAGGGAGATAGCACCCAGAGAGGCCCGTCCAGTTCTGCCTAATGCCCAGCGCCGGGCAGACATGTGCAGGCCTGCAGGGGAGTCCTGCCCTCTGTTCCCAGCAGAGCAGACCCTGTGATCCCCGGCACGTGGCCAGGATCAGCCTGGAAACTGAGGGTGCTTTGTCCATGGCTTAGAGCTGGTCTTGCCGATTATGGGGAGTCAGCTCCAAGACCAGACTTTGGCCCCAGTGAGGTTTATGTTTAGAAACAGACTAACAGTAAGTACTTGACATCTTCGAAGACTCAAGTGTCCTGGCCAGGAGACTTGAGTGATTAGAGTCACCTGGGAGTGACCGCTAGGCTGGGGGTCAACGCTGTCAGTGACACTTGTTGGAAATACAGATGCCTCTGCGCCCCACCCAAGACTGCTGGCTCTGAATTGCCAGGGCTGGGGCAGGGGCATCTGCTCATTTACTTGTTTACTTAAAGTATAATTTATATCTAGTAAAATGTACAGACTTTAGTGTATAGTTTGATGAGTTGTAACCACCGCCAAGATCAAGATACAAGACACTTCCAACACCCCAGAAAGTTCTCTGCGTGTGTCTTCTTCCAATTAACCCCCATCCTTCCAAACCCTAGGCAACCATTGATCTGCTTTCTGTCGCTACAGGTTAATGGGATCTGTGCTGGAGGTTTCTATAAATGGACTCATGTGCTCTTGGGTCTGCTTCTTTTTGTTCATCCACGGTGTTGTCCGTATCTGTAGTTTGTTTGGTTCCTTTATCTCGCTGAGCGATGCCTACCTCATGGATGTACCGCGGTCTGCCTTCTCACCTGCCGATGGACACCTGGGCTGTTTTCTCATCTGAGCTGCCGTGCCTGAAGCTGCGGTGAACATTTGTGTGTGAGTCTGTGTGTGGACAGATGTTTGCCCTTCTCTTGATAAACGCCCAGGAGTGGAATTGCTGGGGCACCGGGAGAAGCCCTGACTTCTACCTTCTCTCCAGGTGCTGCGGCGTACGGGCTGGGATTTCTTAGCTTGCTTTTTGTTCCGAGCCCTCTGTTCTCAAAAGGCCCCCCTCTCTGATTTCCGACCACGAAAACCATCCTTCCCTTCCCTTTCCTCCCTGCAGTTGAAACGCGAAGCTCTGTTTTCCTTATTGCCATTTTTGCTTGCTCGGGGAAGGACAGCTTCTTTTTTAAAAGCACACTTCAAAGTCAAGGCTCCATTATCGAACGGCCTGGCCCAGGAGGCACCGCTTTGATCCATGGAGCAGCAGGCATCACGAAACTTTCCAACCCGCCTCCTTGGAAGAGCAGTTTGTTCCCCCACGCAGACCACAACACCTCACCAAGTGTCAAAATGACAGACACGCACAGAAAGACAGTTACGGAAATGCTCGGCGCGTAGCGGAGACTTCGAAGATGCCGGGTTGAAGAACGAGATTATTGAGGTAAAGCAAGGGCTGGAGGTGGAATGGTCTTGATGGCATCTTTTTTTTTTTTTAAAGAGGGAAATTGTGAAATTTGTCTAAAGAAGAAATAAGCAACTGATATTTATAAGAAAGAAGTGATACCTGGAGTGTGAACCGAGGCTCAGGAAAAGCAAGTATAGTTTTCATGATGTCAAGTAAACAATCTGTGTAAGACTAAGACTAGGATCGAGGTGGGTCTCAGGTTCCTAAGGAGAGAAGACTCTGGGCCCATCACACGCTCCCCCAGACATGTCTGTGCACGATTATCAACTGTATTACGTATCATAATATTTTGTGCCAAAAGTTTTGTACACACTATGTTGCTCAGTCCTCATAACCCTCCACGAGGAGGGAAGGCATTACGTCCATTTAATAGATGGGTAAACAGTATCAGATTGGCAACAGTAAGTCATTTGCCTAGGATCACAAAGCTATTAAGTACACAACGTGAATCTGAACCCAAGTCAGCCTGGCCCAGGAGCCCACTTTCTGCTCCATATGTCAGGAGTTCCAGGCTTAGCTGGATACCTGAGTCAACTAGAGGGCATGTTCAAAATCCCATTCCTGGGCTCCCACTACTGGGGCATGACTCAGCAGGTTTGGCTGGGGCCTGGGATTCTCTGGTTTAATCAGTTCCCTACAGGGTACTGGTCCAGCTGATCGATGATCTGAGCCGAGGATTGCTGGGGCGGGCTGCATCCGTGCCAGCCAGAAGGTCTTGCCGGGAGAGCTGGGAGAACACGAGCCGAGCCCCCCAAAGCCACCTGGGAGGTCGCTCCATGGCAAGGATTGATTGATGTACTGTGGCAGTCGACTCTGGAACTGCTTTTCCCAGAATCTCCCTCCCTGTCTGGTTGAAAGGGTTCACGGACCCAAACCCAACATGAATTCAACTCAATTCTCACACTATTTACCCAGAATTAGCCAGAATCAGATCCCACAGCGGAAGGGCTCAGCCCCACAAGTCCCCCCTGCCTACTTCAGATGCCAATCGCAAATCCAGGCTGCCACCTGGGTTTGATTCATTTGCCAGGACAGCTGACAGAACTCAGGAAAACCGGTTCACTCACTAGGGTACCAATTGACTACCAAGGATGTTAAAAGAGACATAGGAATCAACAGCCAAACGAAGAGAGAGACAGGGCGAGATCTCAAATGAAGGGACTTCTGTCCTTGTGGAGGCCGAGGCCCAGCTCGGTGGCACATGGAGCGTTCTGGGCCCCCAGCATGGAAGCTCTCCACAAAAGGGGTCAACAAGCTGTCCGAGTTTTCGGGGAGGCTTTATCACATAGTCGTGACTGACCTAAGCCACTGGCCACTGGTTACTGATTCAGCCTCTAGTCCCTCTCCTCTCCCTAGAAGTCGGGAGGTGGGGCTGAAAGTTCCAACCCTCTAATCACTGGTTGGGTCTCCTGGTGACCCACATCCATCCTTAGGTGCTTTCCAAAAGTCACTTCATTCATATAACAAAATATATCTTTATTACTCCCATCCTTTAGGAAATTCCAAGGGTTTTAGGAGCTCCGTGCCAGAAACGGGGAAGAAGGTCAAACATACATTTTTTATAAATCACAATATCATATTGGTTCTAGGTTAGAACTGGCCAAACAAGGAATTTGCGGGAAATCTGGGAAGTGGGTGTGAAGTAGCAGCCATTACTCTTTTGAGATCATCATGGGTAGATGTGGTGACAAGCAGGCACCATGCGGTCAAGCAGGTTTGAGCCTGTCCTGCTGTCCTTCGATTTGTGTCTAGCTCTTCCTCCTGATGGCTGGTCCTTCTGACCAACAGCATCCCCTGAATCCCCACTGGACACCTGGGTGGGCACCCACCAGGCAGTGGCTACCCACAGGCTTCTCCACTAGTCTCCCTATCACCCTGCTTTGGTGGCTGGACACCCTGGCTTCTCAGATGGACGTGGTCTCTGGTCCCTTAGACCCTCTTTCTCCTTCACCTTTGCCTTCCCCTCCCATAATTGTGTAAGATCTAATTCTTCTTTACCCAGAAAACAGATTGGTAGTTGCCAGGGGGTGGGGGAAAAGAGATAATAAATCTCTTATTTCACAGGTCACAGGAGCTCAGCTTCCCTGAGTCACCATGAATGAAAATAACGTCCACTCTCTCCAGCTGAGGCAGCGGTGGTGGAAGAGTGGTCCCTGACCAACGCATCCCCGTTGCTGGGAGCTTGTGGGAAATGCAGATGCTCGGGCCCCACCCCAGACCTAATGAGTCAGAAATTCTGGAGAAGGGTCCAGCAATCTTTTCACAAGCCCTCCAGGAGCTTCTAAGAGGTGCTAAAGTTTAATGTAGGCATTTAAAAAGCCTTTGTCCCTTTCTACTTGGGATGAGGAAAAAGTTCTCACAAAAGATAGACAGGATGTCTATACGACATTATGAATGTCCTTTATGCCACTGAATAGCACACTTAAAAAGTGGTTAAAAATATTAATCAGCCAGAAGCCACACGTAAAAGGTCACACATTGTACGAGTTCATTTATATAAAATACCCAGAAAACAGATTGGTAGTTGCCAGGGGGTGGGGGAAAAGAGGAAGTGGAAAGTAACCGCTTGATGGGAATGGGCTTTTTGCGCGGAGGGTGGTGAAAAGTTTTGGAACTAGATAGAGATCGTGGTCGCACAACACTGTGACTGCCCTAAATGCCACTGAATTGTTCACTTTTAAACGGTGAATTTTGTTATGTGAATTTCTGAGACGGGACATTATCTCTATGACAATTAGCACTTATTGAGACATCGCGCTAAGGCTTCGCAAGCACAGTGCCATTCATCTTCACCCCACCCCTATGCGGGTGGCATTATCATTCTCCCCATTTAACAGACGTGGAACAGTCAGACTCCGGAATCCACACTTTTAGCCGACACACCATCATACCCAGAACACTGACTTATTTCTTTGTGCGGGTGACAGAAACAAGACATCAGCCAGAACACCTGGGCCTACAACTAAAAGCAGATTCCTAATCGCTCGGCCTCACCTGCCCGAAGGGAAGTGGGGTGGAGACTGGCTTGCTCATGGGTCCCCAATCCCTGGCTTTCTCAGATAAAAATGGCCACTAGAAGCAATTGGTTTGGATTTGAGTGGCTTATCGGAATGGAAAGATTTTTTAAAAATCATGATAGTAACAAAAAATGTATTGAGCATATATTATATGCTAAGTACTTTTTACACGTAGCTCATTTAACCCTCACGACATCTTCAAACTCTTCTCCCTATGTAGAGAATTTAGGCAATTGCCCAAGTTGCCGAGGTCATTAGGGCCGGCACTTGAACTTAAATCTGTTACTTTAATACAAAGTGATACATGTTTCTCCCTAGGAAATTTAGAAATGGTACATATTTGAATTTTAAAATATTTTGGTTCTTCTTTAAAATCTAAAAATGGGCCAGCTCTGCAATCTGCCTTTCTACATGACGAGATTAGAAGCATCTTTGTCTTTCGGTCTTAATGGCCATCACCACCATTTTTCATGGCTATGTGGTCTTCCCCTACACGATGTACCAGAGTCTGTTTCTAGGCCTTTAGGTTGGACATGAGGTTATTTCCATGAGAGGACATTTCAATCAGAGAAAAACATTTTAACCAGGGAGCTAAAATTTAGCAAAACCCCTCCCTTACCACAAGCAGCAACATGTCAATTAGCTTTGGAGGGATGATATTTGTGGAGGACAGTGCTAGGCAGCAATACAGCCGATACACATTTATTTCAGGTGCAAACTTTTGGGGGAAAGGCTTTCTTTCATTTTCATGTGCTGAAGACAAAGTTAGAACGTCTCTCAGATTTACCCATCTCACTCCTTAAAAAGAAGAGCTTGATTCCTGGGCACCAAGAAACACATGTTCTCCAGGATCCCAAGCTATCGCCCCCCTTCCTAGTTCTGAGATTACCTACGGGATAAATGTAGTTAAAAGCTAGTACTCTGGTTCTCACTGTAGTGTAGTGGTTAAGAATCCAGACTCTGGAGTCTGACTGCCCTAGTTCAAAGCCCAGCTCTACCCCTCACCAGCCCTGGATGATGTTATTAGTTCACCAAGCCCTTGGAAACCAAGCGCTAGTGATGTAAGAAGCCTGGGTCCCTGAAGAACTATGTGGAGCAAGGACCAACATGTTAAATTGTACTTGTGGCCTGGGCATCTCAAGCCCCTGAGATGTGGGGCTTCTTGCACAGTAGCCTGCGTTCCCCAAATCTTAGAACTGTTACAAGTATCTATGAGTTAACATATGCAAAATGCTTAGAATAAGTGCCTGACACAATTGCTATGTAATTTTCAATTAATATTAGAAAAAACTTAGGTCAGACCCTCTCACTAGCCAGCCCATGATCTGCTTCTGCCAAGGCCACCGTCATGACAAGGGTGATGGGAAGGCGTGGCAATTTCCCTCTCCCCCAATTCCATCAAGGATACTGACCCGCATCAAGAATATTTCCCCAAACATCTATGATTTTCATTATTAACCGGATACATCTCTGCCTCTCAGGAATTTCCCTAAACTCTTTTTGAATATGTTCAACCTGCAACCCTCTTGGAGGAAGCAAGTTTGTCTGCTCCTCTCTGTGAGTAACTGGGCAACTTCATCTGGGGCAAGAGCACACATGTGTTTTAGAGCCACGACACACTTCCCCACACGCGATGAGTCAGCAGAAACATGCAGGGCGAAGAACGCCGTTAACTACATCCCCGTTGGCTCAGCCAGGCACAGCTCCCCATAGCTGAGAAGAAACTTCAGTCAATGGCTCCATCAGCTTCCAACCGTAGAACTAAGGACCGATGATCCATAAATTCGGAACGTGTACTCCTCAGCTAATCACACATTTATCTACCATTTATCTGTAAAAAGTTTTTTCTCTCATACTTATGGACATGGTTTTTCCTCTTTTCAGGGGGCAGGGGTGCAGAGATCCCTTTGAGAATCTGATGAAAGCTACCGACCCTCCATAGAAAATTCCATAGAGATAGGAAGTTTGATAAAACTTCAGGTGTTTGGTGGGTCCTTAAAGCAATCAATCTGAAGACCCCGTGTGAGTTATTACAAGCTTAAAATGACGATTTCATGATCCTGACAACTGTAATACTTTTTTGCCTTGATGACCAGGAGAATATCTAAAAGTAACATTGAAAAGCATCATTGTCTGCATAGAAAATTTCTGGAAGCATGGATACATCTGGGAACAATACCTGCAGGGAGGGGTCTGTGGTGGAAGGGGAATTTACATTTTTTTCATTGCATGTTCTTTTAAGCTGTTTTTTTTTTTTTACAATGCATAAAAAATGTTCCAACTGAGCTAATTTTCTAATTAAAGGAAGAGAATTAATAAAAAGTGACCTAAGTTAAGAACTATATACAAATCATTATTACTTCCATTCCTGTGACATGAGGGAGGGGAGGTCACTGATGAGGAAAAAGACCCCTTACCACCTAAAGGGTTGAACCCACATCAGCTTGTAAAGGCAAAATGGCACTCAAGGAGAGATGACAAATTATTTCCACTTGGTGTTCAATAACGTTCATTAAAGTTCCAAACTGGAGAGGAGGGTATTATTAATATTCCATCAGGTTCCTACACAGCCATGGTGCTGGGGGTAGGAATTAGCCAAACCTTCTCATGGAAGTTTAGGGGGTACACAATCAAGCTAATTGACTGAGCTAGGCTGGAGGTTATAAAGGTATGTAAATGCTAGAGAAAAAGACACATAGTGGAGGCTAAACAACCCCCCCATCAGATACTCCCCTCCCTACACATTCAAAGAGAGTAGCTCTGCATTTATTAGGCCCAATTGCATGAAACTGCCCTTTCGGCGGGTCATCTGTACGGGGGCGGCAGGGGGAATGACGGGGCGAGCCTGTTACTTCCTGTGTCGCAATGAGGGTTACAGGAGGCCATGCATGTCAAGCTCTTGGCTCTGTGTGAGGCACACAGTAGGTTCTCAACAAGAGTCCATCCCTTCCGCCTTCCCCTCCCTGGATCATCAACATGAAAGTTTCCATGCTTGGCCATTTCATAGAAAGATAAACATACACTCTCCATACAACCCCACTTCTAGGTATCGGCCCGAGAGAAAGGAAAAACTTATGTTCATCCTAAAACCTGAAGGTGGATGTTTACAGCAGCTTGAGTCATTGTCGCTGAAAACTAGAAACACTCCAAACGCCCTTCAACAGGCGGAAGGATAAATGAAGCACGTAGAATAAACGCAGCATGAAGGACTCTCAGATGCATTAAGCTGAGTGAAGGAAGCCAGACTCAAAAGGCTTCATACTGTAGGATTCCATTTACATGGCATCCCAGTGAATGGAACATTTACATGGAACCTTTCTGTATCTTGATTATGACGGCTGTTCCGCAATAGTACGTGTTTGTCAAAACTCAGAACCGTACATGAAAAAGGGTGAATTTTACTGTCTGTAAATTAAATACACGCACACGTAAATAATGCTGGGAGGGGGGTGTCTTAGTTCAGGTTGCTGTAACAAAATACCAGAGACCAGGGGGCTTACACTAAATAGACATTTATTTCTCATGGTTCCGGAGGCTGGAAGCCCAAGGTCAAGGTGCTGAGAGATTCGTGTCTGGTGAGAGCCAGCTTCCTGGCGTGTAGGGGACATCTCACTGTGTCCTCACATGGCTGTCCCTTGATCTTTCTCTCTTCCTCTTCGTTTAAGGGCACACACATCCTGATAGTCTCTCTCATGACCTCATCTAAATCAAAATACCTTCCAAAGATCCCGCTTCCTACGATCCTCTCATTGGGGGTTAAGACTTCCTCATATCGATTGCAGGAGGCTTGGGGGTGGGGGAGGCACAAATTCAGCCCCTAACAGGTAGTTTTTACAGTTGCAGAAGAGTGAGCTTCTGTGGGTTCTGCCTTGCTGCTTTCTCAGCTTCCTAAGTATAGGAAGGGAGGCCCGGATGCTCTAAGGATGCTCAAAGTTAAAATCGTAAAAGAACCACCTGGAATAGTGGTGAATATTTGCAAAGCTCTCTGCAGCTCACAAAGAGTCCAGTCTTCAGGGCTTTGAAAGCTAAGGGCTTAGGCTAGCCTAGATCCTGCAGGAAGTGGAGAAGCGGCAAAGATTTTAGCTTGCTGCATGATATGGTTATGGGTTTGTCATACTACTTGTTTGCTGACTGCTCCTCCTTCCCAGTAAGGCATTAGCTCCATGAAGGCAGAGACTATGTCTTTATTACGGACCGTTTTCTCTCAAAACCCAGAATATTGGGCCTGTAGAGAGAACTCAGTGAAAATTGGTTAAATGAATGAGTCTCGCTTCCCAAATGACTTTTAAGAAGAAATTAAATGGCCCCTTCACGATGGTCTCCCCCTAGGACGATCCACTCCATCTAGGGCACACGCTGGCCCTCTCTAGGTCACCTCAGGCTCAGTGACGGGCACACAGCACGTATCAGTACATTTGTTTAAAGTGACAGTCTGTGGAGAGCTGAAGATGACTTTCCCTATACAGTATAATTTGCATCTGTCACTGTTTGAAATCAGTTACCCAAAGGAAACTCCTATACATAATTGCTATTCTCCAAAGTGCATCTAATGAAGCTGTAATAATCAAGGTCTGAGAGTGTGAGCGTTTTGTGTTTTATCATATCTCTCTCACCCAGTATCGACAAAGCATGGCCACGCCCTAACCAACACAAGCCCGGCCAGTGGGTGTGGAGAAAGCAAAACGCAGGACAGGAAAAAGGTACGTAAATTTTCTTTCTCTCTTTCCCAGACCGGATGTAAAGAGAAAAAAGTGGCAAAGACATAAAATTCACCAGGACTTAGGACCACCTAATTTTACATCTTGAATAGAATAGCAGAACCTTCCAGAGACATCTAGAACTGTATATCGTATGAGACCACAATCTTAAAAAAAGGGCAACTGCCCACTGAGGTGGGTTCTCATCCTGGATCTGCCAGAATTTGCTGGGTGACCTTGGGCCCGTCACCTCTAGGATGCTTCTATTAGTGAAGCTCTGAAGACAGTAAAAAACAAACAAACAAACAAACAAAAAACAAGCTAAAATGGGCTTACCAGCCCTGTGATGTGTTTTAAATGCTGGCATTGAACAAATAAATTTTAGTGCACTGGAGCAATATAAACTGGGCTGTTGGCACGAAAGTCGATGATAAACATGAATTCTTGGTGCAGGCTGCAGGGGCCCGAGGCTGCACGGTGAGTGTGTGGTTCAGGCCGATAGCTCTGTCTGTTTGAAGAGCTGTCAGAGGTCTACAGCTGGAGACCCACATGACGTGGGGCCTGAGCTGAGAGCCCGCCTGCCCGGCACGGGCCCCGGCCTCTCTCTTTTCTGTCCCGTTTCTTCTTCTAAGAATTGAGGTGGTTAGACTAGCAGTGATTTCCAATTTGCTGTTTTGTTTTATTTTTAGTCTCAGAATCTTTTTAAAAGCATCTTCGGCACCGCTGACGTCTGGAACATTTGTAAGCAGAGTTCCCTTCTGGCTGGCCCTGCCTCCTACCACTCAGCCTTGTCCCTGCCAACCCCTGAGTTGGTTCTGGGACCCATCCATGGAACGCTAAGTCCTCCGAGATCACAGTATAAAAACCAGTGGGCCGGAGCAGGGCTGCTCAAGGTTCCTACCGTGCTGTCAGAAATATATTTATCTGGCGACGCGGAGCAGACCCACATGCACAAACAGATGGAAGTTTTACTAAAGAATACTTTTCATGACAGGATATGCACTCTATTTTCAAGTCTACTTTCTTCTGTTTCTCTTTTAAAAAGCCACTGGAAGAACACTTAACTAATTAAAAAAAACCCAGTCTGCAAACATTAGCCTATTGACAATTTATAGGTCGTTAATAAAGCTGGGGTCCTGTTAGGGGATGAGAGAGGCCAGGAGATACTGTCCCCAAGGTGGACTGACCCACCTCATCACCAGAGTAAATAAATTCTCTGCACATCTTTGCTATTAAAACACCCGTACTCCAAGAGGCAGGGAGACAAGCAAGTCAAATACTGTTTTCTTTTTCCTAGGAACCTGTACTTGGCACCAATACCTAATCTCGGGGCGATCTAGAGCAAAGGGTGATAACAGCAGGGTGGGAACACCTGGCTGGGTTAAAACCAACACAGCAAAAACACAAGAGAAACAAAGATTTCTCCCTCCCTCTGTATGATCTTTGGGTCACACCCATGCCACCCAGATGGCTGACCTCCTCTATTTCTAGGAGGCTCACTGAGAATCGGTTTTGTTTTAGATTTTATAAACATCGCCCTTTTCCAAGAACCCGTGGCCGTGCAGAGTAATGGCCCCCTAAGTCCCACAGTGGTAGTGAATCTGCACAGTGTTACAGGCTTTTGGCCATGGGGGTATTCTGAGGGAGCCGACCAGGAAGCTGGCCTCTTGAACACCTTCCAGCCATCGATGACTGGTAGGTTAGAGCTGGTATGCAAAACTGTCACATGGGGAAAATACATGTTATGATGATGCACTGAACACCAGGATATGAAATAGCAGACTAAGCAAGCAAGCAAACAGAAAACCTGAATAAAGCACCGCAGCGTCAACGGGGGCTGCCAGCATAACGTGGTGTTTTCAAGTTCTCTGCAATGAACATGTACTTCTTTTGTAATCTGGGGATGAAATAACTTTAAAAGCCTGTCCACATTATAAAGGATGGTTAAGGAGCAGCAAATAAATTTAATCGCTAGCTTCCTTCCCGGTGTTCATGCCAGCTTGACCAGACAGAAACTGAAAATGTCAAGATATATAGTCTTGATGTGCAGCCCTCGACTTCCAGGGGCCTTGGCAGTTACTCCTTTTGGACATGTCACTGCGGAGGCCCCCGAAATGCCTGGCAGTGTGGAGTGCAGGGAGGAAGGGCTCCTGGAGGAGAGAGTGCTCTGGATTTTTGTTTTCTTTTTCCAAGCATCATCCTCAAAATTATTCAAGACAGAATCAGTAAACTTGGTTCTAGACTTGGCTCTGATCGCAGGCTTCTCTTCCCTCCCTCCTCCCCTCCCCTCCTCCCTCTCTCTCTTCCCTTCCCTTCCCTGGGCCTCAGTTTCCCATTTGTACAATAAACAGATTGGACTTTCTGATGGCTAAAGTCTGTTCTGGCTCCACTTTCTAAGAGCTAAAGGGACCAGCATTCAGGTTTAAGGGCTGCTGGGTCTGATAAATCTAGGGCAAGAGAGAATAAGACTTTCAGCTCCTCAGCCCAAGTAAACAACACTGGATAGGAGGCGAGGGCCGCCCCAGCACTTCTGAGATACAGGTTGGGGCTCTGGGGAGGGAGATGTTGAGAATCAGCCTGAGGCCACAGGGAGGGGGAGTGCTCAGCGAGACCCTCAGAGAACCACCTCTGGCCTGTGTCTTGGGCAGTCTGGGAGGGGCAGGGCAGTCTGGCCTGAAGCAGAGAAAACCAAACAAGTGACCTGTTTCTCTGGGGAGCCAGAGCTCCCAAGAGAGGCAGGCGGAGCATCAAGAGCTCCATCCAGGAGAAGGGAGGGAAAACGCGTCACCAGGTGAAGCTGGGCCACCTGTGCAGGCCTGGGAGGAGCAAGACTCTATGAAGTGGCCAGCAAGACTGAGATGTTGAGAGCCACCAAACCTGGACTAATCTCGGGCCTAAAACAAGTCTCTGACCCAAATGCAGCTGGGTCTCCTGGGATAATGCAGAGGATGCTGGGGGATCAGGAGGGCTGGGTGACAGCCCTGGTTCTGCTGCTGACTTGCTGTGTGCCCTTGGGCAAGTGCCTTCATCTGAGTTTCCTACGTCAAATGAGTGGTTTCCTACACCCGAGACCTCCCAGGGTCCTCCTGTGGCAAGGGAAGGCCGTGTGTGCTCCACCTCCAAGCAAAGGGAGACTTATAACACAGAGAAGGAAATTCTAACAACTGTTGATTGCGAGGACTCCTCCAAGGTTCAGAGCAGACACAACAGAAGTGAAAGCAAAAGCCAGTAGTAGCTAGAGCAGACTCTTTACCACGTCTCCCATCAGAAGACATCTGAGCTTCTGGAACTTTCCAGGCACTTCGGGAGAAAAGCCTTCTTAGTCCTTCAAATTCCGCCTTAATTTGGAGCTGGGGGAAGAGAAGCCCAGAGCCAAAGCCTGTCACTCTCCAGTCTCTTCCGGCCTGAGAATTATGAGGGCGTTCCTGCCAGCCCTGCAGAGGGGGGCTGGACATTTACCAGAGCCATGACCCAGTAAAACAGGAGCCCCCAAAGGAGAAGGCTGCCCAGAGCAAATGTTAACAGGAGATAGGCTGCTGGCTCTGCCACCTGCTCTGCCATTCCTCACATAGACACCTGGACCTTGTAACATCTAGAGTCAGAGAGCCTGAAAGCCACAGCTAGAGGCCGGCCAAGGTCTCAGGCACTCGCTACCTCTATGGTAAAAGACACGCTCAGTTTGGGTCTCACGTCCAATCCACGGATCTTACCCCTGACCAGTGGTCACATGTTAAGGCCACATGTTAACCTCTGCCTCCTGTGTGGTGCTCCAATCCGGCCCCCCCTTTTCATTCCCACTGTCTCCAACCCCAGGCCAGCCTTCTCCAAACTTCTATTCAACTTCCACACAGCCGGAATTATCTTCCTAAGGTACCACGAGGATCGAATGACTCCCCTGCTTAAAGAACTTGAATGGCATTTGTATCTTTCTTTGTCTTTCTTGTTCGGTGTATACGGAGCACCTAGAACACTGTCTGGAGCACAAAAGGCACTCAGTGGACATCGGCTGAATGGTTCCGAGACATCTACAAGACTATGTCCCACCTGCAGTGACCTGGCCCTGCCTGTTCAGTCCAGTTCACTTGAGACCCTCCACTCCCTCTGCTTTCCCCATCTGGCACCACCTGCGTACCCCTGCCCAGCACTCCCTGTGCCCTGCACACCTCCATGCCTTTGCTTGTGCTGGTCCATCTGCAGACATCCTTCCCCGCCATTCGCCTGAGGGACTCCAATTCGCCGTTTGATATTCCGCCATTCTTTTCTTGGCATGTGTCAGCCTGAGTTATATGCTTTTTCTTCTTTTCTGTTCTCACCTAAGCCCTGTAATGTAACTTCTCGGAGCACTGGCTACATGCTAGGTGTGAATGCTGACCCCAGGAGGTTATCAATCCCATTGTATGGATGAAGAAACGAGGCTCTGAGAGGCCAAGTGACTGCCCGCCATGGGTCACACGGCCAGCGAGTGGTGGGGCCTGACTATATCACTGCCTCTCTGAGACACTTGTCATTTACTACTCACTAGGCTGGGAGCTCTCTGAGGCCCCTTGGCCTGATATTCCTGGGGCAGGCCTGGCCCTGTGAGATGCCTAATCATGGAACCACTGTCAGCTCAGGAGGTCGTGAGGAACAGATGCACCACCAGCCTCCTCCCCTTCCTCTCTCTTCTGCCTTTTTCCCCCACTCTGGGTGGTACCTCTGGTAAAGCTGGGGAGGGAGATGTCTGGAGGGAAAGGGGCTTCCTCCTAATACTATCTGGCCCTATCTACTTAGGTCGAGATCCTCTGTGACAAGTCTCCAACGTGTGAAAGCCGTTCACAGGTCCCAGAGCTGACCTTTCACTAGTCAAGCTTCCTCAAAGTGAAAGCCAGAAGCCACCCAAGAGGGCAATTCTTCTCGGGCCGCCCTCCCCGGCTGGCGCGGGTCCCGCCCACCCCGCTCCGGCCCCGCCCCTGCCCCGCCCCCCTCACTCCGGCAGCGCCTAGGTTCCCAGCGCCCGCACCACCGGCGCTGCGAGGAGGGACCTGGCCCGGGTCACGCAGACCCATCCGAGCGCTGCACAGGGGCCCCACGGCTGCTGCAGGCCGGAGAGTGCCCGGGCGGGGCTGGGGAAGCCGTACGGACGTCCAGGTATCCTGTTCCCCCGCCTCTTTGTCAGGAAAGATTTCCTACTGAAGTTGACCATCATCCCTCCTCATCAGACTTGGCGCTCGCGGGCCACAGGCCTTGCCTCAGGACTCGGGCTGTAGATCTGCTTGGGGTTCCACGTACTCGCTATGTGCTGGTATGAGTGCCCCGCCTCACCAGATGGTTATCACTCACATTTTACATGTAAGAAATTGAGTTTCGTCAAACTTTGCTCACGCCTGATTCCTCACCCCTTGGCTTCTAGTACGTAACACACTCATAGGTGCATCCGAATCTAAATCGCTAAAAAGCCTCGACTTCCAGAAAGGAGTGAGGGAGGGGGGAGGGGAGATCACGAGCGCAGTGCCAGGGTGGTTTCCAGGGACCTACTGGGAAATTCTGCTCTAAGCACAGGTGAAAGGTGCCTCTGTGGAGGTCAAGGGTTCGAAACCCACCGGGCGGATGGCTCCTGTCCCCGCCAACAGGGGGGCCCCGGAGGTCGGATGCCTTCCCCTAGCTGAGGCCAACTAGGTCCCAGCGCGATGCCCGGGAGACAGGGGTGTCCAGTGGGTCTGGGTACGGAGTCTTGCCGGCGGCAGCTCCGGGACAGGAAGCTCTCGGACCGACCGACGGACAGTCTGAGACAGTCCTCGACCCCTTCCTGGGCCCGCGGGAAACCAACAGTCACCCCTCCGGGGGCGAAGGCGCGGCGGCGCACACTCACCCGGGCGGCGGCGGGTCCAGGTCGGTCTCCGTCCAGCGGTCGGGGGCTAGGGTCTCCACGACCCCGCCTGCCCCGGGGCTGCCTCCTCCGGGACACTGGGATCCCGGGGCTAGGGCTCCGGGCGCGGGGAGGGTCTCTCGGCGAAGGGAGGCGGTGGCGGAGAGGGCGCACCACCAGCTGCGAGACCAGGATGGGGACGCAGGAAGCTCGGCCTCGGAGCGCCGGCGTGCGGGAGGGAGGGACCGCGAGAGGCAGAGGGCGGCGCCGGCCGGGAGAGGCCTAAAGCCCCGAGAGGCGCCGCCCACTAGTCGACCCTCCCTCCCAGCCCTCCGCACCACCCCAGGGCCCGCGGCGCGGGAACCAAGGCGGGGAGGGCGGGCGCCCGCTCCCTCGCGTAGGCTAGGAAGGCGGGGGTCGCGGGGATGCTGAGCCCAAGTCCTCGTCTCACCCCCAAGGGGCGCGGAATTGGATGTGGGAGTTTTGGGGGGAATCTTGGGCCAAGAGTCCGGGTATTTATGAGTTAAGTAGAGCTAGGAGATTCCCCCTCACTCCACCCTAGGCGCAAGTGCAGAGACTCAGCACCGCGGGCCCGCCCGCCGCGCCTTTACCTGACCTGGCACTCACCTGGTGCGCCCGCCTCTCCCCGCTCTTTCTGGAGAGGCAGCTGCCTCCCTCTCTATGGGTTCGGGGTGCTGGGGCCCGCCCTGCACCGCCCAGGGCTAGTGCTCTGAGAGGTGATTGATGGGCGGAGGTTTGGGAAGAGAGTTTTTAAAAAGCGAGTCATCTCATGTCCTTGGCTCGGCTCCCGACCCTCTCCCGGGTGCCCTGCGCGCCCTTGGGGTCGCACGCCGGGGCCTCTGCGGGAGTGGAGCCCGCGCACCGGATGGGGGCGCCTAGGTTCGGGTGTCTCCCTTGCTGAGGGCCCATTCCTAGCTTTGCAGAGGACTTTCTCAAAGAAACACCGGTTGCTGTCCTCTCGCCGACCGGTTGGCAGGCTGGTGGCCCGCCTCTGCTCAGAGCCCCCGCGCCGCTGCCAGAGGCCTAGTTCTGGGGAAGGGTGAACCTGAGCTTGGCGAGGGCGCCTCTTACCTGCAGCTTTGTCTCTGGCCCCTACCGGGAGGTTTGCCCTGGAACCGTGCGGGTGTGGCATTCAAACTGGATGGGCTGATCTCAGCCAAACCACCGAAAACCTAGCTTCTATGCAGAGGGAGAACGCAGCCCGCCTCCGCTTTCAATCGTAGACTGTTTGAATTCCAAGAGAGGGTCCCCTGCCCGCGTGAAAGTCCAGTTCTTTGAAGTTCAAACCCTGAGAAAAGTCAGTAGGCAGCTGGCCAGGTGTCAGAAAAGTGAGCTGAGGACAGAAGGCGCCTCCTACTGGGAATCTACCCTGTCCAGGACAGAAATCAGACGCCCTGGTGAATGGTAATCAAGTTCACTTCCAAACTGCTGAATTCATGGGTACACATGGTCTCCACGTGTGTCTACCTACAGAGTGGTCCTGGTGGGTATTTTTTTTCCCCATCTGTTGTTTCTTGCTCAGTAACAGTTCAACAGGACCCTGGTGTTCATGAAAAGGCAAATTTGGGGTGTCTTGTGATTTGGGGGTGGGGAAGGCAATTGGGAAAACGGGAGTGAGTTTCCATGAGTATAACAATAACTGCCATTCCACACATCCCTGCCATGGACCGAGCACTGGGTTGCCACACACTTCCCTTGCACGTTCCTTTAAATTCTTGTAACAACCCCGGAGACAGTCATCGCTTACACCCACTTTACAGAAGAGAAAGCCGAGGCTTAAGGAGATGAGGTCATTTGCCCAAGGTCACACAGCTGGGGAGTGTCAGGAGTTAGACTCCAGTTGGTCCGCTTGAGAGCCTGTGTTCTTGCTCTAGAATAATTCCTTGTCAGTCTGCACATGTTCTCAACCCTGAAACAAGGCTACCCTGCTTCCCCTCCCCGCCACTCAGGAAGAGGAGCTATCTCTGTGCCGCCCTGCACAGGGATGTAATTCTTTACAAGTCTGACTCCTGTTCTCCTTGAGGACAGGGACCCCTGTGCCCCCGCCGCTTCGTCTGGCCTCCTGCAGGTGCTCAACACACTTTTGTCGGATGATTGAAAGCCCCAAATAATAATATTATTTTAGCAAAAATGGGGAGCCCTTTTGTGTAGGCAGGTAGCTATGACAACAGGCTCCCACTTGAGATCTGTGTATATACATCTCAAAGTCTAGACAGTGAATGTGGGTATCTTTCAGGCTCCAAAGGAGTGATGGGGAGCTGTCACGTAGCTCTCAGATAAGACTAGAATCTGGATTTCATTTCACTCTGTAAGACCTGCTTTGGAGAGGCCTGGACTTGGGGCGATCACTTCGGACAGCTGCTCCAGCTTTTTCTGTCTTCAAGGAGAGCCTCAGTACTTTTCCATGCCAGGATCCAGCTGCAGATTCGCCTTGCTCTGCTGCAAACCCAACTGGGTAGTTCCCGTTTATCTCAGAAAACCATCTCCGGAGTGTTCCTTTTAGGCTGGTTTATGCCGGCTAATCTGGGGAGAGGCTGGACAAATCCTCGGCCAAAGCTGAGCCACAGGCAAAACTGAGAAGCTGGCAAAGGGAGCATGTTTCTCTTTGTCATTCTCTCCTTCAGTGCCCTCTCTCTCAATGTGGTTACTTTCTCAATCTTTTCAGGTTCTCCATGTCCCACGGAGGCGCCTGACTTAATTTAACTGCCAACTTATCCCACTAAGTGTCAGCTGAACAGGGGCCTGAGATATATCCTTGAAGAATGAGCCAAAGAAAGAAATCTTGAATGGTGGAATTTCTGTTACCCATTACTGAAATAGGCAGTGGGGAAGATGACAGTGACCATTTACTGAGCCCCATGTTTCACATGCTCCGCATACATTGTGTTATTCAATCCTCACAACAGCCTTAGAAGGAATAGTCTGTTATTCCAGTTTTTCAGGTGAGGTTAACGAAAACTCAGAGGAGTTAAGCTTCTAGCAAGGGGTAGAGCCAGGATTTGAACTGAAGTAAACTCTTGCTCTTAACTACTATTCTGGGAACCCCATGTAGTAGTCAGAATAATGGTTGCCCAAAGATGTTCGCATCCTAATCCCCAGAACCTTCGAATATGTTACCTTACGTGGCTAAAGAGACTTGGCAGATGTGATGAAGTTAAGGATCTTGAGATGGGGGAGAGTACCCTGCATTATCCTGGGGGACCTAGTATAGTCACAGAGATTCTCATAAGCGGGAGGAAGAAGGGTCAGAGTCAGAGAAGGAGATGTGACGATGGAGCAGAGGTCAGAGTGGTGCAGTGGCTGGAGGGAGCCATGACCCAAGCAACGTGGGCAGCCCCTCGAAGCTGGAAAACGTCAGGAATAAACTAGGCCTTCCAGAAGGAGCTCTGCTCTGCTGACACTTTAATTTTAACCCAGTGAGATCGATTCTGGACTTCTGACCTCCGGAACTTGAAGATAATAAATTTGGGTTGTTCTAAGCCATGCATTTTTTGGTAATTTTTTATCCCATCAACAGCAAACTATCCATGCAAACTCTGCCATGTAGGCGGATGTTTATTTCACCTGCTTTTTCAGCTAACTGTCCACCGTGAAGCTCTTCTTATAAGTGACATCACGTTTTATGGATTTAGAAAGAAGGCAGGATTTAATTGGATCCGTCTCAGGTTTCTTCGTCCTTTGTTATGAGCTGTGTGACCTTGGGTAGATGTCTTCTCCTCTCTGAGCCTGTTTTCTCATCTGTCAAACAATGATTCTAATGATGCCTACTTTGAAAAATCAATATGAGGATCAGGTGAACCCGAATGTGACAGAGTGTCTTGTAAATGGTCCAGTGTCATTTGAATATGAGTCATTAGGGGCCTTAGCCCGTCCAGCTCTGAAAGTCCAGATTCTAAGAGGAGATGATGCTATTCTGAGCATTTGCTCTGGCTGAGTGGGCAAATAACTAATTTGAAATATTAAGCTGTCTCTAGTCAGTGACTAGACACCAATCTGTGCGAAGCTGAAAAATCTACTTACGTGACTATATATCATCATGCAGAACTCACACATGTGCTCAAGTACATGTGTTCAGGTGTTTTTATTGTTGATTATTTATAATGGTGAAAAATTGTAACTAACTGAAATGCCCCCAGGAGGAGATATGCTAAATAAATTACAGTGCAGGCTTATGCCGGGATACTATGCAGTCATGAAAAAGGAGGTAGAACCGTCTGACAGAGAAGAATATCCAAGAAGTATCATTAACTGAGAAAGGCATGAGACTAAGCATTATGATGCCACACAAATGCTTATTTAAAAAGATGTGGCTTGAAAACTCATGTTTGAAAAGCTATTTGCACACCAGTGTTCATAGCAGCATTATTCACAGTGGCCAGGACACGGAAGCAACCGAAGTGTCCTACGATAGATGATTGGCTAAAGAAGCTGTGATACACATATACAATGGAATATCACTCAGCCATAAGAAGAGATGAAATGCTGCCATTTGCAACAACATGGATGGACCTTGAAATAATAATACTAAGCGAAATAAGCCAGACAGAAAAGGTTGAAAATCACATGATATCACATATGTGGGATATAAACCTAAAAGCAACAAATGAACAGGACAAACAAACAGAGACTCGTGAACATGGACAATGGACTAGTGGTTACCAGAAGGGAGCGGGGAGGGGGAAAATTAAAAAATAAAATGTTTTAAAAAATTATGTATATATAGTAAAAAAATAAAAAAATAAAAGATGTGGACACATACATGTTTGATTATGCTTAGAAACCACTCTCTTTCTACTGCCAGCTTCCGGGGAATATAAACCTATACAGCAGAGGGAGGTCAAGTTGAGGGTGTCAGCTCCACTCCCAAGCCAGGTAATAATCTCCCCCATGGCTAATCAAATATGGTGTGGGAGGAATGAAACCAAACTGTGATTACCCTTAGAAG